>NW_026571140.1:672806-1112806 GCF_026225935.1 Boleophthalmus pectinirostris | reverse complement strand
GCGGCCGGATAGATCTTCAGTTAACCGCGGGTGAAAGGACCGAACTCTACGCTGTTTAGACCTGGTTTAGACCTGGGTCACTTCTGGTTTAGACCTGGTTTACAGTCGTCCCTCGCTCTAACGCGATTCACTTTTCGCGGTCTCGCTGTTTCGCTGATTTTTAGAATTTTTTTTTTTTGTGCAATTTTGCTTGCCTTTTGTTTTTAGTGTATGAACACGTATTGCGTTCCTCCCGCTGTGTCCTGATCGGCTGAGGGACTCCTGTCTCCTCTACAGTACAGTACAGAATATGTTCAGCTGCCAAATTTAAATAAATGTTCAATCTCTAGCAGTGTGCTTCCTGAAGTGCTGTATGTCTGCAAGTTTTCTCTCCGACAAAATCCACAACGTCGACGAAATGTTCTGCACCGACAAAGTCTCCTGCGCTCACACCCAAAAGACAGAGGACGATGCAAACCATCGCACAAAAAGTTGGACTTCTGGACACGTTGAAGGAAGGTAGAACTTACGCGCTGTAGCAGAGTTTTGCACCGGGTCTTGTACCCGCAAATAGTTGCTGAAATCAGGACCGTGAGCCCGAGCAGCAGGGTGTCTGTCCATAAAGAGCGATCGGGTGACAGCAGCTTTTACCTCCATGAGGTGCGGAGCAAAGCCGGTCCTTTCTCCTGCGGTCACCTTCGAGCCCGTCCTGACAGTGAGTCCTGTTTTAGTCCTAGTTCAGTTCTGGTTTAGTCCTCCTCTTCAGTCCTGTAATCAGTCTGAGGTTAGTCCTGTTATAGTCCTGGTTTAGTCCTGGTTCAGCTCTGGTTTAGACCTTGTTTAGTCCTGGTTCAGTCCATATACGGCTCAAAAGTTCAGCTTTTTCGCAGTTATTTTGGTGAGAGTAACTTAAAGTAATGCAATAGTAATGTAATGCCTTACATTTTAAATGCAGTAATATTGTAATGTAACGAATTACTTTGAAATGACAGTAATAAGTAATAAATAACGCATTACAGTTTTAAAGTAACTTGCCCAACAGTGGTAGTAGTAGTAGTAGTGTTCTGACAGACCACACACTGTGGAAATGGTCATATCTTGCTCTGTAGCTGCATGTTCCAAGAGGAAGTGAACATGGGCACGATTCAGCTCCGTTAACTATGGATCCAGTTCACTTTTTTATTGGAAAAACTCATCACCTCTGTCTGTACCTGCTGCTGTGAGCCTTGTCATGTTGGTGTTAACATGTTCATATGATCCTGGCTTCTTATTTTGCCATTTTATCCATAAATTAAGAACATGAACAGACCAATCAGCCGCTCTCTTTCCCTCAGGTCTCTGCTGCCAGCGTTAGCAACAGGTTTGATTGACAGCGTTGCTAAGGGAAGAGGCGTTACCTTGAACACTCTGGCTCCTGAATGGCTCTTTGGTTGCTGTGACACACATGCTCAAAATTCCAAATATGGATTTTAGCTCCAAATTAGCCCCTGTACTGACTCTGGAAATAAGGCACAGAGCATTTACTTTGTCACAAATCCTTTTGTGTTACACTTTTGATTTGATTCACTTTGTATTGATCTTTACGGTTTTAAAATGTGAAACTGAACTATTTATTTGAAACAGTTTTCAGTGGCTCTAATATTTCCCTACTCACCTTATGCTACAATCTGAGCATCCTAAACACTCGTCACAACACAAGCCACAACAAAATCATGGTAATAACAACTAGCATGCTAACAGGCACCTCTCAGATAATACAAGGTTTTATATAAAGATGCAGACAATGACCAGTGGATTTATGTTATGTCTCAAGAGCTGATGATGCACTATTTCCACAAAAGGGCAAGACAGGTTTTGCTCAAATATATGGAAAAAAAACAGGTCATTCAAAAATAAAGAAATAAAAAAAATAGGCCTATTTTCAAAAATAGAGTTCATAAAGTCTGAGAGATGAGAGGAAAAATCTGAAGCTTTGATTAGACAGAAGTTCACCGTTCAAAATCCTGTAAGAGATTTTGAAATCACAGTTATAGTACGATTCTATAAGCCTGGTTTCCACTGGCACGGCTCGCCTGGGGCCGCCTTGGCACAGAACAGATAGGAGGGGCCACCTCCACCCGGCACAGGCCGCTTTGGGCGTCCCACAGGTCTGTAAGACACACCCAACGACGTGACATAGGCCTGTGACGCGAGCCGCTGGACAGCTGTCAAAAGACCTGTGCTAAACTAAAGGAGCATCAGCACTGATCCATGTGCAAACAGAACTCCAAACAAATGAGGCCAGAGCACACAGATGATCCTCACGTGGACTGACACGCTCACTGAAGTTTCACTTCTTCTTTTCTCCATACAAGCAGAGACATCACTGTGGAGCACATGCTCTTGTTTTGATAAATGACTTTACTCTTTTACTGCGCGGGACCTGGATGGAGGAGGATTATGCAAAACTTTACACACTCTCATTTGACTGCATGTTTACACACACGCACACACACACACACAGTGTCCGCCACTCCGCCTGCAGGACAGCCCTGTTGTCTCCGCACTCGCACTTTGATAAAAACAGCAGTAGCTTTTTTTTTTTTTTTTCCTGGCCTAAAACTGCACTGAAGTTCACTTTTACATAGTCAGTATGGTGGATCAGACTTAAGAGGGCCTCAGCATGTTATGTGACATGACTCTGTGGCCAGTAAAGCATCACAGACACAGACAAATGACTCGTCTGATGAACACTGATGATACGAGGACATTTATCTGTCTGTAAATTGGATTAAAGGGACATAATAGAGAGTCTGAGCTTTTTAACGAGGTATAACATGCCCACGTGGACTATCAGCCCATATCAGCAAGATAGGTCCAACCCTTCCAGACCACTTTGGAAGGTCATACATCCAGCGACCAACTTTGGATCCCTAAAAGGGGGAGTATGGATCACTTTATGTAGTGGAAACACTGGGGCCATTCCGTCCCGTACCAGTCCTATTGAAATGAGGCGATAATGTCCCCAGTGTTAGATCCACGCTCCCCTTTAGGCCTCCCTCTGCTCTGTAGCTCCACTGCTCTTTCTCATGCTAATCCCAGTGAGCGCAGACAGACTCCCAGCATGCATCTGCTCTGCTCAATAGTACTGGGGCACAGGCCCGAGCCGCTGCACACAGCTGATTCTACTGTACCATTTTATATCCGACATTTGCAGATTTTACAGTTTGTTTATTTGTACCAAACAAAAGCTTTTCACAACATGCATCCTCTGTGTGTCAAAAGAAACTAAACACAACTCCAGGTCTGTTTCTGATGCCGTTTCCGACATTAGAACATTAAAACATATGGGCCCTTTAAAAAGAAAAAACAAAGGAAATGTTGCATTATAACAAAATCATCCAAATATTCTACTTGGGATAGTAAAAAAAATAAATAAATAAAAATGTGTCTGTATCACTGTGATAGTGAATGAATGCTGTACTTGTGCTCTTTAACCTCATGCCTCTAAAAACAATCACAACCACATGATTTACGCACACACACACACACACACACACACACACTCTCTATTTGTAAATCACAGGTGACCAAAGAGCTCCTTCATTCAATATGTCAGTGAAAAAACAAATCTGACTGCAATGTAAAAAAAAAAAATGCAGACATGTCAGTTTCCAGGCAGTGAGAGTCACCATCAAAGTACAGTTCCCATTCTTTTTTTCTTATAAACTTTTAAAAAATTAAAATTAAAAATGGCTATTCAAAGTTGAAAAGTTGGCTCAGGCATAATCAGCTCTGTGGTAACTAACGATCACATGATGTTTATTATTTTACTTTACTTCAAATCTGTTTCTAAAATGCTATAAACCGCTCAAACCTTTTGCAGAATCTAGTGTTTTAAATGTGCTTTTTGGACTTAAAACAGCTGTGTTATGGACATTAGCTGGTGAGTCTCCGCAATGTTGAAGTCTTAATATTAGCAATAATAATTAATGTAATTAATAATAATTCATGGAATGGCTCCATTCCCTTTCTACTAAAAACTGGTGGTCCCTCTCCTGTCAGGCTCGTCAGTCTGACTTTAAAGTGGTCCTTAAGGTTGGTTGGTTGGACGGTTGGTTGGTCAGTTTATTAGCTCTTTGGTTGCTATGATACACACACTTGGATTTCCAAATATGGATCTCTAAATTAGCCGAAATAAGAACTAACTTCAACTGGCTTTATTTGGCTGGAGCCGAACGCCGTGGATGACGTCACATACCACATCTTCAGCTGACTCACTTTCTCAATTCTGCTTTCTATTGTCCCATATAAATCCTCATAATCTAAATAAAAAAGATGAGTCAACTCACTAATACACACTGTGGTTGACAAAGCCCTACAGCCCGACAGACCTCTGAGGCAACTGCAACAACACACAAAACCCACACAACACTGTAGCCACAGCTGCCCTGACCTGCCCCCATCACAGGCCTGGTGTGTCTGACTCCGACCTCCCTCACACACACATGCACACACAAGCATGGCAAGTGTTGAGCCCAACGACACAACAGAAATATGAGGTGAAGAGAGTGGGATTCTTTGAAAATGATTTGATTACATTTGAGCCTGGATCAGTGTGGAGCTCTGATAACAGTGAGGTGAGTCAGAGTTCAGGAGGTGTCAAAGGTCTGTCAGAACATAAACCACAGACTGAAGGTCTCATCTCCTCATTGAAAACTCCTCAGCACACTACAACATCAGTGTTTTAAAAGCCGACCTGTTTCTTCACTCGTCTCATCTGAGAAAGGGCCATAAAAATACTGTGCTGTGTTTCCCAGGTAACGGGACACTCCAGGATTCCCATAACACCGTGCAACCGCGCCGGACCCACCACAGCCCGCCAACAAGCTGGGAAGAATACTTGAACAAAGTATTTAGTTACAGACTACTGCATATCTCTATTAACATATATTTTGTAACATATTACATTCCCTGGTTCAATCAGAGTAGCTGTTGTATACCCAATACTACAGTTGTATACCCAATACTTGAGTTGTATACCCAATACTTGAGTTGTATACCCAATACTACAGTTGTATACCCAATACTACAGTTGTATACCCAATACTACAGTTGTATACCCAATACTTGAGTTGTATACCCAATACTACAGTTGTATACCCAATACTACAGTTGTATACCCAATACTTGAGTTGTATACTGTTGTGTGCTGAATACTTGAGTTGTATAATGTTGTATATTCAATACTTGAGTTGTCTAACTTTTAGTGTAACAGTTTGGTGATGCACTAGAGTTGGTTTGTCCTCAGTTACATTTGTGTGAGTCACTTTTTAAAGAAATGTTTCCTTTTCAGAGTACTTTTCACCATCTACCACTTTACTCCTACTTGAGTAATATTTGTTTTTATTGAAGTAACAGTACTGTGACTGTGTGAAGTTGTGGTGACTCTTGACTTGAACATTTGTGTTTCTTGCAGTGTTCCTTCAGATGACTCAAATGTCATTAAGTCCATATTATAAATCACGTTTGTCCAAACAAGTTACTCTTTAAGTTACTCTTACTACAGTAGTTTTCACAAATATATAGTTTGACTCTTCTTTGATGTAACATTACTCTTGAGTACAATTGCTGGTTACTCTTCCACCTCTGGTCTAAAGTTTCAAACAAATGTTTGAAAAATGTTTATTTGTTGCTCAAATCAAACTCCACCTGCGAGCAGCGGCCTATAACGAGCACCCGAGTGAACTTACTCTTTCATTTCGTCCTTAAACACCAGTCTAGAGCAGCATGTAGAGTACACAAGCGCCCTGCCCCACTGCTCCACTGCTCCACTGTCCCATCACAGCGCGGACTAGGCCACGCTTCAAACTGCGCTCATTCGGACGCGTAACAAAGAGGTGAATAGCTCTGTGTGTGGCGTCCATGGGAACATAGGCTGTGCACAACAACACCGCGGTCAGCTGCCTCACCTTTTGGCGCAAAAACACGGAAAACGTGCAACAAAGCTGCGCGCAAAAGCAGCCAGGAGAACGGGCCATAAGAAGGGTCCAGGCGCAGGTGCCAGAGCGGTCCTGGGGAGGGAAGCGGGACAACACGAGCTGCGGGCTCCTCAGCGCGGACAGGACAAGGATGTAGCCGAGACAAAGTTAAGAATGTGCGGATTACATGGGCCAAAACGAGCCAGTACAGCAATACAAGTAGCACCGTGAGTAACAGGTTGGCGTGGTTCAGAGCCGTAGCAAAGAAACAAAACAAAGCGCCACAACTTACTGTGATGTTAACTTCGTGCTTTTTCAAACGGTACTTGAGGCTCTTCATGGCGCACGGTGTTTGTTCCACTTCTGAGCAGTCCCCTTTGGTCAAACTAATTCATAAATAATTGAAAAATATCCCGAAAGTTCCAGCAAAGTGTGTGGATTCCCTGTCCGTGTCTCTCCTCCTCTCACGGGACGAGTTTCACCTGACGCCGCAGCCACAAACCAAAGGTCCGGCCCGAGTGTCCAATCACAGGCCGGCGGGGGCGCGCTGGAGGCGGGGAGAGCCAATGGGCTCGCAGGGGAGGAGGGACTTCCTGGTTGAGAGGCGCTGGGACAACGTAGGAGGGATCCTGAAGGAGGACCGTGGTGACGTCACGCACCTGTAAGGAACACCTGGAAAATGACCTCAAATCTGTTCTGTTTAGTTTAACAAGTTAAAGGCGCTGTGTGCGTGTGCGTGCGTGTGTGTGTGTGTGTGTGTGTGCGTGCGTGTGTGTGTGTGATTTTATTTGCACAGAATGAGCCTCACGTGACTCTCATTTGTGTTGCCAGTTTCAATGCAGAAATCCATTTGTTTAAATCTAAAATGTTTCTCTGATCTGATGGTCTCTCCCTAAACTCCAGCACCTGCACCAGCCCTGAGTCAGTGCTAGTGCAGCCTCTGCAGCTCAGGGAGAGAATTCTAGAGGTTCTGAGCTTCACATGAGGCCTGTTCATAAACTGAGAATGAGACACACTTGGATGTGTCTCTGTCTGCAGGTCAAGGCTCTGGAGACACAGGTTCAGTTGTGATTGTGATTGAAAACAAGAAAACAACTATATGAACACTACATACAATTTCTTTAATAAAGACATTTTTCCCAATTTTATTTTATTTTTTTAAGTTTTGCTTCCTGTAATATAAAAACTAGATTTAAAGCCCATCAGAAGATCTGTTTCTAGCACTCATGTTTTCTTTGTTCCATGTTCTGTTTGTTTTTGAAGGACTCGACTGAAGTGATTCATTCATCTCTTACAGTGTAATTGTTTTTTTAAAGTCATGCTTTGAATCACGTGATTCAACATGAGTGATAAAACTTTAAGATGATATCAGCTCTGAGACAAAGACTGTTTTCTTATCACAGTCACTTATTTCAGGTCTAATAAACTACTCTGATAAATGTGCTGTTTTTATTTATAAACATGTGTCATGGGCCTTTATGGACTGTTTATGGTCTAGTGGCAGTAGGCTGGTGCGCTGAGCAGGTTGAGCCCATCTCATTCAACTTTTACTTTCTATTTTCTCAGTGTAGGAGAGAGTCTGACACACTCAGTGATCAAGAGCACGTCTAGTCATTTTATCTACTCTGGAAACAGAGACTACCTTTAGTAAGTCAGTAAAGATGCAGAAATTGGCCTCCAGTTGCAAAAAGCAAAAAAAAAAAAAAAAAAATGTATACAGAGTTTTAGCGCCCCCTGTTGGAGATGGTCGGTGTGGTGCCACTGTGAGTCAGTTATTACATTAGAGTTCAGGGTGTCTTCACACGGACCAGGGGCCTCATTTATAAAAACCTGCGCAGGAGTTGTCGTAAGTTAGTGCGTACGCCTGTAGCTACGAGAGGCGTGTGCCACGCGAACTCCATATTTAGAAAACCCACTGCACGCACCAAACCACGCAATCTTTGCTTTATAAATCCCACCTGCAACTACAATTTGCGCACGTAAACCCACGTCACGTTACGCCCTGTCCACACCTCCACCTCACCATAAAAGGAGCATGTAAAGTGACTGGTGAATGAGATTTCCCTAAACATGAGCCGATAATCAGTGGGTTTGAGCGAGACACGCGGGACAGAGGGAGGAGGACGCTCCACGCAGCACCACGTGATCACGACAAAGACTTTATTAAAGACTTTATTAAACAAGGTTTAATAAATAAATACAAAACTAAAAGTGACAACAACGACTCATCTGTTCATTTAATCATATTTCATAACATTTAGGCAGCACATATTTGCAGTAAAGCCCATGTGTTTTTTTCTGTTTCAAGAGTTTTATCGCTATATTTTTAAGTCTGTCTATGAAGTGTGTGTGGACTGGCCCTGTATATTTATGCATATGCACGTAGATACGTGCACGCGCTGATCTGAATGGTCAAATTATGAGCGCGTGTGAGAGATTCAGATGCCCTCCCCTGGAGAGGGAAAGGAGCGAGGGAGGGACACGAGGACACGAGGACACAGATTTAGCATGAAACACATCAGATACAGATGTTATTCTGCCAATTAAAGTCCACTTGCTGAACCTGTGAGTGTGGGTCTGGGTCTGTGAGTGTGGGTCTGGGTCTGTGAGTGTGGGTCTGGGTCTGTGAGTGTGGGTCTGGGTCTGTGAGTCTGTGAGTGTGGGTCTGGGTCTGTGTGAGTCTGTGTGGGTCTGGGTCTGTGAGTGTGGGTCTGTCTGTGAGTGTGGGTCTGGGTCTGTGAGTGTGGGTCTGGGTCGGGACGGGCACAGGCATTATTCTGTTCTTCATGCAGTCAGAGAGCAGCTCTCATGTGCTCAGTTCCCCATTACACAAAAATGTAGGGCAGATTTTGGTTGGGGTCAGGTTCGGGCAGTAGGCTTCGTGTTGTCCGCAGACTCGTGTCACTCTGGCGCTCGGTGCGTAAAGACTAAAGTAAAAGTGTTAAAGTTGCGTTCATTAAATCAAAGCCTGGCTCCTGCTGCGTCCAAGGGAAGAGTTTTTCTCTCAGGTCGGGTCATTATTTCGTCCTCTGTGTTGGTCACAGTCTGTGTTCTATAGAAGTCTATGGTCGCGGTGTGGACTGTGGGACTCTGCACTTCACCGTGTCCGAGAACGTGGCCGCGCTCGTGCACGAATGTCAAATGTATAATATTGTGGAGAATAATGAGTGGAATAAACAGCCCTTCTCCGTGTTTTGGCGAATCAAACACTTAAATGCGCAAATCTGAAGGTATTTCTTCTGTATATGTGGATTTTCTGATCAAACACTTCCTCAAACTCTGTTCACTTCTGCTTCTCTCCACGAGTGTCGCTTTTTCCCCGTGTCCCAGACTTTGCGTAGAACTTACAGGAGGTCCCGAGTTGGCGTGGAGTTAAGCAAAGAGCCACGCCTCAGGCGAGTTTCATAAATACCGCGGTTGGCGTAGAGAGCGCGTACGCACGGGTTTTTGCGTAAGCGAGATTTATAAATGAGGCCCCTGGAATTTGAAATGTGGTTAGACCAATCACACTGTTCTTATAGCTGTAGACTCTGTAGGTCTCTCTCTGAATTGTGTTTGTGGGAGAAGTTTTGGGTGTTTATTTGTTCTTTAGCAGCAGCAGCAGCAGTAGCAGTAGTAGTAGCAGTAGCAGTAGAAGTAGCAGTAGCAGTAGTAGTAGCAGTAGTAGTAGTAGTAGTAGCAGTAGCAGTAGTAGTAGCAGTAGTAGCAGCAGTAGCAGTAGTAGCAGTAGTAGCAGTAGTAGTAGTAGCAGCAGTAGTAGCTGCAGTAGTAGCAGTAAAAGTGTGTGTAGCAGAAGACTCTATGATGTACGTGTCTCATTTCTCAGTTGATCTGAAAGTTATGCAAACGATGATGCTTTTCATGCTTTGTATTGTTGTAATATTTCCTGGAGCACATGTCAGACAGTTGCCATAGAAACACCAGTAGATCCTGTCAAACAGTGCACTTTGTGCTTCAGGCCCAGTGTAAATGACTCTCTGTCTCTAAAAATAAAATCAAATGTGGAAGTGGAATCTGAGCTTCAGGAGTGACCAGTGGAGTGAGTGTAAGCTGCATGGAACAACATGTGTCTAAACAGAGAGATGTTCTGCAAATGGACTTTTCAGAGTTTTAACCAGGTTATCATTTATTCTTCTCTTTTGAAACTGTATTTAGAATGATTCATGGATGTTTGAGTAATCTCTATTCTCCTGTATTCAACACATCTTTGCTCCACTCTCCCCCCCATTTTCACCATCATCAGTACACACTGTACTGTACTGTACTGTACTGTACTTACTGTACTGTACTGTACTGTACTGTACTGTACTGTACTGTACTGTACTGTACTGTACTGTACTGTACTGTACTGTACTGTACTGTACTGTACTGTACTGTACTATACTGTACTGTACTTACTGTGCTGTATTGTACTTCAGTCTCCAGTATTGTTTTAATCGGTGATTCATGTAGGAGTTACTCCCCCTAGTACAGACCTGGACATTGTGCAGCTCTGGGGCCACACACGGCCCTGTCGTTGACTCTGACCGGCCTGTTTCAGCTCACTTGAAATTACAAAATAACCATCATTTTATTATTTGACCTCATGCCTGGACTAAAGCTGCATTGCTTTTATTTTAGCGCAGGGGTGTCAAACCTACGGCCCGGGGGCCGGATCTGGCCCTCCAAGACCTTTAATCTGGCCCTCGGCTGATTTTCTACTAAAATATTTTAACTATATTTTTTATTAAAATCTTGTTAATTTTCTGTGGTGTTTATCACAGCAGTGTCTCCAGCGTCTCTGTACGTGGCCCCTCCCACCAGAGCAGCACAAATAAAGACTTGTCTCTTTCCAAACGCTCTTAAAGGACGATCGTTTTGACTGTTGACCGTGACACCCTCATCAGAAAAATGTCCAACAAGAGAAGAGTGTAGCCAAGTGCAGGATTTTCCAAGAAAAATTGACTTATTCCTGTTTGCAAACAAGTTGATGTTAAAACATTGTGTTGCATTTTTCTTAAAGTTTCAGGTTGTTCATAATGTTATAATATTTTGTAAAAGAAAGAGTTCATCAATTAAAAAATATTTCTGTAATAGATTTGTGTTTCTCTGCACAAATATTTGAACTTATTGTTATTTTTGGGGTTTATATGGCATGAGTTTTCTGATCCGGCCCCTTTGGGATCAAAGTCGGTTGGATACGACCCCCGGAACAAAATGAGTTTGACACTCCTGGTTTAGAGGGTTTTTCAAATGACATATTTTGTTCAGTAGCCTCATTTTTTCATTGTTTAGTCACCACATAAACTCTTCCCAGTCTGAGCAGTGTTTTAGAACAATGATATTTACTTTTACTTTATAAAGAAATACACTTAATATGATGCAGAATTGAGTAGTTTAGCATTTTGGCCTCAACATTATTTTCTGTTTCTCCTGTGGCCCCATGGAAAAAAGATTTGCCCACTCCTGCCCTGCTGTGGTGTCCAGCTTTCCACAACTGCACGATGTCAGATCCCACTGGGCACCACAGGTTTTTTTTTTAACACAGAAGTCAGTGGATTTACTTCTTGTTTTAAGTCCTTTTAGATTAATATTGTAATTTAAAATGTGAATAGTAAAACATAATGATCCACGGGTGTCACAGATTATAACTAGGTCTTTAAAGTCTACAGGCCTGTGTGTGCGCGTGTGTGTGTTTCATTCATTTCATGTCAAGTTTGATTCTCACGTCCTCACATCAGAGTTCTCAGGTGGAGTTTGTGTTTAACTCACATTGCAAATGTGTTGACCTGCTTTATGGTTCGTATCTCTGTAATTCCTGGACTAAAGTTTGACGTCAAAAATGAGATAACATAATAATCCAAAAGGGAAAATAATCAGCAGGGGGAGGGGGAGGCAGACAGGAGGTGACAGGTCCTATATGAGATTTCACACGTTTATTATTCACATCACACCGGCTAATGAGACTGCAGCAGAAGTTTGAGCGACAGACAACAGTTACAGCTCCACAAATGAACACTTCTCAGGCATCTCATCTTATCTGCTCTTATTTCACACAGACTTTAACTCAAAGGACACATGAATAACTTTCATTGCATTGAACTGCATCTGACCCATGTCCAGATCGCTCGGCCTGCTCGGGACTGTAGCATTGTGTGTGTTTGTGTGTGTTTACTTTTACAAAATAAACTCACTTTAAACTCAACTTGTTTGGGCTTTAGGTAGTTTATTTCTTTATTTATTTGGCTCTTATTATGAAGGCAGTACAATCAGCTCGTCTTCCTGGGTCCAGTGAAATATAAACTCTCCATTTCAACATTACAGATGCACATCATTAGTCAGGCTGGAACCACCTAGTGCCTCCGCTCAGTTTCATTTCTCTCCAGTGACTAGGTCAGGAATCAGAATATACTAGACGGTTCACAAAAACCCCAGAAGTGCGAGTTCGGTGAAGAGCCACATATTCAGTGTTGTCAATGATTCCCGAGATCGAGGATTTAAAGCCAGAACAAATAGAATGTTTGGTGAATGTAACGAACGGCCTGTTCACATGCACTTTCATTCACTTTGCACTTTATATATATACACATTGCCCTTTATAGCACGGAGCACTTATAGGATATGCAAATTTGCACATATTAAGAATTGCACTCCTTTGTATTGTTTTAAAAAATATATATTTATTGAAAACTTTAGCGAGTGTCACGTGGGCCGGTCGGACGGGCACTTCCGGGTTTGGCGGCCGTCAGTCTGCGGAGATACACCAAAAATTACAAATGGGTATTGTGCAATATATGTGCCGCATTTTAAATGAGTTGTGTCTGTGTGTGTTTGCGTGTGTGCCATGTGGATATTTTAGAGGGTGAGAGTGGTATGTGTGTGCATGTTTGGTATTTGATAGTGCTTTTACTTACCTGTGTCTTCTGTCCAGGTGTCTGGCTAAAAGATTCTTTCTGTTCTGATTCACCTGGGTGACCATTTTGGATTGGAGATTATACCCCCACCCTGAATCTCCCCCCAGCCATCACATCTGTCCACTGTCAGTAAACATCATATTCCTTTGTTGTGGCGTGGTCCTTTGCCTGAGAAATGACACATCAGTGTGTGGTATAACACAGTGTCCAGTGTAATTTAAAGTCTTTGATTTAAACTGAGCCATGACAGAGAGGAACATCTGCTCTGTCTCAGTCTTTTTACTATTAAACCAACTGGATTTGAGCATTGGAACTGGCAACCTGATGAGAGAGAGTCATGTGACGCTCATTCTGCTTTCTGATTGGAGAATCATCTTGAGCCAAAACACCAAATTATAACATATAAACACCTTGATCATGTCCAACATTTTTGTAATTAAGAAAAAATCATTTGATTTGTCAGTAAAAACTATATTTGATTTGAACGTGTTTCGCTCATATGTGAGGACACAGACAGATTTTTAACTCCAAGGAGCCGTTAACAGTTAACACATCACATATTTAGATCATAATGTGACTTTTATTGTTTAGAAAATACTGAATTTGCCAAAAAACAAAGTATTAAGATAGTCCAATGAGGTTCATTTGGTCTCCCAATATTTTATGTTATTAGCTTCTTTTTCACACTAAGTGTTTGTTTTCATCCCTGACAGTTTTGACAGTTCCCTGCGTTCTTCCTCTGAGTGGTCATGTGATGTTGTGGTGTGAGAGTAAAAAAAAAAAAAAAACATCGCAAAAGACCACTGTAAAAGACATAAGCACATTCTGGACTGGGACAGAGGAAAACAAACATCGTCACATGTGCCTATGCAGGGTTAGGGTTAGAGGCTTTTTTATTCTCACACACCTGGGATACTGTCCTGAGGAAGTGGGACTGCAGGTGGCGCTGTCGTCCTGCCTACACCAGGAGTCAAACCTGTTTAAATCAGCTGAGCGACACGTCACAGAAACATCACGAGACTCTGAGGAAGAGAGCAGAACAAACTGTCAGGGATGAAAACAAACTCTTGGTCTGAAAAAAGAACCTCATAACAAAGTATTAACAACAACACAATGAAAATAGTGCATATAGTGTCAGGTTTGTGATGTTGTAGTGTGTTATTTTGTATCATGTTTGTGTATGTTTAGGGAGAATAAGATCTATTCACGCTTACATCACAAACCAGGAAGACGTTTGGAAACATGCGATGACAACTTCTGGTGTAGTTCTCGACACTGGACTCGACCAACTGTGATCAAACCCTCTGAAGTAAATGTGATCAGTGGTAAAATGAAGCCTGAAGATGTATGTGCTGTTTGGAATCATCTGGAGTTTGTCCCTCATCTCTTCTAATCACATGTACCAGTGCATTTAGAGTTGTGTGTCAGTGGGGAAATGATGAAAACTGAGGGATGGTTGGAATTGCTGAATAGAACAGAACACTACAATGACATGGTGATGAAGAAAACTGGGATGTTTTCTGAATTTTTCCTAGATTTGATCAGACTTACTACTGCGCACAGAGCCAAAAGGAAGTTGTCATTGCATGTTTTCAAATGTCTTCCTGGTTTGTGATGTAAACGTGAATAGAGCCTATATAGGGCTCGGGAGAGATTGCTATATTACTCAAACATGCATGGATGTAAAACCTTTTCATGCATGTTTTTGATGAGGGAACAACATTACAAACAACTTTAAACAAACCTAAATACAGACATATAAAGTGACAAACCTGAAACAAGGTCATATAAAGTGACAAACATTAAACTAAGTCATATAAAGTGACAGACATTAAACTAAGTCATATAAAGTGACAGACATTAAACTAAGTCATATAAAGTGCTTGTTCTCCGTCACACAACAGTGTTGTATTAATATGTCGGTGGGGGAGATGATTTATAATGACTGTTGATGGCTCTGCTGCTGCTGTGTGCTCGAGTGCGTTTGTGTGAAAAACAGGCTTGATTAGCTGTTAGCAAACAAGCGCAGCAGGTGTGGAGCTCTGTACACTCGGGACTACACTTTTTTTTTAGAATGTTACACAATATGGCATTAAACATTTGTGTCCGATGATTATTTCATTACAAGTGGTTTTTCTTGCTGAAAAAAAACCCCCAAAAAAACTGTAATCCTCTCCACAGATTATAATGTAGTTTCCTCCTCACAAACATACTTGGAGTTTTGTTTCATTTTCACATGTTTAACACACAAACCTTGCAGATTTAGGCCGAGTTCTTCTCTCAAACAGAAAACACTCTGTTCCACCTTGTGATGTCGTGTGGTAATACAGGAAATGCTCCACTGTGTTTTTTATTTCCACACGTCTTCACTAGAATCATTTGGATGATTTCAGCTCTGGAATTGCTGATCTCTATTGAACTAAAGGTAAAAGGAGCTGTTCTCTTAAAAACTACCACTTCATGACATCACAAGGTGGAGCAGAACATTTTGAGCATTGGGGATGTAGACAGATTAATAATCCAGGGTTACTCAAACATGTAATTGATGAGGGAATAATGCTGGAACATAATTTATACTCAGTAGAATGTGTGGCCAAACCTTGTCAAAGTCTGATCTTGTCTGAGGTCAGAAGCAGCTCTGGGTCTGCTCAGGATTTGGACGGGAGACTGGAAATTCCAGGTGCCACAGGGGGGCGCCAGTGGTAAAACACTGTTGTGTCCTCAGGCAAGACACTTCACTCACATTGTCTAGTATGAATGTGGTGTATGAGTGTTGATGGTGGGAGCCAAAGGTGCACATTGGCAGCCTCACTTCTGTCTCTCTGCCCCAGGGCAACTGTGACTACAATAGTTTTGTATCACGTCCAGGTATACAGTGAATGAATAATGCACCACACTGCAAAGTGACTTTGAGCACCTGGAAAAACATTTTTTTATAATATATGTGCATTCTAAGTAAAACAGTAACACAGATAACAGAAAAATGCACCTGAAAACTGCACTTTGAACAGAGTGGTCATTTTTCTGAGCATAACGAGTTGGCACATGTTCACGGCTTGAATGACTCTGGACTTTATGTAAGAGTGACGCCCGTCACTCACTGCGCAGACGGAGACTGTCCCAGGCTGGCAGCTGTTACTAAGCAACCCACAGCAGCAGGGACAGAGTGAGCAGACAGGGACAACAGCTCACTTAGACCAGAGTATGACAACACTTTTCATGCTATTATTCTATGTCTATGATCCAAAACCAAAACACTGTAAGAGTCATATTTTTAAAACTGGAGTTCATTCATGGTCAGTGTTCTCTTAGACTCATATTTAACTAAAGTTAAATCCATGTTTTTTGTGTTTGTTACATTGACATGAGGGATTTAGATGCTGTGTCACCACAACACCTGCACATTAGTCAGGGCACACTGTATGGTCACAGTTGTATCAGTTTCACATCATTTAAAGTGTCAGTATCGGGAAGGCACCGATCTGATACTGGTATCAGATATCAGATGGTATCAGATATCAGCGCTGATACTCAACATTTTTTCTGGATCGAATATCAGCTTCCAAAAAACAGTTCTGTCAATAACCCGGTTGGACAGTTCATGTATTAATACTGTTTACTGATCGTAGTTGGACCAGAAAGTCTCATAATGTTTGAACTTGTATTTCTAGAGTTGGTTTGTCTTATTTTATTTTAGTTCAAAGGGGGAATAGTGCTTATTCTTCATATTGGACATCGGCAGATACTTAAAGCTGTAATATTGGAACTGGTGTCAGAACTGAAAAAGCTGGATTGGTGCATCCCTAGTATCAGTAAACATTTTATGTACATTGTTTTATAATAAAGTCACAAACATCTCCAGGGACCTTTTCTGATGATATAAAAAGGTGAAAAATAAACCAGATGCCAAAGTATTTACCTGATCAATATTTATATATATTAGTAGAGTTTGTGAAGGTCGCTCATATTTAATCTAATTAGTTTTAAGATAACTCACTGTCTGCAATTTCTTTTAATGATCAAAACAAAAAAAACAAAAAAACAAAACAAAAAAAAAACCCTCCAAAAGCAACTTGGTCCCATTCATTATTTACCCATAATCCACCACTGCAGCCCTGTCAGATTTAGTCATGTGGTACAGGAGCTCTGTATCAAAAAAATAATTCAAGGGAGGTATTATATAAAATATATAAAATATATATCTTTCTACCATGATATAACCTTGTTCCCTCGTTAAAAACATGCACAAAGAAGTTTTAAATGTCTTATGTTTAGAAAATGTATTTTATCTTCTTATATTGAAACTTTGTGTTTTCCTCTAATAAGACGGCGCTGTAAAAAGTAAAATAGCATGTTTACCTGACATGTTACGAGAGGCTAGTGACTGAAAACCTTGACGCACACACGGGACTCACTTTTCCAGAGACCCCCACTGGGAATTATTTTCTGTGTTTTTAATGTTTCATTCATGTTAATTCACCATGCAATTTAAAAGGGGTGTAATGGTCTCGTACATGTGTCATAAAGAGAAGTCATTGTCTGAACTTTAAAATGTCAATGAGTTTGGGACATTATGATGGACTTTGTGATGTATACGAGACATAAAAGGGGAGTGTCTGAACTCTTTAACATATGACAATCTGTGATTACACTGTCTGAGTCAACATTACTGTAAATTTCCTGTAAATACCAGTTATAGTCTGTCAATATTTTGAGGAGATGGTCAGTATAAAGCTGCCAGTTCTGTTGTACTAGGAGAGGTGACGTGGAGAGATGCTGTGTCAATCAGCTTGAATCCTTGAAGACCTGTACCTGCCGAATAAAGAGACATGTCTGTGAACACCTTTAATCCTTCTGGACTCTCTTTTAAGACTCTTTTCAGGCCCCTCCAGGAAAAGCTAACATCTTTTTACAAAGTTGTCTTGTAAGAAGAAAACATAAAGTTTCTATAGGTTTTAGATGTCATCGTGCATGCTTGAGTAATTTAGCGATCTCTCCTGGTCCCACGAGCCTACGTCTTCCATCCTCTCACACGACAGTTCTCCATAAATTGACAAAAACACAGCCTCTTGGAAAAAGTGATGCTGTGTTCGTTAGCATTAGTGGGATGCACACTGTCTGAAGGGGGAGTGACTTAGCACAGAGGGCAAAGGGAGGGAGGAAAAACAAAAAACAAAAGTCAAAAACAAAAGTAAAAGTAAAAGTTATAATGCATATGAATATGTTGTTTTCAGTGAATATAGCATTTTCAAAACACTAAAAGCTAACATGGTAAATAAATGTTTTTTGTGTTACACTTCATACTAGTGATGGGTAAATGAGTCGGAGCTCCGGAGCACATCTCGTTCTTTCTGAAACAAATTACTCCGAATCTCTGCCTCAGAGCTCGTGTCGCAGCCGCTCACGTGACCAAAGTGTGGAAGTGTCGGTCCCTCCCCCTACTGCTTCACTGTGTGTCGATCGCTTCAGTGTATCGAAGCGTTTCATTGGCTCAGCGAATGTTCCGCTCTGCGATTGGTTCAGAGTGTTCAGCGCACTTCTGTGGTTTGACAAGCGCTAAACTGCTACAGTATAAAAGATGCACCAATATTTGTTAAAAATGTTGGGTAGTGAGGAGTATTGTGTGATGGTAGTGATGGCATCTACAAGTGGAAAAAAGTCATCCATGGTTTGGGATCACTTTGATCTAATTCCACCTAACAAGGTCACCTATTTTCTTATTTACAGCTGCTATTTATGTTGCTCTTTACATATTATTTGAAATCATCATCATTATTGTTGTTGTCGTTGTCTACGGTGTATGTTCTGCATTAACAATACTTCATCGATGTTGAGACACCTGTGTGCCAATGGTTAAATTTGTCCACTAGAGGTCAGTGTTTGTCCGAGGCCTCAGACACGTCGAACCATTTGAGACAATATTGTGACTGAGGTGTCAATGCTTCTCGAGGCTCCACTCGCCCATCACTACTTCATACCCATAAAAGTAAAACACTCCCTCTTTAAAGATACACCATGTCACTTTTCTGGTTGTCTCAGTGGATATGTTACTACTGAATGTTCCAAAGTATGGCATTAACCATCTGAATACAGCCAAAAATTTCAATGTCCTCACTCCAGTTTTCCTAGAATATTGTCTATTCAGTGGAGTCCAGCGTCTGTCAGAGCCTCAGGAGAGCAGGTTCTGAAAGAGCGATGGGTTTGTACTGGAGTTTAACAGTAGTAAGTTGTGATCAGATCTTCCAGTGGAGGCAGAGTCGCGGTCGTATAAGCATTTCTCAATCATTCTGTTCTTTCTTGTTGAACAATCCCCAGAGTGGATAAAGGAAGGCAAACAAGAGTCCAGTGTGACCTGATGGTGATTATGAAAGCTCCAGGATGCTGCGTCTGGAGCCTTGAGACTGTGGAGTGGATGATGTCACACTACATCCGCTTGTGCTTGTGGAGGGATGTAAATGACAACAGCCCCCAAAATATTTGCAGTAATTTATTGTTGTCACTCTTGAAGTATGTGTTTGTACCGTTGAGTCATTATTACATAATATTACACTGTAAACAAATGGTTCTAAACTTATATACTTAAAGTTGGTGCTCTGTGTACCTCTGTGCCACTAAAGGAGCTCAGGGTAAGTACAGTGCCAGCTCATTCCTCCACAGCATATGCACTTAAGTTTGCTTTTATTAAATGTAGCAGAAGTTAGTCTAAGTGGTTGATATTGATTTATAGTACATTACACATGAACATAATGCAAACACAACACACACGTTTTACATAAATGGGACTAAAATTATGATGAATGAAAATATACTAATAAGTAATTGTGCAAAACTGTTGCCCCAGACCACTTGCTCTAAAGTTTGTTTTTATTACATGTATTTAAAGTTGTAACTTCAATAGTATTCAATATTTTTTACTATTGATTTATAATGTACTACTCAGAAATATAGTTGTGTTTAAGTCATGTACTTGCAGTTGGATTAAATTATACATGTAAGAAAGCCCTCTCCCCAATGACGTTCTATCACCACCACCAAGCCTCTGGAGCAGAGGAAGAACTGCTTGAACTTCTTGTCTGATTGATGAGGATGGCTCATCCACTCGATTTGGTGACTAGTGTTTCTAAACTAACACACTCAGCCAGTGCTGCAGCCATTTTAGTTCAACATTTGGTTCAAGGTGTTTGGAGTGGAGCCTGGCGGCTCGGGGCCTGGCGGCTCGGGGCCTGACGGCCTATGTGGCCTGATTATTCTTGGTGTGGAAGCTGTAGAGGAATGAGGCCATCCAGTTTTTTTGAACGTGTGAACTAGGGCTGTGCAAAAATATTGAAATATCAATATATCATATCCTTTAATGTGATGTGAATACAGTATCGGTATCATGGGCTGATGTATCGATATATCGCTAAGAGTATTTTCTAGTATATTTTACTTTATAATTTTGTTACAGAGCTACAGTTTTGTTCTTTGTTTAAAGGACAGAAACTCATTTATGCAACACATTTGACATTTTCACTGTTTTAAGAATTATCTGTATTATCTGTATTCATCCTCATTTATCTGTACACATACATGTGTGCTGTGTGTGTGTGTGTGTGTGTGTGAGACTGAGTTGTGTGCTTGTGTGCTTGTGTGGGGGGGTAGAAGGGCCTATGGGGCATATGGGACTGTTTTTTAATGACTGTAAAGCACTTTGTATGAAATTGCTTCATAAATAACATTTGATTTTATTTTTTGACTGGGTAAAAACTAATGATGTGCCTTGATGTTTTTGTAGATTGTTCTGGTGGACTGAGGGCAAAAGGAGAAGCTGCATCCAGAACATAAATACAATAGTTATGTACATGTAAATATTGGATTCAATATGTAAAATGTAAGTAACATATGGATTTTTTACACGTGCAGTCCATGCTGAGTTTACATCCAGCTCGATGTGTGTACATTGTTGAGGTGCATGTGAAGTTTTATCCATAAACTCTTTTACTGTGTCTTTTTATCAAGTTACTCAAATAAGTAAGTAAGTAAGTCTTTATTTATATAGTGCTTTCACAGACATTTCTGCCCCCAAAGACGCTTTACACTTTATTCAGCATTATTCATTCACTCTATACCCTGGTGATGGTAAGCTACTATTGTAGCCACAGCTGCCCTGGGGCAGACTGACAGAAGCACGGCTGCCATGCCACTCGGCGCCATCAGTCCCTCCGACCACCACCATCACACACACACACACACACATCACTTTCATACTAGACAAATTGGGCGAAGTGTCTTGCCTAAGGACACAATGATTGAATTGACTGTATTTTAACTGACCTTGACTATCAACTGTTTATGGAGTCCTATGGAGCTCCAGCACACACTAGAACAATCTGAAGTGTGTTGATGTGTACTTGTTTTTTTTAATGCTAATGTGATTTTATTAGTGCACTTAGTGTGGAAATAACACACATGAGTACACTGATGTAAAGTGTGATATGTTCATGTGTGATCAGTACTCACTGCTGTGTTGTACTGCATCCTAAAGTGCTCTTGGAGGACAGTGTGACAACATTTGAAGTACACTGTAAATCACCACTGAAGTGTTTCATCAAACTTATTTGAAATACCATGAACTACCATTTTTATATTTTTTACTCTTTGTTGTGTCAATATATTGTGATGTGAGACTCCTGTGTCCAAATGATTTTCCTTGTGGATTAATAAAGTTTGTCTAAGTTTAAATCTAAATACAAAGAGTGTGCCTAAACTGCATTGCAAAGATACTTGAAATCATCACCAAGAAATACACTTGAGTGTGCTTTAGTGCTACTTTATGGTGGACCATAGCACATGTTATGTGTGCTTTTCAAGTGTTACTACTGATATATCATTAGTGCACAGTGTATTTCAGTGTGAAAAGAGCCCACTCTAACATGCTAATCATGTTACACTTCAACATGCTCATCTCAAGCACACTTATGCTCTAAGTGTACTTGGATTTAGTACACTTCAGACACAGACACAGATGTGGACAAAATAGTTGGTACCCCTCTGGCAATGAAAGAAAAATCAACAATCTTCACTGAAATAACTTGAAACTGATGGCCTCTCATTGTAGTTTTGCTGACGTTGTTTACGGTGGATCAGGTTGTGCTGCTGAGTAAACTGTGCTTGTTTTGTGCTCTGATAGATGTAGTTCATTCTATAGTGACCAAAATGAATACTATACAGCTTATATATAATACATATATCCATAATATACAGATGTGTTCAGAATTGTTGGTACCCCTCTGGTAATGAAAGAAAAATCAACAATCATCACTGAAACAAAATGAAACTGATCAAAGCAATAATAAATAAAAATGTACAAAAAATTGTCCAATGAAAATCAAACATTGTTTTTCAGCTGTGGTTCAACAAAATTATTAGAAAAAACAAAATAATGAAACTGGCCTGGACAAAAAATTATGGTACCTTTAATTTAATATTTAGTTGCATAACCTTTTGAGGCAAACTCTGCAATCAAATAATTTCTGGTACTTTAACCCACTCCACTCCACTAACCCTAACCTGTTCCACTTGGTCCAGGAGTACGGCATCACGACTCATCAATTTCTGGAATACTCACAACTCAAACCCTCGGTACAGTCAAAAATTTATACTAGTACAGCAAATCTATGCCTTCCCCCTGCAATCTCAAAATGAATCAATATCCCCAACCCCAAAAATCTCCTATCAAAGATTTATAAAATAATATCTCACTCCGACCAAACTATATCATTACCGTCAATAAAATGGGAACAAGATCTCTCCCTCACTCGTGATGCTGACTTCTGGACCCAGATCTGTAAAAACATTTAGCTTATGACAAAAAATGCAAATCTACAACTCATACAATATAAGGTACTCCACAGAACTCACTACACTGGTCAAAAAATGCTGAAAATGGGATTCACATAAGAAATTAATTGTCCAAATTACACACAAAGCTGTCCCGACACTTCTATTCACACCTTCTGACATTGCACACCCATCAGGCACTTCTGGGAAGAAATCACGGACTCACTATCCCACTTCATGGGTTGTCGCATTCCCATGTCCCCCTCATGCCTTCTAGGAGACCTTTCAATAATCACAATAGATAACACAAACCTTAAACTTCTCCTTGTGGCACTAACTATCACCAAGAAAACTCTCCTCATGAACTGGAAATCAAGACATAACATACATCTGACACACTGGAAAAATCTGCTCATTGACCATATCTCTCTGGAATACACATCTACTACCCCCGTCAGCACAACAGCACCACACTCACCCTGGTCCACCTTCCTCCATTTTCTACAAATGTAATTTCATATTTGATTATTTATCTCCTTGTTCCCTAACTCTTTTCTTTGTCTGGTAGCCAACCACCTTTTGCCTGACATTTAAATAGATAATGATGTCCTGAGAGAACACACACACCCATACACACAACACACACACCTGTACAAACACACGCAATGTCAAACACTCACACACCACTTTATTTTAAAAAGAAACAGAGATGGGATAGACAGGCTATGTATAAAATCTTACTTTAAAGGTTGTATAGAGGATTTTCCAAGGAACGAGAAATCCAGTGACTGTTTGTCCTTTTTCAAATGTTGCGCATGCGTGAAACCACCCCCCCTCCCCTACAGCTCCTACGTAGAAACGCCTTCTCCCGCCTCCTCCTTACGCCAGAAACAGGTTTGTTTACAGCCGGTGCTGCACATGACTTGTAAACAACTAACTACAGTGTTGGTTAGGCAAGACGGAGAAGTGAGGAGGGGGGGGAGGGGGTGTGCGGACATTTCGTTCGCGGACGAGAAGTGAGGAGCAGGGAGAAGAGCGGAGCAGGGAGAGAGGAGAGGAGAGAGGAGAGGGGAGAGGAGAGAGGAGAGAGGGGAGAGGTGCGCGGAGATTCCGTGCCCGGAGAAGTGAGGAGCAGTGGGGAAGAGCGGAACGGGCAGCGGGGACAGGAGCAGGAAAGGGGAGCAGAGAAGAGTGCGCGGAGATTCAGTGCGAATGAACTAGCTACAACACACAGCAGCAAGCGGACTCTTTCTTTGCCTTGAAAATTACGTTTTCAGACATAGGATATCGCTTTCGTGTCCTGAAAAACGTTTGTCTAGCTCTTGGAAATAAAGTACGTTTTCATAATAAGCAGAAGTGACCTGTCCAGGAGTAATTTGGCGACCAATGCGTCAGTCTTTAGACCCTGCGTCTGCTTCAGTCGCGCCATCGCTGCTTTTCCCCTTGTCTTCTTCTTTCAGCGACCTCAAAAACTGACTTTCTTTTGCGGCTAACTGCTCCTGGATTCTTGTCGCCATTGCAACAAACTTTGTGCTAACTGCGAGGAAGATATAGGTAAAAAAAAGCCGCTAAGAACTGTTGCGTTGGTGGAGTAAACAGCGTCTGTGCGGCTTGCGTCTGTGGACTGCGTGACAGGCGTACGTAAACCATGTACCGGCAGCGCGCAGGCAAGTCAGTTACGCTAGAAACGTAGGGAGATTGATTGACAGCCTGTCAGCTAACAGATAACGAGGCAATGTTGTTATCTATTGGCAAATGTTTAGCTGGCCCCACCACGTCCAGAGTTGATGAATTTTTATTCTTTTTTTTTTGGTCATCATAATTACAAGGCTACTGCACCTCTATAATGCTATCATTGACAACTTGAAACAAAAAAAACAAAAACAAAAATCCTCCATACAACCTTTAATACACTAAAGAACACAGCACAGAAGTTGTCTGCCTCAGGTTCCTAGTGGGCTGGGCCCTCTCTGCTGTCGCCTGGTTTTGGATGTGGGGGTCCACCTACAGGTGCCCAGGCTCGTGCTCTCCCGTCCCCTCAGGGCCTCCCCTCTCTGCTCTGCCTCCAAGCTCCTTACCTCCCTGATACTTTTAATGCATCAAACCCAACTTTTTTTTCATATGTCAATCATGGATGAATGTAGGTTCATGTGTGTGAGTGTGTGAGTGTGTGTGAAGGCTTGTGTGTATGTGGTTGTGTGTGCATGTTCCTGTGCAGGCCTATATGAGTATTCATGTCATGCTCTCTGCCTGAGGTTTACTCACTGAAAACGTGGTGGAACATCAGGAGGAACAGTCCAAACACATGTGACATGAAGAACATCAGGAGGAACAGTCCAAACACATGTGACATGAACATCAGGAGGAACAGTCCAAACACATGTGACATGAAGAACATCAGGAGGAACAGTCCAAACACATGTGACATGAAGAACATCAGGAGGAACAGTCCAAACACATGTGACATGAACATCAGGAGGAACAGTCCAAACACATGTGACACGAAGAACATCAGGAGGAACAGTTCAAACACATGTGACATGAAGAACATCAGGAGGAACAGTCCAAACACATGTGACATGAAGAACATCAGGAGGAACAGTCCAAACACATGTGACATGAAGAACATCAGGAGGAACAGTTCAAACACATGTGACATGAACATCAGGAGGAACAGTCCAAACACATGTGACATGAACATCAGGAGGAACAGTCCAAACACATGTGACACGAAGAACATCAGGAGGAACAGTCCAAACACATGTGACACGAAGAACATCAGGAGGAACAGTCCAAACACATGTGACACGAAGAACATCAGGAGGAATAGCCACAAATGCACCAACTCTGACTGGTTTGTGCTGTACCATTTCAGTTGGAGCTCCTGTCCTGTCCTGCTTCATGTTCATGGCCATGATCCATCATGTGTGATGTCAGGGGTGAGGTCAGGTGAGGGATTGATAGGAGGGTGGCACCCCTTTCTACACAACCCCACATCACTGCAGTAAGGGCACAGAAGCTCTTTTTGACATCACATGTTCTTCCTGGTGGAGGACGTGTTCTTCCTGGTGGAGGACGTGTTCTTCCTGGTGGAGGACGTGTTCTTCCTGGTGGAGGACGTGTTCTTCCCGGTGGAGGACGTGTTCTTCCCGGTGGAGGACGTGTTCTTCCCGGTGGAGCACGTGTTCTTCCTGGTGGGGGACATGTGAAGGTGCATTGGAGCTAAAGAACATGTGTACTAGTTTGGTATCACAGATTGTCTCTCTTAAGCGTCCACATACTTTAGAACAGGGGTGTCAAAGTCATTTTGGTCCGGGGGCCGTATTCAACCTACTTTGATCCCAAAGGGGCCGGATCAGAAAACTCGTTATTTTTGGGGTTTATATGACATAAGTTCAAATATTTTTGTAAGGAAACGCAAATCTATTACAGAAATCTTTTTTAATTGTGGAACTCTTTCTTTTATAAAATATTATGAACAATCTGAAATTTTAAGAAAAATTTAATTTCAACACAATGTTTTAACATGAACTTGTATGTAAATAGGAATAAGTCAATTTTTCTTGTAAAATCCTGCACTCGGCTCCACTTTTCTCATGTTGGACATTTTTCTGATGAGGGTGTCACGGTCAACAGTCAAAACGATCGTCCTTTAAGAGCGTTTGGAAAGAGACAAGTCTTCATTTGTGCTGCTCTGGTGGGAGGGGCCACGTACAGAGATGCTGGAGTTGCTGCTGTGATAAACACCACAGAAAATTACCAATATTTTAATTGAAATATAATTAAAATATTTTAGTAGAAAATCAGCTGAGGGCCAGATTAAAGGCCTTGGAGGGCCACATCTGGCCCCCGGGCCGCATGTTTGACACCTGTGCTTTAGAAAGTTCTACTCCCAGTACATGAACACACAGGACCTGTTCAACAGCAAAACCAGTACATATGTGTGTAACCTGACTGCACCCAGTTTACATCAGGACCAGTACATGTGTGTGGCCTGAAGGTCACGTGAAGACGAGGCTGTGGAACGTTCTCCTCACGTCTCCTGTCCTCTGCTTTAACATGGACCTTTTTAAATCCAGAGTTACATGTTTAGTACATTATGGGCTTATTCCATTTAAACTTGGCCTATGTTATTACATTATCAGTTGTTATTACATTTTCAGTTGCTACATGTTGCTCGCTCATGCACCAAACCACCGTTGTGTTCCAAAGATCTCCTCATACCACCACTTTGTGTCTTCAGTATTTCAGAGCTGCTCTGGGTAAAGTGCAGTGATGCTCTCTGCTCCTGGTGTTCCTGGTGCTCCTGGTGCTCCTGGTGTTCCTGGTGCTCCTGGTGCTCCTGGTGCTCCTGGTGCTCCTGGTGCTCCTGGTGCTCCTGGTGCTCCTGGTGTTCCTGGTGCTCCTGGTGCTCCTGGTGCTCCCGCCTCATCTCTACTTCAAACAACCGCTCTGCTGCACTGCATCTGTGTCCTCCTCCTCCTCCTACTTCCTCCTGCATACTCCAGCTCCTGCTTCCTCCTCCCCCTGGGTTCTCCTCCCCCTGCATCTTCCTCCTCCTACCTCCTCCTCCTGCCTCCTCCTTGTGTGTCATCCTCTTCCTGCCTCCTCCTCCTCCTTCCCCTGCATCCTCCTTGTCTTGCATCCTCTTCCTGCATTCTCCTCTTGCTGCCTCTTCCTCCTGTCTCTTCCTCCTGCCTCCTCCTCCTGTGGCGTTCACATGTATGCTGCATTAGTATGAGTGCAATGTAAATTGCGGTGAAAAGGAATACTACAACAAGAATGCGTGCATAGCAAAAATAAACGCACAGGAAACACACTTGCACAGCTGCTCCTAAAATAGAGCGCAGGAGAATAATATCTCCATTGTGTGAAATATGCTGCTGTCTTTCTATATTCTCTCTCTTCATTCAGTAAAAGTGCAGAGAACAGACAATAAGAAGACGGGCTCAGGGGTTGCACTTGTGTGTGCACAGAGCCACTGAAAAGCACAGTGTGAAGATGCTAAAAAGAGGAGCCACTTCAGTCCACATCGTCACGTGCCCTGTGCTCCACTCACCAAAAACAGGCCCAGCTGCTCCACGAGGAAAATACTGATTAACAGGAGAACTACTGATTTGTAAGAATTCACTGTTGATAAAAGATTACATTTTTTCCCACTTTGAATTTGAATACAGAGTGGATAAAGGAACTGTATTAAAGATTTAGTTTTTGAAATTCCACAAATTATTAAAGAAAATCAAAACTTTTACTGAGAGACATTTTAAAGCTGCGTTGTTGTTCGTTAGGAAAACTGCATGTGATTTAATGTTCCTAATTTTTTAAATCTGAAAATACATGTTTGAATTATTTTTAATTTTTATTCTGAGCACAATATTCAAGCCTCAAATTCAAAAGTCAAAATTCAGATTGTAAAATTCGCTGTGTAAAATTTCACAACAAAGATTCATGATGTCAAGGCAGAAGCAATCGATCCTGTGTCCTGTGTGTGCGAGAAGGACAGAGGCTGTTTCCTATTGGCCGCTCTCATTTGTGGGCGGAGTTTGAGGTTTTGATGAGGCAAATTTTGACCAATCAGATCACTTCACTGCACCATTTCCTCCTTGTTACTAACTTAGATTGATCACTTTTGGATTCCTTTCGATTCCTTAGGTCTTGGCATCTTGGAACTTCCTGTGAATTTTTTTCACTGCAAATTTTACACTCTTGAATTTGAGGGCTTGAATATAATTGTGCTGAATATTTAAAAGGTGATTTTTTTTTTTTTTTTTAATTTAAACAATCTGAAAATGTACGCTTAAAATTTCAGCAACTAAAATTCAGAATAAAAATAATTCAAACATGTTTCAAAGTGAGAAATTCAACTGCATTTAAAATTCTAAATCTGATGAAACAAATTATCTTCCATACTCATTTAGGTTTCAATGCTGAAATCCAGCTGGTTTAAACTTGTCACTCTCTCTGATCTGATGGTCACTCCCTAAACCCCAGCACCTGCCAGTCCTGAGTCAGTGCTAGTGCAGCCTCTGCAGCTCAGGGAGGGAATTCTGGAGGTTCTGAGGTTCTTCACATGAGGTCTGTCCATAAACTGAGAATGAGACAAACTTGGATGTGTTTCTATCTGCAGGTTGAGACTCTGGTGACGCAGACTGGCAGATGACTGACGCCCATTTCGCTGAGGGTCAGGAGAGGATGAGGAGGTCCTTCACAGGCTTCATGGTCACCAGCGCCTTCGTCATTTGAGATCTAAAAACAGACTCCAGCTGCTGTGTGATGTCCCTCTGTGAGGCACATGTGGAGCACTCTGTTCTCACAAGTGTAACTGTGTCAGGTCAGGTCCTGTGCTCTGCTCATCACGCACAAACTCCACTGAACAACACCACAGAAGAGTGTTTTACTTAAACTGGAAATACACACTGTGGCACATTTAATTAGGTTTTAACACTCAAATCATAAACAGAATTCATGTGATATCAGAGCAGTCCTTTTGAGGTCAGACCGCCCCATGCTGCTGACCCGGCTGATAGCCTGTCTTTCATCACACCAGGGGTCCCCCAGTGACTCACAACACACACATTAGTACACACAGCCAGATCAGTCATTAGGAGATCTGTACACTGAAAAAAGAATACAACATCTATTTATACGAAACGCGTTCAGGGGCCTGGACTCAATCCTGCTTCTGTTTAGGAGTTTGATTTTCGACAAAAGGGCTGAGTTTCTACTGCAGGTGGATAAAGCCTGCTGCATAATCCTGTGAGTTTACAGTTTGAGAGAAGAACTAAGTAAAGTAAATCAAAGCTAAATGTGCAGGGTTTGTGTGTTGAACATGTGGGGATGAAACAAAACACAACTCCACGTATGTTTGTGATGAGGAAACTACATTATTACATACGCCATAATCTGAGTCGTTTAAATAAACTCGACAGTCAATACTGATTCCAATACCACTTTTTCTTTAAACATATGTGAAGAATCCCTCAATCATTCAGGTAGAGTCCATGGTGAGGAGAAAATTCTGTTTGACAAAAGTTAGTTTGGTTGAAGACGTTTCTCAGCTCATCCAAGCTGCTTCTTCAGTTCTGGTCAGACGCTGGTGGACACTTCCTTATATCTGTCTGCAGAGAGGAGCTAACTACACTGAAACTACTCTGAAACTAACAAACACACGTGTTTACAGTTTCTGTTAATTATGTCTATTGACCTGTACAGGGTGTGGGTGAGTAATTAGCAGAACAATTCATGGCCATAATGGAGCTTCCACACCTCTGGACCTGACCTGACTACACCTGTTGTTCTCTTGTTTGTTTTGATTTAGGTTTGAGGATGGAGTTGTGAATAGGAGATAGATGGTGTCTGAGGCCTCCATTTCTGTTTAGAGAAGGATTCTCTTTCTTAACAAAATGGCTTCTTTCACTCCCCTCTCAAACCAATTCTTTTGTATGGCTAAAATCTGGACCTCGCTGTCCTCAAATGAGTGGCCTGTGGATTGTAAGTGGAGATGAACAGCAGACTGTGGTCCACTGTTGCTCTCTCGTCTTTGTTGGTTCATCCTCTTGTGAAGTAGCTGCTTAGTTTCTCTAATATAGCGTTCACTGCAGTCTTCACTGCACTGAATGGAGTAAAATGGAGTTAAAAGCCACAGTTTAGACCTGGTTTTAGTCCTAATTTATTCCTGGTTTAGACTTGGTTTAGACCTGATGTAGTCCTGATTTATTCCTGGTTTTACTCCTGGTTTAGTCCTGGTTTAGCCCAAAATGTGAAAACAGGAACATACCGTGATGTAATCCATTTATTTCAACAAAGTAACTGTAATCCAATTACCACTCACTGAAACAGTAACTGTAACTGAATACAGTTACTCATAATTTGTACTCTGATTACATAACTCCGGTACATGTAATCTGTTACTCCCCAACACTGATTACTATTATTAGTTTGCACGACCATAAACAACAACAAGAAAAAAAACTTTAATTTTTCATTCTCATTACTGTTTATTTTGTATGATCATAAACGATAAACTTTGTGCCTACGATAACATTATTGTCAGTGTTGGGAAGGTTACTTTTAAAATGTATTCCCCTACAGATTACATACACCAACATGTAGTTTGTAATGTAAACCATTAAGTTCCTTAAGGTGAGTAATGTAATCTGAATACTTTGGATTACTTGATATTGTCATGTTTTTTAAAACTACATGAATGTACCAACCACATCCTGAAAATTCTTGTTTGTTCTTTTCAAATTGTCTGTTGAGCCCAAGTCTCCATGAACAGACTTTTGTTTACTGTAGAGAAACAAAGACTAGAATATGTTAACATGAAATGTTTTATCTGCTTTAAAGACAATAAAAAGTCCAGACTTTCCTTAACCAGATTAAAAAGGTTATTGATAGAGAAATGATTTTTCTATGAGATCACTGCTGCCTTCAGTTATGTTCATCCTACTGTTAGTGTCATACTGTTTAGTCCTGGTTTAGCCCAAAATGAGAAAATGGGAAAATACCACAATGTAGTCCATTTATTTCAACAAAATAACTCTAATCCAATTACCACTCACTGAAACAGTAACTGTAACTGAATACAGTTACTCTGATTACGTAACGCTGGTACATTTGTTACTCCCCAACACTGATTATTGTTAGTACGACCATAAATGAAAATATGTTTCTGCATGTGTGTATATGTGCGTTATGTATATGTGTATAAACATTTATATTGAGAATATGTACTGGATATCTATGATGTGTATATATGTGTGTATGTATGTGCATGTGTGTGTACCTGTGTGTACATGTTTATATATGTATGAGTGATATGTTTTTGTATATATGTGTGTATATTTCTGCATAATAACAGGTAAGCACTCCAAAGGTGTTTTAATTAATTAATTTTTTTTAAGTATGAACAATGTGATTATGTAAAACAACTGGGGTAGGACTCTAATATGTTTTGTAAACTTCATCCTTCTCCTTTTCAGCACCAGGTCCCAAATATGTTTCATGTACATATCACTATTTTTGTTATTGTTTTTGAATTTTGTTGTACATGGCTCAAACAAAAAATAAATGAAAATGAATGAATGAACACAGGTCTATGTGCTCTTCTACTTGTTCTGACACAGATCAACATCATTCTAAAGACATTGAGTAAAGGCTCATTTTTGTGCTGTGAATGCGACTCTGATACTGAATGCGAGTATCTAGTTTTGATGCTTGTTTTAATATCGATTTTGTGATTTTCTGTACTTTTGAAAACCATACACTCTAATGTCAAATGTGGGCTGTGTGGGTGTGAAATTGATTCTGATCTTTCTGGAGCTGGGACACAGTTTGCTGCCTCTCAGGAAACTCTCTGTGAAATGTCAGGTGTGTGGGCCCGCTGTGCAGAGGGGACGTCAGCAGCCTCCAGCCGCTCTGAGACTTCACAACTGGATCAACACGACCACACGTGCCCTGATGGAGAGCACCCATGACTCACAGACCTGCTAACTATAAAAAATGTTTTCCATGTATTTCAGCAAATATTGACCAAAGTATTGAAAATCAGATACTAATCAATTAAAGCCAGTATTGAAACCAAATACCCTCTAAAAAAAGTCCCATTAACAGCATAGAAATTAACCTTACCTGAATGATGCTGAGCTGTATCAGAACAAGTTTACGAGCACATAGACTAGTACACACACATGGACCAACATGAGCCTACTGCACCACTACACACATATAAGACACACGGGAATAAAAAAGAAAGTACCATTTAATGTTGTTTTCTAAATAAAGAAAGTTGGACATTTGAGATGCTACAAGCTTTTATACACCATATGTGACAACAAATGTGACAGAATATCTTCCAGAGGAAACACTTGGAGGGAATGAACCATTTTATCACCAACTGAAACACCAGAGCAGAGTAAGAGTGAGGCCTCTTCTGTTGTGTTCACCTGGCGCCCCCTGGAGGCTGATGTGATGCTGCAGGACACAGAGGAGGAACACTTTGTCTCTTCCACAGGATCTGCTGACCCTCCCTGACCAGTGCTCCTGTGAAACTGACCTGAGACCTTTGACTGACACACAAAGGACATGCAGTTGCAACAGTTTGCTGCAGTAAAACTTGACTGGTGTTATGATTCGTGCAGACGTAGTGGCCTCTCGCTCTCGTTGTCAGCGCATGAGACAGAGAGAAACATCATTTGGATTCTTTTGTATGTCTAGAACATGTGAAGAAATTGTCAATAAAGCTAATTTTAAACTTTAAACTTTTGAACTTTCATATCAGAATCGGTATTGAGTGTGGTTCCTCAGTTGGAGTGTTTGTTCACTGATCTGTCCCACAGGCTGGGGGTTTGATTGCTGCTCCCACAGATGAATGCTGTTGTTGTGTCTTTGAGCAAAACACTTAAACCCCTCGCCCCCAGTGTCTGTGTACACTGGTGTGTGAGAGTGTTGAAGGTGCTGTATAAAAATGTGACCATGTGTGTCTGTGGTGTGTGTGTCTGTGGTGTGTGTGTGTCTGTGGCGTGTGTGTGTGTATGTGGTGTGTGTGTCTGTGGTGTGTGTGTGTCTGTGGCGTGTGTGTATGTGGTGTGTGTGTCTGTGGCGTGTGTGTCTGTGGCGTGTGTGTCTGTGGTGTATGTGTCTGTGGCGTGTGTGTATGTGGCGTGTGTGTCTGTGGCGTGTGTGTGTGTGTGTATGTGGTGTGTGTGTCTGTGGCGTGTGTGTATGTGTCTGTGGCGTGTGTGTGTGTATGTGGTGTGTGCGTCTGTGGCGTGTGTGTGTGTCTTGTGCACCTCCTTCTTCTCTGGGAGAATCTTATTTCTCTTTCCTCGCTTCCTTCTCTTTGATTCTTCTCAATTTTGCAGGAGATGCGTGAGGAAGCCTCACCCACAGAGGAAACACAGAGAGGAGAGAGGAGAGAGGAGAGAGGAGAGAAAAGGAGAAGAGAAAGGTGCAGAGGAGCAGAGGAGAGAGAAGGAGAGAAGAGGAGGAGAAAGGAGCAGAGGAGAGAGGTGAGAGAAGGAGAAGCGAGAAGGAGAGGAGCAGAGGAGAGAAAAGGAGAGGAGAGAGGAGGAGGGGAAAGAGGCAGGAGGAGACACAAGGGTGAATGGGACAGTCTTTCCTCAGGTGCAGGTTCTGACCAAAATGACCTTATAATGAGGACTATACTAAGGACTATTTTATATCATCATTTCATTTAGAGATAAATGTGTTTGAACATTTTTAATGACTGAGGATTATGTAACATGTGAAAGTCTTTGCTGCAGTTGTGACAATATTATTCAATAAAACTCTGATGTGTGCCTCCCCTTTTCTTCTTCTTGCAGTTTTTCCTTCCCTTCTCTTGTCTGAGCTTTGGGACACCACTTAATATGATGCATTTGATTGACAGAGGAAAAATGGGGAATCGAGGAGAGGAATTGAGGAGATGCGAGGACAGAGGAATGAGATACACCCTCTACACACAGTGTGTCCTCGGAGCTAACCAGGCTGCTTCACACGCGTTCAGTCAAAAGCTCGGAGCGTGTCTGAGGATCGCTCCACGGGTGGCAGTAGTTCAGTTGGTAGAGCATTCGCCCACTGATCTGAAGGTTGGCGGTTTGAATCCAGTTCTCAACATAAAAAACATCACAGGTTGAGCGGTCAGATCCACTGACCCACAGGTTGGCTGGTGTGATTCCAGCTCCCACAGATGAATGCTGTCGTTGTGTCCTTGGGCAAGACACTTAACCCACCTTGTCCACAGTGTCTGTGTACACTGGTGTGTACACTGGTGTGTGAATGGGTGAGTGGTTCCTTGTTGTAAAGTGCTTTGAGTGCCTTGAAGGTGGAAAAGCGCTATAGAAAAATGTGACCATTTGAGCTGCAACAGTTTAGGGTAAACAAAAATAAATCATATAGCTATTGTGTTTAGATTTATAAATTATATTTTAAAAGTTTGCAGTGCACATTTGAAATATCATCAACGAGCAGCGAAATCAGAGAGAAGAATGAGACATTTATTTAATACAAGATTTATATTTATGGGATTTCAAAAAGGTTTAAAATGGAGGTTTTCAACTGACAACACATAAAGTGGAGCTGTGAAGGACCAAAAAGGTGCCCAATTGTTCACTTTTATGGTACAAGCATGAAACTTTGCCAGATTAGTAACATCCCTAGGACCAACATTTCTGGATATGGAACCAAGCCCAAGTCGACCCTGGAGTCGAGTACCATGCATGTCACAAAATGGCTGACATGGAAACAAGGCTGGGAGCTAAATTATTGCTTAAACTGCCTTTTTTTTTTTGGGAAAATAATGTTAAATAATCATATAGGTTATTAAGAAGAATATGTATTCTCAAGATAGTAGCTACTGCAAAGCGGTGTCAATGCTGTTTTTAAAATGAAAGTAAAAATGAAATCACAAAAAGATATTTGTTACTAAACTAATGGTGTTTTTTTAAAGGTGCATTGTGTAACTTTTCTGGTCGCCATGGAGATGTTATTGCTTGCTGGAATGTTTCACAGTATGGTATTAACCATTTCTATCTCCATGGAGACTAAACCAGACCAAGTTACAGGTCAGATCTGTGGAGAGGCCACCCTGCTCACAGTCACAATGCCTGTTTTTCTAGGTATTTTTGAGCAATAAAACCACCTGTGATTGAATACATGTAAGGTAGATCTGTTTAATGTCATACTGTGGAACATTCCAGGCAGAGCAGTGACATATCCATAATAACAAGCAGGTGACAGACCCCCAATCAAAAAGTTACACAGTGCATCTTCAATAGTATTATTTACTGTTTCTAGTGCTTTTATTTTTTATTTTTTTTGTTAATCTTAGAGCAAACTAGGTAAATTTGCTAAATAATCTGATCAAAAATGTGTAAAAATTAGAGTATGTGAACTCTAGTGGCCTCTGTGGTATCAAGTACTATGTGACATCACACAGGACTGCCCTGATTACAGCCTGTTGTTTCTGTTTATAAAACCCTGGTTATGAGGGGGAGTTTGTCATGTGGATACCTGTCACACTGTTCCTTATACCCCCTAGCCCCGCCCCTCAGTTTATCAGATCTATTTGAAATGTGTTTGTGGGTGGAGTTTAGGTGTTTAGTCCCACTTTAAGGCGAATGTAAAACATAATTTTATGTAGGTTTGATTTTCTATCTTCATTTCTCTCTCCCTCCTCTTTGTTTAGCCTGTAGATTCAATGGTTCAATCAGCTCTTTGGTCTTCCTTTAAGTTTCCTGGTTTAAATGGTGAAAAAACTACTCAAAATCTGTGAATAAAAGTACAGTTACATAGCAAAACATCTACACAATTACAAGTACTACTGCGAAACTTGTACTTGAGTGAAAGTATAAAGTACACATATAAAAATCACTAACTACACAAGTGACTAGTATTTAAGGCTTTGTACATAAAACTTCAAGCTGACTTAAGTTTCTTTAATGCAGGCTTGTTATGGACGTTACAGCTGCTTGTTACCATGGAGATTTCATTGCTTTGCCTGAAATATTCAGCAGTAAAGCATTACATTTATTTATGTAACCTTCATTTTATTTGGGTGTTTTAATTGCTCAAAAATACCTTGAAAAAATATGAATTCTTATTGTGAGTGGGGTCACCTCTCCATAGAGCTGACCTGTAAACATGGCCTGGTTGTGCCACTGGCTTGTCTCTAAGGAGACAGACAAGTTTAATGCCATACTGAGGAACAATATAACACTGCCATTATCGCTCCCAGCAGAAAAGTTACATAGTAGTGTAATGCTACTAACAAATTTCTGCCCAAAAAATATCTGCATTAATATTAGAATTGCCAGTGTGTAAATCATCTTGCATTTTATTATCCTTACCATAATAAATGAATGTTAGATTAGCAACATCTGTGCTTAAATTGTCTTTTAAGGGGTCACGGTGATGAATTTAAATTTGGCATGTGCCACGAATAAACCACAATCATCACCAAATGAATGTACCCTAAAACACATCACAGTATCATAATAACAATCATGACAAGAGCAGAGGTGGACGGCTCATTCCAGTAATCCCACACCAGACTGAAAACACCTAAAAAAATTGTGAACATGGTGATTTGGGATTATGACCAAATTAAGGCAAGATCTGACCAGGTTTTGTGATGGTGTCGTATTTTCATTGTGATCTCTCAATGTGGAATGAGCTGTAGATATTCAGACTATAATTTAATCAAAAAGAGGAGGCTCTGTTCACACCTGTACTACAGTGAGATATGGATTGTAATAAAGATATAAACCCATTATTAAGACCACAAATGTACTATGTTTTAGCTTCAAATGTTAAAATAAAGTCTAATTAAAAAACAAAATGCTTAAACTGCTGAAATAATGTTTTTGTTTGTTTTTTTCTTCCCATAATGTGAGATGGCTATGTAAAGGACAATGCAATTTAACGTCTTTAGGTTCACAATGTAACATTTCCAGTGGAAGGTGAGATACCTGCTTGTCTCCATGGAAATGTTATTGCTTTGCTTTCACCGTATGACATTAACCTTATCCATCTCCCTGGTGACATGAGACTCTGCTAAATGTAAGAATGTCTGCATTTTAGATATTTGAGCAATAAACACATTTTCAATCTTTAACTGAATGAACACAAGACTGGTATGTTTAATGCCATACAGTGGAACATTCCAGCCAAAGCTGTAACATCTTCATGAAAGAAGCAGGTTGTGGACCCCCCACCAGAAAAGTGATAATGCACCATTAAGAATTTTAGAATTTTAAGACACCAGATCTGCCCAGCCCTGCAGATTGGGGATGGAAGCGTGATTGCAGTCAGTGGTTAGGACAAGTGGCAAAGGACACATTCTCTGATCTTAAAAAGTGTGGATGCAGAAGCCTGTGCTGGGTGATACAAGTGCGCAAAGACAAATTTGGCATGTACAGGGTCATGCAAATGTGGCAGCAGCTGCACTTAGAGCACTTTGAATAAGTTTACTGATTTAAGGTAGATCTCTGTTCTGTGTTTGGGGTTAAGCTTCCACGCAGCATTTAACTATCATTATGAACCATGATATGGCACTTACAGATCTTTAGAGTTGTAAAATGTGTTTTGTTATCAAAAACCCAATAAATATGGCCAAGATAAAATATTGAATTAACTTGGATTTCAGCCACAGGGAACCCACACAACCCTTACATTCTCAAGGAAAACGATCATGTGACTGCCTTAATGCTTTGGAGTTTATGAAAAATTGTTGCTCAACATTACAAAATGGATAACGAAACAAATTCGACTGTCAGAAAGGGATTATGTAGTATTTTTTAAGTCAACCTCATTTTCTTATAGTCCATTTTGTGACATGTCCAGTTCTCAGCTCCAGTGTTGAATTACACTTGGTTCCATATCCAGAAAATAATAGTCCTGGGGGTGTTACTAATCTGGCAAAGTGTCATGCTTATACCATAAAAGCAAACTATTTTGGTCCTTAACAGCTCCACTAAGTAGGACTCTCTCTGTAATCATTTTTTCAGTCTATCTCCTCCTCTTATTGTTTCTTTAATATGTTCAATAGTACAGATTTTCAGGCTTATACAGCTGCCATGGTTGGCGTCTTTGTAATGCATAAGTGGTGTTACAATTAATGAATGTCTTAATACCAAAACTTTGACCTGAGTTCATGTCTATGAAGGAGTTAGTGTGTAGTAGTGTTCACAACAGGTACAGTTACCAGACCTGGAGCAGCCTTAGTGTCCAACCATGTCTTTTGTTTCAATGGAGGAAGAGAACTGTTCACCAGCCTGTCACTGAGCGCTGGGGCTTTTCTAAAGCTGATGGTGGGGGACGGTTTAGACCTGGTTTAGTCCTGGTTTAGACCTGGTGTAGTCCTGGTTTAGACCTGGTGTAGCCCTGGTGTAGCCCTGGTTTAGACCTGGTTTAGTCCTGGTGTAGTCCTGGTGTAGTCCTGATGTAGTCCTGATGTAGTCCTGGTTTAGACCTGGTTTAGACCTTGTTTAGACCTTGTTTAGACCTGGTTTAGACCTGGTTTAGTCCTGGTTTAGTCCTGGTGTAGTCCTGGTTTAGACCTGGTGTAGTCCTGGTGTAGTCCTGGTTTAGATCTGGTTTAGACCTGGTGTAGTCCTGGTGTAGTCCTGGTTTAGACCTGGTTTAGACCTGGTTTAGTCCTGGTGTAGTCCTGATGTAGTCCTGGTTTAGACCTGGTTTAGTCCTGGTTTAGACCTGGTTTAGACCTGGTTTAGGCCTGGTTTAGACCTGGTTTAGACCTGGTTTAGGCCTGGTTTAGACCTGGTTTAGTCCTGGTTTAGACCTGGTTTAGACCTGGTTTAGGCCTGGTTTAGACCTGGTTTAGACCTGGTTTAGTCCTGGTGTAGTCCTGGTTTAGTCCTGGTTTAGTCCTGGTTTAGACCTGGTTTAGACCTGGTTTAGACCTTGTTTAGACCTGGTTTAGTCCTGGTGTAGTCCTGGTTTAGTCCTGGTTTAGACCTGGTTTAGTCCTGGTTTAGTCCTGGTTTAGTCCTGGTTTAGTCCTGGTTTAGACCTGGTTTAGTCCTGGTTTAGTCCTGGTTTAGTCCTGGTTTAGTCCTGGTTTAGACCTGGTTTAGTCCTGGTGTAGTCCTGGTTTAGTCCTGGTTTAGTCCTGGTTTAGACCTGGTTTAGTCCTGGTTTAGTCCTGGTTTAGACCTGGTTTAGTCCTGGTTTAGTCCTGGTTTAGTCCTGGTTTGCTCCACTGTGTTTTTAATCTGCACACACTTTCAGTAGAATCATTTGGGTGGTTTCAGTTCTGGTATTGCCAATCTCAACTGAACTAAAAGTAAAAGGAGCTGTTCACTTAAAAACTACCACTACATGACATTACAAGGTGGAACAGAGCATTTTGAACTTTGCAAATGTAGACAGATTAATAATAAAGTGATACTCAAACACGTGTAGATGAAACAAAACACAAGAGCAGGTCTGTTGTTCATGTGCAGTGAAAGGTAGTGTCATGATCATTTCACACAATACAGCAGGAAACTTGGGGGACAAGAACAGTTGGTGTGAGTGCTGCATTTGGCCCCAGGTCATAGGACACTCTTGACTTTCAAAATAAGCATTGCAGTTTTTCATTGTAGTATCTGTAAGTATCAAGTAAATCTAGTGTTGGGGAGTAACAGATTACATGTACTGGAGTTAGGTTAGGTTTTCCTGTTTTTACATTTTGGGCTATATCCCTTTTTTTCTTTTCAGTAATTTCACTCATTGCCGGACACTAAACAAGGTCTAAACCAGGACTAAAACCAGAACTAAAACCAGGTCTAAACTATGTCTCAAACAGGATTTAACAGGACTAAACTAAATGCTGTGTGGACCATGTCTCCTCCTCTTCTATCAATAATATTTTTAATTTCATTAAGTAAAGACTTTTTTATTGTGTTTTAGCAGATAAAACATCTTACATTATGATTTCCTTGTCTTTGCTTCTCTACAGTAAATCAGGTAATCCAAAGTATTCAGATTACGTTACTCACTTTAAGTAATTTAATGGATTACGTTACAAACTACATTTTGGGGTATGTAATCTGTAATCTGTAGGGGAATACATTTTAAAAGTAACCTTCCCAACACTGAGTAAATCTGAATGAGGCCAGGGCAAAGCCAAGTCTACATCAGGTACTCCTGCCTCACACGGGCCCCAACAGGAGCAGAGGAACCCAGCAGCACTTCCAAAGGAAACACTGGTGTACTCATTCTATTTCCCACACAAAGTGTGCACATGAAACAGACTGATGAGTTACAACATGTGCAAGTGTAACGTAAGATCAAATCTGTTCACAGCCCCATGCTCCATCCAGAACTACAGGTCAGATCCTCCAGCTGAAACAGTCCTGAACCAGACTTGCTTTGATCTGGAGTTTGGTCTCCAGGTGCTGCACTGTTGTATTTTATTTACATTCTTTCAGTAATCCTGGTTATGAGGCTCTGGTTCAGTTTCTCCCTGATCGTTCCAATAATCCTTTCACTGTTTTAGTGTTTTACAGCCTTTTTGAAGCCTCTCAAAGCTTGAGCAGACTGAAGCAGACTGAAGCAGACTGAAGCAGACTGAAGCAGACTGAAGCAGACTGAAGCAGACTGAAGCAGACTGGGCAGACTGGGATAGACTGGGACGGACTGGGACGGACTGAGGTAGGCTGATGGAAAAGAGACTATGATTCACACCATCAGACTTTAAGACTACTACCACTCGCACACTTCATACGCGGCAGGGTGGGTGAAGTGTTGTGCTTCGGGACACAAAACCAGAGAACTTAGTGTGATGGGGACTCGATCCCCCGACATTCGGGTTGGTGCAGGAGAGTTCTAATCACTGAGGCAGTCTCAGGACACATAAAAGTGTTGTGTGCAGTTTTAAATCCATCACTGTGAACAAAAGGCTCTGTTCAGAGCTGTCATGTGGCCTAATGGTTTCATTTATTCATTTTTCATTGTTCAGTCTCTCTGCTGTCAGCACACACACTGACCGCACAACCAGTCCAGACATGACTTGTGGGCATAAAAACTGAGAACAAGAATTCAACATTTTTACCTGTGATGCAAAAAATTCAGGCAAAATTTAGGATGTTTGTGTTCTCAGAGATGACAACTTTGGATTAGATAATGAATTAAGCAAAAAAAAAAAAAAAAAGAAGCCCAGGCATGTTTTTGATGATGGGAAAAAAAGATAACATGGTTGAAGCTCCAAAAGGCAATTTGGCATGTTATGTGTTCTGTTAGAAGTTAGAAAATGTGAAACGTTAACACAGAGATGACAAAGTATGATTAACATGACAATTCAAGAATAGAGAACATGAGTGTGCTTCACCTCCTCACGAGTGTCTCCAGTGCACATGTGCGTCAGAGCTTCAGATCAACTTGAGCTGAGGTCAAGATGTCGTTACAGCCAGTTCTAAAGGATCAGCCGGAATGATGTGTACAAAAAGAGCAGATGCATTCTGGGACAGGGAGACTCCAGTGGACGGGTTTAGTCAGGTCAACCTGTTCACAAGCCACCACACACTGTGGCTTTACATGTCTGATGGGGACATGTCATTTTCTGAAGACTGAAGTGAGTGAGCTGAAGGTTTAGTGTTTTAGGTATTTCCACAAATACCAAAATAGTGTTTAGACTCAGACTTAGACAAACTGTATTGTTTCACAGGACACAGGAGCTCACACATCACAATATAATATAACAACAAAGAGAAAAATAGAAACTGTAATAAAACTCTAAATTCTAAATAAGTAGCAAAAAAGAGCAAGAGACAGGTGTCAAATAAGACATAATTATATACAGTATCTTACAAAAGTGAGTACACCCCTCACATTTCTACAAATATTTAATTATATCTTTTCATGGGACAACATTGAAGAAATGACACTTTGATACAATGTGAAGTAGTCTGTATACAGCTTGTAATAACTCGACACACAGACATTCATGTCTAAACTGATGGCAACAAAAGTGAGTACACTCGTGAGTGAAAATGTCCAAATTGGGCCCAAAGTGTCAATATTTTGTGTAGTCACCATTATTTTCCAGCTTTAACCTTCTTGAGCCTGGAGTTCACCAGAGCTTCATAAGTTTCCACTGGAATCCTGTTCCACTCCTCCATGACGACATGACAGAGCTGGTGGATGTTAGAGACCTTGCTCTCTCTCCACTACCCTCCGTTTGAGGACGCCCCACAGATGCTCAGTAAGGTTTAGGTCAGGTGACATGTTTGGCCACTCCATCACCTTCAGCCTTAGCTTCTTTAGCAAGACACTGGTCATCTTGGAGGTGTGTTTGGGGTCGTTATCATGTTGGAATACTGTCCTGTGGCCCAGTTATGGAATGGAGGGGATCATGCTTCAGTATGTTAGATGTTGCATTCATGGTTCCATCAATGAACTGTAGCTCCCCAGTGTCAGCAACACTCATGCAGACCATGACACTCCCACCACCGAGCCTGACTGTAGGCGAGACACACTTGTCTTTGTACTCCTCACCTGGTTGTCACCACACACACTTGACACCATCTGAACCAAATAGTTTTATCTTGGTCTCATCAGACCACAGGACAAGCTGCCAATAATCCATGTCCTTCGTCTACTTGTTTTAGTAAACTGTTTGTGGGCTTTCTTGTGCATCATCTTTAGAAGAAGCTTTCTTCTGAGACAAAAGCCATGCAGACCAATTTAACCAAATTTAACAAACCTGCTCCACACACACCTGAGACCTTCTAACACCAACAAGTCACATGACTCCAGGGAGGAAAAATGGCTAATTGGGCCCAATTTGGGCATTTTCACTCACGAGTGTACTCACTTTTGTTGCCATCAGTTTAGACATGAATGTCTGTGTGTCGAGTTATTACAAGCTGTACACAGACTACTTCACATTGTATCAAAGTGTCATTTCTTCAGTGTTGTCCCATGAAAAGATATAATTAAATATTTGTAGAAATGTGAGGGGTGTACTCACTTTTGTAAGATATTGGACATGTAAATGTACAAGTCAAAATAAAATAGAAACTTATTGATCATCTTTAGTCCATCAAGACTTTCTTTAGTTGACTAGAGACATACAGCACCCATGTCACTGGTTTTAGTATTGATTAGTATCTGATTTTCGATACTTTTGACATCTCAGAATAACAAGGCCATACAAAAACTTACATCTCCTGAAAGTAGGTCAGCTCAGCAGGAGACTGAACTGTAGAGCACTCGAGCGGCTCACGACGAGACCAAGAAACAAGGAGGGATTTACCTTAGTCTGACTCACACTGAAGAAGAAAACTACAGCACACACACAAATCAGCACGTAGAATGGACTAAACCAGGATTAAGCCGGCACTATAACAGAAGTAGTAGGACTAAACCAGGACTAAACATGGTCTAAACCAGGACAAAACCCCTGGACTTTACTGTGATGGAACTATCAACACAAATATAAACTAATAAGAATATGAATAAACCTGTTTTATACATTTTCTGAGTGTTCTTCTACATTTTCTGAGTGTTCTTCTACATTTTCTGAGTGTTCTTCTACATGTTCTGAGTGTTCTTCTACATGTTCTGAGTGTTCTTCTACATGTTCTGAGTGTTCTTCTACATGTTCTGAGTGTTCTTCTACAGTCCCTGACAAAAGTTTTGTCGCTTATCCATTTTGTAGAAACAAAAGCTTATAACCTGACTTTAAATTAATCGATTGGTTTTAGAAATGTCTCATATGAAGCTAAAACCCTCCCAAATTATGCTCAATATACTAAAATAAATTTGCTTCACTGAAGAAAGATTGATCATTTAATGAACACAGAAAGGTCAGATTTTGACAAGACAAAAGTCTTGTCACCTACAGAAAATTGAACAAATAATTTACTTCATATACAAAAATATGTTGCATAACGTCAGTGAATGAAGTAGTGGTGCTGTGAGATCCATATTTAATATCTTGTATGACGTCCATGAGCTTGAAGGATGCATCCATGCGGTTCAACAGTGATTCATACAATTTGTTGATGAAGTCATCAGGAATAGCAAAGAAAGCGTCTTACATGCCTCCCAGAGTTCATCAAGATTCTTTGGTTTTGCCTTCCATGCTTCCTCTTTCATTCTACCCCAGACATGCTCAATGATGTTCATGTCTGGTGACTGGGCTGGCCAGTCCTGGACCACCTTGATCTTCTTCGCCTTGAGAAACTTTGATGTAGAGATAGAAGTATGTGATGGAGCACCATCCTGCTGCAAAATTTGACCCCTTTTATGGTTGAGAATGTAAGAGGAGCTAATACTTCTTGATTTTTTAGGTTATTGATATTTGCCTTCCACCCTGCAAATGTCTCGCACACCCCCATACTGGATGGAACCCCAGACCATGATTTTTCCTCCACCAAACTTAACTGTTTTCTGGGGTGAATCTTGGATCCATGCGGCTCCAGTAGGTCTCCTGCAATATTTGCGGCGGCTGTGATGTAATTCAACCGAGGATTCATCTGAGAAATCCACCTTCTGCCACTTTTCCAGTGTCCATCCTTTTAGCAGGCTGTGGGCCTTGGCAAATGCCACACGGTTTTTTAATTGCCTTTTTGTTTAGTGCTGGTTTCTGTGCACTGATTCGACCATGGAGGCCATTTCCAGACAGAATTCTACAAACTGTTGTGGTTGACACAGGGACTTGAGGTGACCAGGTCTGGTGGAGTCTGCTGCAGTGGAAAAGGGGCCTTGGATTTTCGAATCAACAAACGGTCCTCCTGAGCAGTTGTCTTGCGGCGTCTGCTGGACCTGGGCTTGTCAAAAACATCTCCAGTCATTTCAAATCTTTTTCTTCTTCTTTGTACTTGATGCTGAGACACATTGAAGGTGTCACCACCTCAGCAGTGGATCTGGTCTTCAGCCTCTTGATAATTAAGGCTTTGGTCTCAGGGTGGATCTTAGGCATGTTGTCAGAGGTCAAGTTGCAGTTGATGTGAAGGTCTGGTGTGCTGGGGTTCTTTTTATACACACCCACTAATTGATTGATCAGTAACTGATCACAGGTGAGGCTGTAATCTAGGATTGGGTGCATCATATGACAAGACGACAAGACTTTTGTCTTGCCAAAATCTGACCTTTCTGTGTTCATTAAATGATCAATCTTTCTTCAGTGAAGCAAATTTATTTTAGTATATTGAGCATAATTTGGGAGGGTTTTAGCTTCATATGAGACATTTCTAAAACCAATCAATTAATTTAAAGTCAGGTTATAAGCTTTTGTTTCTACAAAATGGATAAGCGACAAGACTTCTGTCAGGGACTGTACATGTTCTGAGTGTTCTTCTACATGTTCTGAGTGTTCTTCTACATGTTCTGAGTGTTCTTCTACATGTTCTGAGTGTTCTTCTACATGTTCTGAGTGTTCTTCTACATGTTCTGTTCGTGTCTCTCATGATGTTATGGCATTTGTGTGAACTCCAAACACATGAAGTGACCTCATATATTTGTGATCCTCTCACAGCAGAGCTCCAGACTCATTTCTGTTCCATGTGTTCTTTTAGATGTATACTTAGAGAGTGACGCATGCTTCCCACACAGTCAAGTACTCTGTCAAGTACTTCACTCAAGTCTAATCCACAGCTTCATGCCTCTGCCATAATTATTCTTGTACATGTACTCAAGATAGACAGACTCAATGCTCTTTATGGTTCTTTATGTTTTTTTGTGGCTCTTTATGGCTCATTATGGCTTTTTGAGGCTCTTTATGGCTCTGGCCAGCCTGTATTTTCAAGGTTGTTTGTGTTTTAGTCCACTCTGCCACACTGATGAAAGGTGAAAGTAGGAATAATCACCTAAACACGGGCCATAACAAATCCAAATCCAAACACATACTTAATCCATTTAATCCCACTGGTCATAATAGTGACTGTAAAAAAAAGGTTTCATTTCTAAGGCTATAAAAATGTTCCTGAATGATCTATCAATGCATTTCCAACAGATACTGAAATAATAAAGGGTCTCGATGAAATCTGTGCAGTGTCACATGGTTACTGTAAATAATCACATGACCAGAGCTGTTTACTGTCTGTTTGTGCCAAGAGAAGAGGACTGCAGCAAGAAAGCTCCCAAAGAAAAGGAGAGTAATGTATGTTGAGATAGAGATAGGATGTAGATTTTTTGTACACATCATGTTTAAAGTGTTTAGTATTGATTTATTTATTTGTAATTATTCAACTTTGTTTAATGTGGTCACACAACTCACAAACACAAACCGGCAACAACAGTGACCAGTGGGAAAAGCCATTGTATCTACATGTTAATACACACAGACTCACACACTGCTGCTACACAACTGTCTACATGATTTTACACACACAAACACACACATGTACAGAAACACACTCACACATGCACACCTTCACACATGCACACACACACGCAAACACACACACACATACATGCAAACACACACACAGACATACAAACACAGACACACACAAACAAACAGACACACATACACATACACACCCTCTCATGGTGCAGTGACACACACATGCACAAACACACAAACAGACACACATACAAAGACACACACACAAATAAATAGACACACAGACACACACACTCTCTCATGGCGCAGTGACACACATATGCACGAACACACAAAAAAACACACAGACACACACACACAAACAGATACACACACAAGGATACACACACAAATAAACAGACACACACACACACACACACACACTCTCTCATAGTGCAGTGACACACACACACAGACACACACACACAAACAGACACACATACAAACAAACAAACAGATACACACACACACACACACCTACACACATGCACACACACACACACAGACATACAAACACAGACACACACACACAAACAAACAGACACACATACACACTCTCTCGTGGTGCAGTGACACACACACACAAACAAACAGACACACACACCTACACACATGCACACACACACAGACATACAAACACAGACACACACACACAAACAGACACACATACACACTCTCTCGTGGTGCAGTGACACACACACAGAAACACACACAGACACACACACCTACACACATGCACACACATACACAAACACAGACACCCAAACAGACACACACACAAAGACACACACACAAACAAACAGACACACAGATACACACACTCTCTCTCTCTCATAGTGCAGTGACACACACACCCACAAGCACACACACAAACACACACATACACGCACACCTACACACATGCACACACACGCAAACACACACAGACACACACAACAAACACAACAGACACAACAGACACACACATGCAGACACAGACACACACAGAGACACACACACACAGACACACACAAACAGACACACAAACAAACAGACACATAAACAAACAGACACACACACAAACAAACAGACACACAAACAAACAGACACATAAACAAACAGACACACACACAAACAAACAGACACACAAACAAACAGACACATAAACAAACAGACACACACACAAACAAACAGACACACAAACAAACAGACACATAAACAAACAGACACACACACAAACAAACAGACACACAAACAGACAGACACACACACACAGAAACAAACAGCAACACACACACAGAGACACACAAACACAGACACACACACAGACACACACACAAGTAAACAGTCACACACACACACTCTCTCTCATGGTGCAGTGACACACACACAAACTATACTATACTACTATATTGAGTCTGTCCAGTGGTTGATATAACACAGTGTCCTACAGTATCACAACTGTGCCCGATCATAAAACACACTTTTTTCACACACATCTCTGAAAATGTCTAAAAATGATGACTGATTGTTTCAAAGGGATACTAATGACACATGAGTTGGATATTTTTGTGTCTGGGAAAAAAATTGGGAATAAATGTTTTGAGAAAAAATGTTTAGTGTATATTACTCATGATTTGATCTGTTTTAATGTAGCTCCCTTATCACAAACGGAGCTGCAGTGTGCTCCTCTGTGTTTTTAAACATCATGCATCTTCACTAGAATCATCTGGATCACTTACAGCACTGCAACTGCCAGACTTTGAAGTTACAGCTCTTGTTTGTTGAAACATTCTCTCTGCTCGGTGCAGCAGGAGATACTGGAGACTGAGGCAATCTCAGCTCATCCAAACCTGTTGTTATTGTAGTGCGCTGAAATCAGTTCAGTCGAGGCTAAAAATATCTGTCATTTTATAAAACTACCACTTGATGCCATAACAAGAAGGAACAAAGTATTTTGAGCTTTGGAGATGTAAACAGACTAATAATCCAGGGTTACTCAAGCATGAATGAAACACAACATAAATCCAGGTCTGTTTTTCAGGGGGTAAAAAGTCACATGGACAAAAGCAGTTCACAAGAGTCAATTTTTCATAATATAGCACTTTAAATCTAAGAAAACAAAAGATAACACAGAGAAAGAAATGTAACTTCTACAGAATCAACCAGGGGATTCAGTCTGGCCCATATGGAAAAAACTGGAAAAAAATATAAGAACTGACCACTGTCTTTGTAGTAAATCTGTTAGGATTAGTTTTTTTGTTCTCTCCCTCTCCCTTTTTGTTGCAGGGCTTGAGTGGGGCAGGGGGCGTGGCTCGCTTCTTACGGAGCAGATGAGACACACCTGCAATCAATTCCTTCATCAGCCTCTGTATTTAGCCCTGGTCTTCTCACCACCACTTTGCCAGATAATTCTGTCATGTTAGGTAGCGTTCTATCAGGCTCTTGGATATATACCGGTTTCGTTTGCTGTTTGTCTTGGACTTACCTGCTCCTGTTTTCGCCCAGGTGTCTCCGTGGTTGTCTGCTGTTGCCTCTGGAGAAGCCGGCCAGCTCCCTGCCTCCTCAGCCTGCCTTCCGTTTGTAAAATAAACTCTTAAAACTTGACTGAGTCCCGGCTCTGCTTTGGGGTTCCTCTTGCCAAACCTTAACAAAATCTTTATAGAAGGTTTATATGTGTCATGTGTGGTTTACTCCTGCATTTTTCTCATACAACTATATTATGAAAAACTAGTAAAGATAAAGTGAACATTTTGCATGACATTTACAGGTCATGTGCATGATCAACTACATTTTCTTTGTATGTTCCATGTAATGTTCGTATTCTTTAATTTTATGTTGCAGTTAAAAAAAAAAAAACTAAATCCCAGTCAGAAGGGGGCTTTGAACCCAGGTCAACATGTGAAAGTCCAGTGACCTACAAGTTGAGCAAACCAGCTGATACCTGAAGAAAGAGCAATAGGAGATGTTGAGGGCAGTTACAAGTACCCTGGTACTTGTAGAGGCAACAAGGAAAGTGGCTAAAAATCTTTTCACATCATGTATGTTCACTGTGATATCAGTGGTAGAGTGTATATCTCATGTCTTTTTAAGGTTGTAATGCAATATTTGTATTACTATGTTTACCCCCATGCTGTCCAACACACACTCGCACACACAGTGATAATTTCATCATCTCATCATTTCACTTGTTTTTCTCAGATTCTGTGGTAAAAATGACCTTTGTCCAACACTTGTGAGGATGTTGTATGTGGGATTAGTGTCATGTTCAGCCCTTGCAGGTTACAAAGTTTTGATATGTTTCATGCTGCACATATTTACCAAAGATCTTGTAACTGTTTTCACTGTCATATACAAATCTTTTAGGATTCAGATAAAACACGTTCAAATGGTGTATGATTTGTCAAATGGTGTATGATTTTTGGGGGATCTGCCAGGGGAGTGAAGCAGCATTCATCATAATCATCATTTTAAATCTTTCAAATGTGCAACATCATGTCACGTCACACATGATTGACCATATGGTTTTTGATTCACGAGATCGAATTCTCCACATGCTGCTCTCCCCTTTCCTTTTACGAGGCTTCTTCCACTTCAGATCTGAGCAGACGACCAGAACATGTCGCTCATCTGTCATTTCTGATCTGACCGTTCCCTTTAAACCTTCTGGGATGGGACTTTGGGACAGTCAGTTTTCTCATACACAGCAGCAAAAAACTGGAACATGCTTTCAGCTGAACTTTAAACTTGCACTAACTCCCAAACTTTCTCTCATGGGCTAAAATGACGTCTTCAAGCAGCAGAGTGTCAACACCAGGCTTCTTCAAACGTTTGAACATTCTGACTGACTGTCCTGTAGACGTGTTGTGGAGATGGAAATGTGTTGTGTTTGACTCATGACATTTGTCTTGATGGTCGTGTTGTTGATGAATTGTATTTTAGAGGATAATTACACCAATACGCCAAAAGTGGAGTGTTAAAATTGACTCTCACAGAATCAACTTTAACATTTTCTCAGAGTTTATATGAGTCCAATCTGTTCTAGAGTTAATTTAACATTTTTGGAAATGTTAATCAAGTAACATTGGACCAAAGTTTCTGTTTAACCCCAAAATCCAGAGTTATATTCATGTTTTGAGAGTAAACAGATCACACTTTGTAGAGTTATTCTGATTTAGCTAAACAACACACATAGAGGTATTTTATTTTTTTACTTTATTTGAGTTAATTTAAGATGAAATTATGTACAAAACTGGTTCAAAGTGATCTTCTCTCACAAGAGGTTGAAGTGGTGAACAGAAGGAGCCAAATTAACAATAAGAGAAGTTGAATTAACCTCAACCACATCAACTCTGACAAATAACCCCAACTCGAACCCCCATTTAACTTTCAAATAGTTAAAATAACACTTTTGGTGTTAAAAACAACTCTAAAATATTTTACCCTAAACTTTTAACCCTCCAGTTTTTGCGGTGTACAGATGAAACATACATATTACAGGATTTTGATGACACTAACATTTTTAGAAGATAATGATGAACTTGAAATCTTGGATTGATGGAAATTAGAATGAATTAATTGTGATTGTTTAAATGATGAATTTGATAGTGATTATTTTAAGGAGACACTGTTAATGATGAATTGTTGTGTCAATAGTTTCCTTAATATGTAATGTGTTTTTATTTATTTTATTTTTTTATGTATTATGTACCTGAGGACTGTGGATGGAAAGGAGCTTGTAGCTGAATGTTGCACAGAGCATCTTTTCTCTCGGAGTGTTCTGTGTACTGTCCTTGGTTTAAATCAATAAAGAATACAATAAAGCGTCTATAGTTTTGATGATTATTGGCACAGAGTCTTCAGGCCTCGTACATTCATGGCTCGGTGAATCCAGACTCAAACCTTTCTGTTTTATCAGTCTGGTCCCTGTGCAGTCCAGTCACTTTTGTTTATTTCAGTGATGCATGTGAAACAAAGGACCATCATTTACAAACAAAATTTCCCACTCCTGAACAGAGTTTAGAGCTTCTTTCATTGATTCTGCAGAAACCTGATGTTTTTTTAGTCCTCTGTGATATTTTTGCTCTTTAGTTTTCCTCTTAAGCAGCCATATTTGTTTTGATACGGACAGACCGGTGCTCTCTCTGATTGGATAATTCAACTGTCAGTCGCTCTGAACTTGGGGAGATTTACCAGTGACAAGACCAGAGGTGGATGGAGTATCACAAATGTACTCCAGTAAGAGTAAAAACATATGTGGGAAAACTACTGTTCAAGTAAGAGTAATTTAATAGGCGAGTTTCAGCTGACGTCATTGTTGTTAAAAGCCCGCGTTGCATGCTGGGAAATATTTTGGTCAGAATCAAGAAACACGATAGCGGTCAAACACAGTGCGTAACCTCTCGTATTTCTCCCCGATAATGGTAAATTCCTGCTGCATTATCGGATGCACAAATAGAAGCACGGAAGAAGGAAAATGTCTTTTTCGTATTCAGAGTGAAAAGAACCGCTAACGGTGAATTAAATGGTTTTCAAACATTCGCAGAGCAAACGCAGAAGATCCTAACAAACCGTGGACTCCAACAAGTTCAACAACACATTGAGACTCTTGGAGGTTTTCATCTTTTCTGCTGTGAATGACCCAGGAGTTTCCACCAAGTCATTGTGGATATCACCAAAGTGAATATTTGTCCAGGTAGTTGGAGATTCTGACCAGAAATTTGGTTTGGTCCACCTTTTGTCGGGGTTAAAAAGGGTGATTTGGCTCCATCGATGTTTATGACCAATTTCTGGTAAAATGGTCTTGGGTCCTCTGTCGTTAGAGTGGATAAATAACCGGGATCAATACCCTTTACGTGCTTTCTCGCTCCGTCCATGTTGAATTAGTGTTTATTGTCGCCAACCAAAATAATTCCCAGCATGCAACGCGCGCTTTTGTCAACAATGAAACTGGCCTACTGTTGGGACATAACTTCTGATTACTTAAGAAAATGTAACTGAGTAAATGTAAGTGGGTACTGGACAAGTCTGACAAGCTGCTAAAGCGCTGCAGAAGTGTGTACTCTGGATCCCAGGTGAAGAACAGTGACAGATGTTGTCATGTTGTGTTGCCATGGTGACGTTCACATGTGAGTGGGATGTCCAGGCTCACGTGGAGGCACAGACACTGGATCTACTCTGGGTGTTCTGAGGTGGGGACAAGGGAAGGGTTGGTGCTGTGAGGACTCTGACAGCTGTGAGCAGAGGAGCTACCAGATCATTTACAATATGTTGTTTATGAAGAGAAAAGAGTTTTTATTTAAGTGGGCCAGTTCTGCAAAATCAACATTTCAGAGCTTTTGACCCTGTTATATTTATATCTCCTTCTCATTGACCCTCTGAAGTTGTATGTAGAATGATTCATGCATATTTGTGTTTTCTTTATTCTTCTGTGTTCAAGACTTCATTGTTCTGATCTAGCTCTGTTTTCAGCTCCACGGTGACACCCACTGTGACACATGTTCTTCACTTTTATTTTCTTAATTGTGATAGACATATAATGACACAGATTTGATTTAATTTAGAATTATTTAAAATCCTCTACTCACAAGTGTGGTGTGCAGCTATCCATAGGAGGGGTCCACAGCGTGCGGCGCTTTGTTCTGATGATGTTTATGGAGGTGTCAGCTCCCATTCACACAGCAATTTTATAAGAGTAACTCAGGCGACCTGGTTGTTTTATTAAAGAGACAGTCTGGAATTTTGGACATAGGGCCTCATTTCCATAGTGAGTCAGAGTGTTGGAGACGTGTGGAGACACTTTTTGAAATGTTCCATCCAGTCCTTGTATTTGCAGAGGTCGCTGGTGGAGACTAGTGCATGTCAATGGCCATAGTTCTCCTGCCACTAAAAACAGTCTTACCCACTCCACAAAACACCTGAAGAAAATCTATTATTACACCAGACTGTCCATGTGAATGTCTGTGTCGATAGAATAATGCTTGAAATAAAACTAACCTTGCATCACATGAATCGTTGAGGGGCTATTTTCTCAGCAGCAACAGAATTTTACTTTGCCTGTAAGATCAGTGTTAGGTGATATCAGTCCACCGCTGCTGAGCTTTCTATCAGGAAGTATAACTCACTGCTGCTCAGACAGAAATCCTTCAAATGCAAGGTTAGTTTTACTAATACTGATAATGATAATATAACTGCGTAACAGATTGTAAGTATATAGCAGACAAAAGCAACATATGTGCTCTTTAGGTTCATTGAAATACCTGTGGGTCTGTTTCTGTTAGTTTCCTTCAGAAGTCTCTTGGCCAACTGAATTGAATTTTCTTTTTCTCTTACCTGGCAGACTGCGGGATTACTCACTCAGACATGTGCCCTTTACCACTCCAGACTCTTGGACCTCACAGTCATGCAGCTCATGTGTAGTTCATGTGGTCCTCACTGCAGGCTGTTGGAACAGGCCTGCTCCTTCCTGCTTCTGGTCACTAATAATGGAACTAATGACTCTACTTCCTGTGACTTTGTGCCGGGTTCTACTGAAGGTCTTTTACTTCCACAGTCATCCTGCCTGTACACCTCAGTGCTCAGTGCTATGGGCCTCAGTGATGTGGACCTCAGTGATGTGGACCTCAGTGCTGTGGATCTTATGAATAACATGGACAGATGTGGGCCATTGTGACAGTAGCTGCTTGTTTTTCTAGGTTTATACAGAAATCTACTTCGCAAAACAATAACAAAGGCCAGGCTCAGGCAGACGTGCTTTTCATGTTCACTTTATTGAGTTGGAAGAAACAGTCTGATACTAAAGTCACAGAAACACTGACCACTGGTTCAATTGTTCAGAGCTCAGATTTCATGTCAGTCTTTGGCTCCTCTTCATCAGATAAACACCTCCTCTGCCTCACGTGACTCTACAGCCCGTATCTCTTTGTTCTTCCTCTGGGACAAATCTTCGAAACCGTGTCTGCACACGGCACTCACCATAATGATGCTATGATTCATGAAACATAACGGCGCTCTGGAGCAGTACAGACATGTGCACACAGACATGTGCACACAGACATGTGCTCACAGACATGTGCTCACAGACATGTGCACACAGACATGTGCACACAGACATGTGCTCACAGACATGTGCTCACAGACATGTGCACACAGACATGTGCACACAGACATGTGCACACAGACATGTGTCGATACACACATGTATTATTGTAAATGTATTACATTATTAGAACATTCAGTAGTTTCATGATTTGATTTTTACAAACGGCTAAAGTCCCACGTGTCTGGCCGTGAAACACTGCAGAGTGTTCTCCGTTACATTCACCGTCCCGCGGAGTGACAGAAACAAAAGCGCACAGTAAGCACAGCGACTCTCTGGTTTGGACACTCCACTTTACGCACATTACGCACAGACGCACAAGAGCGCATGGTTTAGTGACAGGTGTAATGCAGATGTATGATGTATGTATGACATGATATATGATATGATGTATGTATATATGATATAAATGTGTGCATTATGATATCCAACAGCACTTTAGGAGCGTTCGCCTAGCTCTCTGCGTAAATTACGCACGGCATTCTTCGTGCGTCCTGGTCCACTTTGACGCACCTAGCCCCGATGTACGAGCCCCCGGAGCTTCTCTCTGAACTCCTTCCTCGTGAGGCAGTAAATGACGGGGTTCAGGCAGCTGTTAGTGTGCGCGAGGCACACGGTCAGAGGGAACACGTACGTGTGCACCACGTAGTACGCCTTGTCGAAGTGTGCCGCGTTCAGCTTGACCAGCACGCTCCACAGAGTGATGGCGTGGTTGGGCATCCAGCACAAGAAGAAGGACAGCACCACGATGGTCACGGACCTGGTGACGCGCGACTGTCGCTTTGGGTTGACGCATTTCATGCTGCGGTCCCGGATGACCCGGAGCAGGAGCATGTAGCTGATGGACACGATGAACATGGGCAGCACGAAGCCCACGAGGATCTTCTGGATGTGGTAGAGCGCAAGCCAGTATTGCCCCCCGGGAAAGCGCAGCAGACACAGGTTCTCACCGGTCACGTTACTGACCGTGGAGAAGATGGGAGTGGGCGCCGTGGCCACGGTCGCCAAAGTCCAGATGAACGCGCACTGCCACTTGGCTGAGCACGAGCCGTGCGTCTTGGTGTTGTTGAGCGCCGTGGCCAGAGACCAGTAGCGCGTGAGGCTCATGGCCGTGAGGAAGAAGACGCTGGCGTACATGTTCATGACCGTCACGGACAGGACAATCCGGCACATGGCGTCTCCAAACGGCCAGCTGAAGTCCAGAGCCGTATCCACGGCCCAGAATGGCAGCGTCAGCACGAACTGCAGGTCCGTGAGCGCGAGGTTCAGAACAAACAGGTTTACGCGGGAAGTCTTCCGCTCATGCTTCACCCGTATGAAGAACAGCACAAGCAGGTTACCCACCAGCCCCGTGGCGCACACCACGCTGTACACGAGGCAGATGAGCAGGCGCAGGACGGGGCTGCCATCCGCGCTCACATCTATGTCCTCCAGGTCCAAGAAAAGCTCCAGACCGGACACGTTCAGAGCCGCGCTGCTGTTGTCCTCGTTCATGGTGACTCTGGTTTAGACCCAAAAGGCGAACACCTGTGCGTATCTTTACGCACCTGTGCGCACTGGCTCACGGGTTGTGTCTCATATCCTTGACTTGTCTCCAGCTCCACGACAGCTCCAGTCCAGTCCGTTCTCCGGTCTGATGCAGAGCGCACGATCCTGTCCTCTCATCAAATTCTCCGCGCGCACAAAAAACCCTGAGCGCGCGCTCTGGAGACGCTCTGTGCGTAAATGTCCATTAACTGGCAAATGTATTCGTACTCCGTTCCACTTTAAAATATGGACTTCTTCAACATGTAGGGAGGTCCACGTGTCGGAGACAGTGGAACACTGAAGGAGGAGAGGGAGAGACGAGAGCTTTATGCTGATGGATAGGTTCTACACACCGGGTCTCTGTCGCCACCTAGTGTTCAGTCTAGACTGTGAAACGTCGCCATCTCCTCACATTTACATAAAAACACAGGACACCGTGAACACTAACATCTCCTGAACACATGAACACACCTCTGAGGGTCATATCCTCTGCATTTGATCCATCTGTCAGCACTGGGGCACCCTGTCAGGAGCAGGGACCCACCTTCTGATCCTGAGCCGGGCTTTGTCAGGAGTAGAATCCTCCAGAACTGGGTCAGACGATTCTGCTCTCAAGACAATAACCTAAAGACTTAAAAGTGTAACAAGAACCCTTGAAACTAATTTTTATTTTTTTTTTGGAAAATGATATTTAGGTAAAACAACAACAACAACAACAACAGATAAAACAAGAATAATTTAACAATTTAAATCAATAAGGAGCCAAAATACAATAACAATAGAAAAGTTGTTCCATATATATATATTTTTTTAATCTGCATAAAATTAAATTAAAAATTGAAAAGTTTAAAACTGCTCAGTATGCCAGACAGTCAGCCACAAGAGCAGCCAGTCACTGCCATGATGAGATTCTTAAGGTATTAGTTAACTGTGTTTATCTGATCACTAAAATACTGTCAGTGTCTGAACATTAATATTTGCTGTAAGTACATGTGCTGGTTGGACTAATCAGTCTCCATGGAGGATACAGCACGCAGGAGTCAGTTAACTTAAACTCCCTGTATTTAGGGAGTCCCTCTTGCTCCATCTGGGAGTTTGATATCATCACATCTGAAGGAGTGAAAAGCACCAGAGCAGCGGACATCATGACTCTACACTGAAATGAAGGAGACCAGAGTTAACAGAATGCATTTATTACATCTAAACTTTTCTACACAAACGGTAACATTCAAGAAGTAAACAATGTCTTCCAATGCAACGTAATAAATATTTGTCACTTGTTTTTTACAAACTCACTGTACACGTCCCGCCCCCTCTCCACATCTGACCAATGGTGAATATCTTAAGGCAGTGAGCTGTGGTCCAACTCCCACAAGAACAACCAACAATGTTTCAGAGTCCACAGTCTGTCGTTTTCATCAAACAACTTTCTTTTTCTAAAAATATATAAAATTATTGACACACAGATTTGGGCTTTGTGGTACTTTGTGTGTATCCCTCCATTTATGCAATGGATAAACAGTGATAAACACATCACTCCTTTTACATTTCTACTTACAGCCAGGTATTGTGATACAAACACCTGGCTGAAGGGGCGGAGTTTGAAGTGCGAACACCTGTCAGCCCAATCACACTGTTCCCTCTACCTCCAGACCCCATGAACACGACTCCCACACCTCACTGTATGCTCTGAATCATGTACATGGACGTTCTTTAGTATGAAAAAGTACAGTGAACTGTTGAATCAGAAACACTATTTCAATGGGCACAATAATTGCCTATAATTAATATAAAGGCCCCTCCATAGAACTAAAAGTGCTTGCGTCCTCATGGGGTGTTACTCTGTGTAAAAGCTGCTCTCCCTGTGGTTTCCACTCTACACACATGTTCTGAAATACATGGGAGTCTTTGTTTAGCAGCTCATGGTTTATTCTCGTGTTCATGTGTTTACAAAGGGAAGTGTGGATTTGGGGGGGGGTGACGTCTGTGCGGTATTGACTGTAACACAACATATTTAGATCACCATGTTGCCTTTAAGTGTTTTGAAAATGCTATTTTTGCCCAAACCAATGTATTAACATGTTTATAAATCTCACTTTTGTTTTTGATAGTCTGAGTCTCAAACTCCAGAGTCACTCCCCCTTAAGAGTGCTATCACAACACAATCCACATGCGTCCCGCTAATCAAACCACTGCACATCACATCAGGTTTGTCAAGTTAGAATCCTGTGTTTGTATATTTATGGAGAGCTGTCGTGTGGCAGGATGGGTGATGTAGGCTTGTGGGCGGAGTCTTGTACAGAATCTTACAGCTAACTATAAGGAGGGTTTGAATAGTGCCCAGGAGAGATCACTAGATTACTCAAACATGCATGGATACAACTCAAACCTCTTCAGGCATGTTTTTGATGAGGGAACATTATAACAAGGTAGAAACTCTAAAAAACAATTTTGACATGGATGAAAAGATAAATTATGACAATTAAGTAGGGAATTGAAATGAAAAATTGAAATAAGACCATTGTAAATGAACACAATGCAGTAGACAGATCCTAACGGGGTCACAGACTGTATAAAGAAGTGGACTAGAGGAGGGTAACATCACTCACAGCATTTGGCTCCAGTCTTTTAAACCTCACTGAGGCTAGAGGTTCTAGGGGCAAATTTGGAGCAGAATTCCATATTTGGAATTCCGACCACGAGTATCATAGCAACCAAAGAGCCAGGGAGAGGGCGCTTAGCAACGCTGTCAATCTAACCCGCTGTTAGCACTAGTGGGAGCGACTTCATGGAAGAAGGTGTCTGATTTGTCTGTTGTTAATGTTCATATCTTGATTTATGCACAAAATAGCAAAATGAAGTGAACTGGAGCCATTGTTGATGGAGCCCAAAAGTGTGTCCATCTTCACTTCCAGTTTGGACAATGGTGGCAAGTGGGTGAACTATGTCCATTTTTATATACAGTCTGTGGGTGGGGGTCAGGACGAGGGGTCAGCAGGCCGCGCATGTCTCCTAGAGAATCAGGCTGTCTCACACCACTGGAATCACTGGGTTTTATTACAGTTTGGTTTTACACATTGAAACAGCTCTTTTAAACAGCTCTTGTGTCACTGTTGGAGGCTTTGTGATTCTCAATACAGAGTTTTTAAATGCTGCATTCATGAGTTAGGACAGCGTGTTACTGACCATGTGTCTTATCTCTGCACAGGATACATTTATTCTAAATCAGCCGACACGAAGAAGCACTCAAGAGACACACATCTTACTTTAGAAACCAAGGACCAACAGAAGAATGTGACACTAAAGGTTTACAGACTCATCACTAAAGGAGCATTCTTGTTCAAATGTGATCAAGTGGACAGTACATTTACATTTTCAAATTTGGATGTAAATACCAGTTTAAATGTAAAAATGTAATTTTAAAAGTTTAAAAGGTAGAACTAGTTCCACTTCCAGAATTCCATCTCCAGTGCCACTTTTGCCTCTTCATCTAATTGAGTACACACTATAATATAAACACAAGCATTGGCCTGCACGTCACACTAAGGAGTCACAGATTTATTTTCTTTTAAGACAAAATGATGCAATGCTGCAGAATCCTACATGTATCACCCAGTAAGAAAATCAAACTTGTCACTGTGGGTGTGTCAGTGCGGGTGTGTCAGTGCGGGTGTGTCAGTGTGGGTGTGTCAGTGTGGGTGTGTACTGGTGGCGGTGAAAATGGAGACTGATAATATGTAAATGAGAAGCAAACAACTATCACATGGTTAAAAGGTCTGAAAAGTCAATTTGGCATAGTACAAATGCTTCAATAAAATTCACCAAAATCTTCAAATTAGACAAAATCTTATATCATTAGGCAAATTTTAATGTGAAATGCGTAATATCTGCCAGACTCTGGGCAAGTAAAATGCTTCTAAACAACTTCCATGTTTTATAAGAAAGTACTGTTATTAAATGAATGAATGAAATGAAGATCACATTTGAACAGTCACTTGATTTGAGTGACAGTCTTTCTGTGTCTCCTGACTGTGGCCCTTCAGTGCTTCTGTACAACATGGAACACTGTACAATACATTCACAAGAGAACCCTGCTGTGGTGAACAGGGAGCAGCACAGGCAGAGAGCGCCCCCTGTAGACGCCCTGTGTGCACTGCACTGGCTCCGCGTGGTACCCCCTCCCATGGCCTGTCTCTGGGCACTGTCCGCCTGCACTTCTTTGGGCTTGAGGAGGGACGGGACTAGGCCTGCCACGAGAAAAACTTATACTTCAAAGTATTATTCAATAAATGACAGAACAACTAAATGTGTATGTGTAAACCTTTAGTACTACTGAGTACGTGTATACCATATGTACTGTGTTAGCATTTAAGATGAAGAGTTGAATGAATTACCGTCTCTTACTCATTATAAACACCACGAGCCACAAGTGGGGCTCCAGTTCTGAAGGCAATGATTTTGGACAACACTTATGTCTCATATTTTGTGCATATACAATTTTAAGTAAATATTTTTTGTTATAATTTGGTGCAGTATTCCAAGTAAAATGTAACACAGTTTATTTGCCAACTACATTCTGCCCCAGCTCCACTGGCCCCTGGGGAGCCAATCAGATTTCAGAGCTGTGTTGTCTGGCCACTCCCTAAACACTCCTGCCTTCACCTCAGCGAGTTTATGAGTGTGTTTTAAAAGGATTCAGAGCAAAGAGCAAACTAGGTGTCACGCAGCAACTAGCATGCAAACAGCACACCTGATTTGTGGCAGATATAGCCATGTTTAATTACACACATACAGCACATAGTGGTCTGATTCTGACCCAAGAGCTACTTCTACAAGACGTGTACTGGAGAAAAAATATGGACAGAAATGAGGTACAAGTGATATTATCTGTGGAAATATTCACTTCAGAATGTGACAGAGTGACAGTGTTCTCGTGACAGGCCTAGTGGAGACACACAGTTTAAGACATTCCTGTAGTTTTGGCCCGGTGTAGGCACTCCCCCTTGTGGCTGTGCAGGCCTCCTACACCCTCCCAACATTTAGGACACGTGGCACACTACTGCACTACAGCTTACATATCAACATTTTTGGCATTGTGCAAAAAATAAAACAGAATAAACAATAAATGGTTTCAGCTGGAATAAACACCTTCAAACTGATTCTGCTCGTAGCTACGGTGGCCCAAGATGTGCAAAACTAATTGGCAAAAAACAAATACTGTCTGTTGGAAAGAGTTGTGAAAACAATATCACCGTCAATTTTTTTATTTCTATACATTTTTCTCCAGAGGTGGGTAGAGTAGCCGTAATTATACTCCATTAAAAGTAATGTTACTTCAAAATGATTTCCCTGTGCAGCTATAACCACACACTTTGACAAAACGTTACAAAGACAAGGGGCTCTGCAGCTGTGTCCTGACTCCCTGATTTCAGAGGCCGTGACTGACACAATCGACACTCGAAATACCAAACTATAGTTTATCTCAGGTAAAAGAAACTATTTATTTTGTTCTAAACGTTACAATAATTTACAAGAGGTGATGCGTTCTGCATCTGAGAGACTTTTGATACAAATGAACAGCTGTGTTTGGATCGTCTCAAGGTTTGGATGGAGGTTTTTTTACTCTCTGTGGTCCGATTCCAGACTCTTCTGGATTCTGGAATCCTTCTGGATCAGAATGTAGAAGGGACTCACTGCTCAGGCAACAAACTAATATCACTCAAGTAGAAGTACAAAGTAGTGGTCTAAGAAATTACTTAAGTATAACTAAAAAAGAATTTGGGAAAACTACTACGCACATAAGAGTAACTTAAAGAGTAACTGTCGGGACATAACATCTGATATATAATTTGAAGTTAAAGTAATTCTAAGGAAAAAACATGAAATAATGCACAAAATCTGTATTTTCAAAGGACAGGCACAAAATGAGACAAACTAAATATTATCTGAAGGAGCTGCAAGAAACACAAATGTTCCAAATCATTTCTTATTGTCACATAAAGCTTTTGTTACTTTAGACTCACTCACAGTGGGAAGAGGAACCCAAATCTACTTGGTACTACAGTACTAAATGTATCAAATGAATACTAAAACTATTACTTCAATGAAACTATTACTCAAGCAAGAGTAAAAGTATTCTATGACAAAAGTACTATCACTTTAAAAAGTTAGTACTACCCACCTCTGATTTTTTATACAATCATTTGGATCTAGCGGGGAACACAAACAAACCTCCAGATAGTCTTCTGAAATAGTTTCAGTTGTGATGTTCTGTTAAATGAACATAACAGAGTAAGTGATAACATTTGAATTTTTAAGTAGAAATAAATGTACACACCAACACTTCTTTGTGCATACATTATAAAGCTGTTCACATGGACTCGGTTTTGTACTTCTTGGCCATTGCGTTAAAATCTTGCAAAACTGTAAAAAAAAAATCTAACTAAAACAAAATGGCTAAACTCCACTTACACACTCCCATAGCAAGAACCTGGACACCTATGGGAATGCATAAATATATATATATATATAGATATAGCTGTTTAAATATTATAAATAACTTAATAGCATAAACAAAATCATACACTGAAAGCTCCAGGAGGGGAGAAAAAATCTTGTACATGGCAACCGGCGAATGTACAGTCCAAGCCTTGAGTGGGTGAAAGCTGTTCGTAAAGCAGCACTAGACTGTGGTCGGCGTCGGCGTACAAAAGTAGGAGGAAAATAGATTTTGTTCTCTGTACACAGTGCCCCCTTTCGTAACAAAAGGTCATTACATGTTTTGTGCCACATCGGTACCGGTTCTGCGGTTCTGTGCACAAGCCTCCCTCCTCCCCAGACTTCATAAACTGGGGCTAGTCCGGCCTCATGGTGCTCCTAGACAGTCTGTAGCCAAAAGGTTTACCCTGCGGATCTCCAGAACAGTCATTTCTTTAGGTCTAAACTGTTTCTTAGTCAGTCTAACGATATGATGTCTGGTATTCCTCCGTATATCGCTGCCAGAGCCGCTTCGCTGCTGGCGCGGCTGGCTAGCACCCCTGGGTGATGTGTGATGTGTGAGGAGGCGTGTGAGGGAGGGTGCGAATTCAGATGCGGGTCCCTTAGCTGGCTGTTGTGGTGGTTGTGGTTGCTGTTGTGGTTGCTGTTGTGGGTGCTGCTGTGGGTGCTGCTATGGGTACTGTTGTGGGTGCTGCTATGGGTGTTGTTGTGGGTGCTGCTGTGGGTGCTGCTGTGGGTGCTGCTGTGGGTTGTTGTGGGTGCTGCTGTGGGTGCTGCTGTGGGTGCTGCTGTGGGTGCTGGACGAGCTGCTGCTGCTGCTGACGCCGTTGGTGGGCGTGGTCAGCGAGGGGACGGAGCTGGCCCCCGATTGGTTGAGGTACATGTGGGAGTGGCCTGAGGAGGAAGTGGTGTAGGGCAGAAAGCGGTTGAGAAGGAGCTCGTGGTCATCGGAGGCGGAGGCAGCGGCGGCGGCAGCCATGACCATGTTGTAATGCTGATGACAGGAGCAGGGAAAAAAAAAAAAAAAAACAGAATTACTGCATGTATATTTTCAGTATGTCACAAAAAACAGCCTAATATATCCAAGAAGTGAAGACCATGCTGTACGCGATGAGAAAACAGAATATTCAGTGCATTCAAAATTCTAGTGACATTACTGTATTTTTCGGATTATAAAGTGCACTGGATTATAAGGCGCATTAAGAGAAACAAACAGACAACACTTGAGACCGATTTTTAGTCCAGGCGTCCACGATCCATCAGCAGATCATGGCGTAATTCGCCCGGTGTTGCCTCCCTGTCTTGGTGAATGTGTGTTATGAAAGTGAATGTGGGTGGATCATTTAAGCTTTTTTTTTTTTTTTTTTTTTTTTTTATTCCTGCGAGGATGGCTCAAATATACATTGAGTAATAATGTGTTTAATGCAGCTTTGACACATTTTACGTGTTACAGAAAGGAAACTTAAAACCACATGGCTCATTTGCATAAACTATAAGTGCCGAAGAAACAACTCGCTCCTTGTGTGCTGATGTGGCAGCAGTGTGCGATGAGTCGATGCAAAACTGTACTTTGCCCTTTAGTCCGTGAGACTCCTGACTGTAGTAGCCATAATGCTCTGACAATCCATCAAGCAGTGCAGCTTCATAGTTTACCAAAGTCATACTAAAACATTTTGACAGATTTTTGAGCACCTTGTACCACATAAAATCTGTTTGAGGTCAGTAAGCACATCCCGAATTACTACATAAGGCACACCAGATTATAAGGAGCACTGTTGATTTTTGAGAAAATTAAAGGATTTTAAAAATATGGTATAATAAATGCCTTCAAAGTGAAGATGATCTGGATAAAGTAGTTCATGATCACTGTAGTACATGACATGAAACAAAAGCTTTGGACAAGTGTGGTGATGATTTATCAAATTAAAAACACAGACTTTCTACCTGTGGTGCAACAATCCTAGGAAAATTTAAACCTTGTTTATTCTAAGTCTGAGAGACAAAGGACTTATGTGGGAGTTAGCATGGGAATCATGGAAATAAACAGGGAATGAACACTAGTGAAACTTGTCTTTAGTAGGAGTGATGCACAGAAACATAACCTCATTTTATAGAAATAAACTGAGATATTTGTGCTGTCACATTAGAAACAGCAACAGCCTCAAAAAACTTCACCAATGAGGAAGACATTTTGGGCATTTGATTATTGGGAGTGACTTCACAGAGGTATAGACAAGGCGCAGTGCAAAAAGGTGTTTAGAGCATATGACCTGTTCCATAGCACATGCATAGTGTTGAAAGATACTTTTACAGAACGGTCTTTTGTGTAAGAAGACTACATCTTTTTTATACTGAAAATTTAATGGAAAAAAATACATAATATAGGTCAAATTTCTAAAACTCCCCACTGTATAATTGGCCTAAATTCTAAAAAGAGACAATCAAGTCCCCGTGGATTGTGGATTGTCTAACAATGGTGGGGATCTTCTCTGTGTGTAAATGTGTCCAGTAGATGATCCAGAGCCACACAGTTACTGCAGTTAGTGCTCAAGCATCCGCACCATGTGTAAATCCACGCTATTCCTTTTAGTAATGTAATAATCAGAGCGTAGAGGTCCAGTACAATGGTGGTATTCACAGTAGTTAGTCAGATGTGTCATAGGCCTCTGAGATGTTTTTTTTTTTTTTTTTTACAGATCATCAGAAATGTGCTCAAACATGTCTGTAAATATCTTGGTCAAGTTTCAACTATTGTGCAAAAATTTGAATGTAGTGTAAAACAAAACACCACCACACAGAAATATCCCCAACACCTTCATTTTGTGTCATGTTTATTACAGATGAAGGTACAAGATTACTCTGAAACTATTCTGAAGGTGCACATTTTGAATGATGAACAGACTGCAAACTAAGAGCTATTGTGTACTTGTAAAACAACCCAAAACAACACTATTCACTACACACTCAGATCAGATATCATCCTAACTCTACTGTGATGCTAGGACTTGTCTTTGGAGGGGCTGTGGGTGGAGAATGCTGCTACTGCTGCTGGTGCACAGTAGAGGGGGCAGTTACCTGATGATTGTCGCCTTGAAGAAAAGAGAAGAAGCTCAATTCTGCACAAACACAAAAGGAAGAGTCAGTTTCATCACAAAGAAACACACACAGTTTAAGAGAGGACACATCTGGAACGTTGTAAAAGGACATTCATTTCTGTAACAAGTTTTTAAGAGTGTATATGTCTGGCTGCTCATCCTAGAGACTTTTTCAGTTCTGTTCTGGTAACTCACCACCTTATATCAGTCTGAGGGGAGGAGCTAACTAAACTTAAAGCTGACACACCCTAGTTACAGTTACAGTTACAGTTACAGTTACAGTGAGGAGGATCTGTGATTAGTCCACTTTGGCAAGGTCTTCCTCTGACTCGCATCTAACAACAAACTGCTTTGTCAAAGAAAAACCAACAGCTCATTTCACAAAAACATTTCACAAAGGACACAAGTAAGGACTTCGAGGTTGGTTAAAATCCCATGATATGATGTTAAAAACTGAGCTTAAAAAAAAACAATGTTTCAACTGATGAGTGGATGAATACCAAAATATCAACCGATCAATAGTGACTGAGGTATCAAGAAGGATTGATTCTCATAAAAAACATGATATGGATATTTAAAATAGACTTTTGAGTTACGTTGTTTAGAATGCTGGTACCTGATTGGTCACTGGGCTGTGTGGTGATACCTGATTGGTCACTGGGCTGTGTGGTGATACCTGATTGGTCACTGAGCTGTGTGCTGGTACCTGATTGGTCATTGGACTGTGTGCTGGTACCTGATAGGTCATTGGGCGTGTGGTAGTATGGCCGGTAGTCTTGGATGAGGGGGGGCACTGGGGGCACGTAGCCCGTCTCCACAGTGGGCATGCTGGGTGTACGGCTCACAGGGGATGCCTGGTGGTGCAGGTTCAACACTCTGTACACATATGAAGAAGCAGACACTATTTTTAGCATTTGCGCAGGTATGAAATATTCATGTTTCATAAGCAGGGTGTTCAGACTGCAACTTTTAAATGAGAACATCTGGGCTGTCAGAATGTGCTTAAAGATGGGGTATTATGCTAAATAGACTTTGTGGAGCTTTCTACCTTGTTGTAACGTTGTTCCCTCATCAAAAACATGCCATGGAAAAGAGGTTTTAGATGTCATCCGTGCATGTCTGAGTATTTTAGTGATGAATATAGCATTCAAAACAATACAATCTAACGTGACAATTTAAATAGGTTGTAGCAATCAATACAACAAAGAAGTGTAATACCTGTTTTTTAAAAGACAGATTATGTAAAATAGACTTTTGTGACCTGCTGAGACAAGCCTCCATCCCGAGTCTTTACCCAGCCACCATACAGTAATCAGTCCATTACATCATTCATCAGTGAATATCTTAATTGCATATTACAGTTGAGGTGTGCTCCTTGAAACTGAACTGAATTTCATTCTTTTAATTAACTCATAGAAAGTTTTTTTTAAACAAATTTCTTGTCCATAATACAAGAAAAAAAGTATAAATGTGTACTGACCCTTTGTTGATGACAGGGGGCGACGTTGGGGACAGAGAAGGGCAGGCTCTCTTGATGGGTGGAGGCTGCGTGTGGGGCTGTGTCTGAGCCTGGTGCTGCGGCTGCGGAGGAGCGGCCGGTGCAGAGACAGGGGCGGGGACAGGTGCAGGGGCCGGAGCGGGGGCAGAGACAGGTGCGGGGGCCGGGGCGGGGGAGTCCGGGCCCTCGTCCTCAGAGGAGCTGTCCAGGGTCAGGTCGATCACCTCCACCCTCTTACTGCTGCTGCTGTGGTTGTGGTTGGAAAGGGCTGAGGAGGACGAGGAGGAGCTGTGGTGCTCTGACGATGAAGAGGTCCGACACGAGCCTGGGAGGAGGAGGATGAGGAGGAAGAGGAGGAGGAGGAGGAAGAGGAGGAGGTAAAGGGGAGGAGGAGGAAGAGGAGGACCATGGTTAATAAAACCATGTCACTGAAGAGATTATTATTACTAGGTCACGATAATTACTGTATTGATTTTTGTTCCATCAGTGCTAAGTGGAACAATAAAATATGGGGGTTGGTAATCACCCGTTATGATTAATCCTTCAGTCTGCCCCAGGGCGGCTGTGGCTACAATAGTAGTTTCAAATGAATCAGAAAACACACACCAAAGTTCTTGTAGAGGAGCAAATGCAAGGAACAGTAAAATAAAAGTGAAAAAATGCATAACACACTCAGACAGCTGATGTCCAAAAGCTTTTTAAAAAATTTTTTAAATAAACGTTTGGGCAGAAAAGCCTTGGTCAGATCATTTTTCTTGCTTTGGACCACAGTATACAATAGCAGCTTACCACCACTTAGTGTGGAGTGAATGAGTAATGTTCTGTAAACAGCTTTGGGTGTCATGAGAGGCATCATATAAATACAATGATAAATTAATTAAATTCATTCATTCATTATTGTGGGTTTGTTTTTGGGTTTTAGTTCATTTTTTTGTAATATAATAAGATTTCAAGTGTAGAGGTTTGAATAACTTTCATCTATTGCTCATTTGCAAACTACATACTGTGTTTCATACTACTATTGATTTATTACAGCTTATGTTTCTAACCAGATTGTACTAATCTAACTAACTAACATGAACTGTCCCGACACTGTGAGCGTTGTCCATTCCAGTCTAGTGCAGCTCAGTCTGCTACGCTGACTGTTCTGAGTACAGCCCAGCAGCGCAGTTTCACTTATCAGTAACAGAAATAATCAGGGTCAATATTTGTGAATTTACCTTTTGGATATTTCATGTCAAAGTACAAAGTAATCGATAGGAAAAAACTGGACCCACCTGTATGACATCATCACATTCTAGAATCTGAAACCACCTATAATCTGTATTCACATTACGTCACAAACCAAGAAGACGTTTGGAAACATATGATGACAACTTCCGGTTTAGATTCCGACACTGGATTCGACCGACTGTGATCAAACCCTCTGAGGTAAATGTGATCAGCGGTAAAATGAAGACTGCAGACGTATGCGCTGTTTGGAATCTGGAATTCTGGGCCTCAGTGCACTCGAACTTGTGTGTCAGTGGGGAAATGATGAAAACTGAGGGATGGTTGGAATTGCTGATTCGCCGAACAGAACGGAACACTACAATGATATGGAGATGAAGAAAACTGGGACGTTTTCTCATTTTCCTAGATTTATTCAGACTTACTACTGCGAACAGAACCCAAAGGAAGTTGTCATCGTATCTTTCCAAACGTCTTCCTGGTTTGTGACGTAAGCGTGAATACAGCCTATTGTGTCTGTGGGAATAAATTTGTTTCAGTATTTAATGTTTATTGTCTATATTTTCAACACATCGCCTTCAAAACTGGGAGTGATGACGGGACTAAAGTGTTCAGAGGAATGGCTTGATTGTCTGTGGTAAAAGTCAGGTATTCTCGGATTTTCTGAGTCCACATTTGACTTGGATATTTGCAGCTCTTTGTGCGCTCGTGAGGTGGGATTATTGAACTTTCTGTCCATGCCAAAATTATGCATCTGATTTAAAATTGAACATAGTGGTGCTCACTTAGAAGGAGGTTCAGGTTTCAAATGTATGGCCGGATTTCAACTGACATCACTACATTTCATCATTGCACAGGGATCGGGGCACGTCACATGACAATCGTTCAAACGCACACAGTCATTCATTAATCTACTTCGGTAGTTTATGGAAAGGGAAATAGAACTAATCACATTCCCCCTTCTGGGAGTATGACATCCTCACATTCAAAAATCTGAAAAACGATATAACAATTATAACGCAGAAAATAAGTTAAAAATGGAAGGTAAAGCGAGAATTCCTATTTTGCCTGTATCTTGTTGAAATGTCCACGTTCCCTTCCTTTGCAGCGTTGTATGGGGTTACTATGGGAACAGACGTTGACCGTGTGCTATGCTAAATGATGGCTCAACAAATTTAAAGTGACAGGCATAAACAAAGGAGGGGCCACGAAAATGCTTCTCTTTAATCTGAACTTCATTAGCAGCTCTCCGTACTCCCTCCTGTCTCCCCCTCCCCCATATCCCGACCTCCCCGCTGTCTGTCCCTCCCTCTCCCGTCTCCCCTCCTTCCGTCCCTCTACTCCCTCCGTCTTACCGTCCAGGCCGTTGTAGGAGGCGGCCGACACCTCCTGCACTTCCTTCTTTGCCCTCATGGGGGCCCAGCTGCCGTCCTCCTTGAACTGAATCTCGTCACAGTCGGTGCAGTTGTTGAGGATCTCCACAAAGAGCCTGCGAGGAGGAGGAGGAGGAGGAGAGCAAGGGGACGGGGAGGAGATGAACAGGAGGGGGAGGAGAGGAGGAGGAGCGCAACAATGTGAGAGAACGCAAGGATAAGTGGGTGTAATTATGATAATAGTAGAACAATTAAAGAGTTTTAGAAGAAACAATGGCACATCCTGTATTTTTCAGGTTTTAAGAAATTCAAATTCTTCCTTTAATGTTACACAGAATGCAGTCTAGAGGCCAGTGGCAGCTCACACTGTGGGGTGATGCAGTCCAAATAAGTCTAAAAACAATAGCTGCCAGACAGTGGTCATTTTGACAACCAGTTTTCATTGAAACTTAGTTCTTTGATTTAGCTTTTGTTTAGTCTCGTCCTGTTCATTTAGTCTACTCTGTTTCATTCAGTTAACCAAAAATGTATATATTTATCCAAGAGCCCATATTACTGTTAACAGACAAATTGTGCATGAACAAAACACTCTGATCCACCTTGTGATGTCATGTGGTAATTAGAAAGTGCTCCACTGAGTTTTTTCAACTCTTTCACCTGCACAAGAATCATTTGGATTATTTCAACCCTAGAACTGACAATCTCCATCAAACAAAAGGTAAAAGGAGCTGTTCACTTCATGACATCACGACATGGAACAGAGCATTTTGAGCTTTAGAGATGCAGACAGACTAATAATAAAGGGTTACGCAAACGTGTGAATGAAACAAGGTTTTTGATGAGGAGGCAAGTTTTAACACGATTTAAAGTTCATAAATCAATGTTGCATAATGAAGGACCATTACATTTATGATAATCAATTACTGACAGGGATGTAACAATAACTGAAATATCGTGATATTGTATCGTCAAAGTTCTCACAATAATATCGTGGACCATCACAATATATCATTTACAATTACAAGTCTCTTTGCTTTAATTAAGAGTTATGGTGCCGCAACAGCTAAAAAAAAAACACAGAGTGAACTACACAGACCATGATACTTTGCTCCATTTCAAGAAATAACTGTTATAAGCACTTTTAAATCTCAGTTCTTTGGATTGAGTCTTGTCGAGGCATTTTAAGAGGAAAAAGGAGCATATTCACAGTTTTGTCAGTCTCCATAAAATATCACAATAAATATCGTATTGTGAGATGTATATCGTGAAAATATCGTACTGTGAGATTTGGATATTGTTACATCTCTAATCGTGAGCGTCCCCACTTTATCATAAGGTTTCCCACAATATCACAATAAATATCGTACGATGAGGTTCATACAGTGAAGATATCGTATTGTGAGCCTTGGATATCGTTACACCCCTAATTACTGATTATTAAATTATCTCAGTGCAAGAAATGTGAGCGCTGAAATGATCAAATGAGGCTGGTGAAGATGAGTGGGAAACTAATAATACAAGGTGAGCTAACAGTTTTGACGTCTGGAGAAGGGAATGAATGTTTAAAGGGATTTTAAATGCAAGATTAACACTTATACTGACAATAATCACACAAACAGAAATTACATTTTTGGTAAGAACGACTGAACATGTCCAAACAAAGCTGGAGATAAATCATGGCTGATTGCAGAAAAGCAGATGTTTCAGACAGATAGGGCCATAACTCACAGATGATCACATGTGAATCAAACTCCACTCGTTTTTATGATCAGTTTTATCCCCACAGCAAGTTCCAGCTCGACTTCACCCAGAGGACGTCCCTCATCTCCCACAGGCAGCCGTCACTGTCTCTCACCAGTGTGTGTCTCATCAGTGTGTCTCTCACCAGTGTGTGTCTCATCAGTGTGTCTCTCACCAGTGTGTGTCTCATCAGTGTGTCTCTCACCAGTGTGTGTCTCATCAGTGTGTCTCTCACCAGTGTGTGTCTCATCAGTGTGTCTCTCACCAGTGTGTGTCTCATCAGTGTGTCTCTCACCAGTGTGTGTCTCATCAGTGTGTCTCTCACCAGTGTGTCTCACCAGTGTGTCTCTCACCAGTGTGTCTCTCACCAGTGTGTCTCTACCAGTGTGTCTCTCACCAGTGTGTCTCTACCAGTGTGTCTCTACCAGTGTGTCTCTACCAGTGTGTCTCTACCAGTGTGTCTCTACCAGTGTGTCTCTACCAGTGTGTCTCTCACCAGTGCAGGATTTGGACGTTTGTTAGTCAAATGTGTGGAGACCTCAAAGATGGCTCATTTCCAGTTGCGTAAGAAGGTGCAGTGAATCTTTGGTGGTGTTTCCTTGCTTAACTCATGAAGATGTTATTGCTTTGCTTCTAATGTTCCTCAGTATGGCATTAAGGATAAAATCTTGCATTTGTTCAAATACAATTTTTTTTATTCCAAAAAAACAACACATTGTGGAACATTCCCCTTTACTGCCTCAGACCCTTCCCCCCTCCATCTCCCCTCTGTCTCCCCTTTGGTCCTCCAGGCCCCGGGCCTCCTCCCCCCTCACTCTCCCCTTTAGTCCTGAACATGACCATGCGTGTGTGCAGCCTCACCCGTCGATGATGAGGTGCCCGTAGGGCGCCTTCTTGTCACACACGGGGCACACCCAGGTGGGCTTCTTCTCGTTCATCTGGAGGTAGAGCGTGGCGTCGAAGCACTGCAGGTGAGAGCACGTGAGCGCCCGGCACGGCACCGTCAAACGCATCTTCCCTAACTGTAGAACAACACAACACAGGTCAGAGTACTGCCCCCTGGAGGCCACTCACACTCACAGGTGGAATAGACAGAGAATGTGACACAAGAAATATTGATAAACTAAAGTCAGGAACATTTTGTTTGACTAGCGTTACAATGATAAAATTTCAAACTTGGTCTCAATACTACGTAAAAAAGCTTGAAACTTCCACAATGACAGGGAAAAAAACTAAACAAAAAAAAATTAGCACAATAGAATGAAATTTTCAGCACAGAATAAAAGTGCATTTTTTAAGTTACCGTGTGGTTTTATACTGGTGTTTTTAAAGTTCAAGTTGCTCTAAAACTGTTAACATTGTTTTACATTTTGCTCATATTAATCCATAACAGCTTAATAACACAAACTGGTCCATTGACTTCCTGTTCAAAATTGCAGAATTGAAAAACCCCATCTCCTGATCTTAGAGTCTTCATTTTATTTAAAAAAATAATAATAATAATACTAAGAACAGGGAAGTGAGCAGGGATAAGTGCTAAGCTTCAAATACAGGACATTACAGGATTACTCAAACATGCATGAATCAATCCAAATAAAAGTTTGAGTAAGATCATGATGACTGATCACTGCTATAACACTGTGGTAACATGCACACTCTAACTCTCATTGTTACCATAGTTACAAGATTATTTAAATTAAGTGTAATCAGCAAAATCATCTCATTTCTTTCTGATCGTGATCTCTGATCACTCACATGGGAGTTTGCAGTTTGAATATCATTTAAGTCATCTTAAATGCCCAGAAATCCTCTCATAATCAGATTTCAGTGTGCGTGTGGACAAAGTCATTACAAAGTTTGCAAAATATGTGCCCATTCATTTACACTGATTTAATGTGGATTTTGTTTGTGTTTCAATAAAAGGCCATACATTCGTGCAATAGCTGGGTTTCACATGACGTCACAGGGCTCCGTTTGTCAGCACAAAATCAGATGGAGGGCAGGAAGTGAACTGACTGGAGGAAAATGCCGATGTGTTGTGTAGTTTACGGCTGTGCCAACTGTTCTAAACGAGAGAAGAAAAGCGATTTTTTTAGAGTACCGAATATAGTCGTCCACAAAGGTCAGAATTGGGAAAAGCCGACAGAACAACGCCGTAAAAAGTGGATTACAAACCTGTTTGCGGTCAGGAGGAGCAGAATTCGCTAATGCTCGTGTCTGCAGTGACCACATCGTCAAAGGTTTGTTACAAAGATAAATAGTTTATTGTGGTTTACCTAAACATAAACGAATCATTAACGACTAACGGCGAACAACGTTTGTTGACATTAAATAGTTCAGATAGAGGTTAGTGCCGATACACTGCAGTCTTTCCCATAACAGTTTATACACATAAAATAAGAGAAACACTCACCCCGGCGAAGACCAAACGATAATCATCATTTAGGCGTTTTAGCACCGAGGTTGAGGACCCATCCACTCACAAAAAAAGTTCTATGCCTCCAAACTTTTGTACATCTTCATCTGTTGTCTGGTGTAAAACGATGTCTGAAGAGCTAAAGAGTTGGTGATCTCCTCTGCCTCGATTGTCAGCAAATCTTTTACTTCAGTTGAAAATTCTCTCATTTTCAATAAGATGGGGTCACGCCCAATATATTTGTCAACTAACTGCTCGTACTTTTGCCTCGCTACTGGCTCTAAATCCTGACAATAAGAACTCTTCTCCATATCTGTGTTCTCCAGAGCCGTGTTTGTCGTGTTTGTCTTCACTTCCTGCCCTCCACCTGAAATTCGCGCATCATCGTGATCACGTGACTGAAACCCTCCTATTATATTAATCGCATTCCCTAGAAATAGCTCTTCAGTTTGAATTTTTTCTTTTTTTTTCTTTTGTTTTTTTAACCTCAGTCTGTTAAAATAAGCACAATGAAAGTGTACAACATAATACTAGTCAAATAAGTGCAGACTAGTCAATTACTACAAAAAATTGTGGTAGTAATAGTAGTGGGTCTATAAACCTCATTTAGCCAAAACAAATTCAAACTATATCCTTGGATACACTCAAAGTAAAAGGTTACTGCAGATGAGACCAGAAAACAACTCGAGTTCATCTGACAGATCTGAGGCTTGAGTGGAAACACCGGCATTAGTGTGTATGTAAAGGGCAGGTGTATGAGTGTGAGCAGAACCAGGGCGCGCCAGGACACACACACACGTGGAGAGCAGCAGATGGGTCTCAACATGAGCACATATTTGACACTGGAGACTTTAGGGGCTTTCCAGGAATTTATGCAAAGTTTTTTAACAGTGTTTTCTGAGTGAGCGGCACTAACCCAGAGCTCTGAGCTGTCGCAATATTCAGAGCATCCATACTGTACGTACAAACACTATGTGGAAATGGCAAAGAAGTAGCAATTAACTTAAAGCAGGTCTATTCTGTTAAATCAAGCTTGTTTCCCTTTTCATTTATGGAGTGTTCATGCATGTTTGAGTGATTCATCCCGTAACTGTTACTCTCCTGTATTCAAGCCATCATTGGTCCGATCAATCCCATTGCTCTGCACTTACTTCCATAAGTACCACATTTTGTTACAAATGGTAACAAATCCTCTCCTCCCTATTGTGATGTGCAGTTCACCAGAGAAACCGACAGCATGAGGCGCTTTGTCGTGCTGTTGCTTATGGTAACTTGTCTCTTAGTAAGTAGTTTCAGATCAATATTGTGATTTCAAATTTCCAAACTGTAACATAATGAACTTTTTTTTTTTTTTTCTGTAAGTTTCCTTTATTTCTTGGTTATATGATAAACCCTGACCCAGATCTTATGATGAACTATGTGCACAGGGTTGTAAAAGACATTTAACTCTTCCTATGCCAGTACTATGGGTCTTCCATTCTATCATCCTCCCATCACTGTGCTACTCTGAAGTGTGACCTTTGACCCCGTTTAAAGCCTGGACCTACCGGGCAGAGCAGGGACACACGGAGACTGGTGGTGGCGATCTCACTGTCCGGGTCTGCGGTCAGCTTCTCTTTGACTGCACAGAGACGACAGGTCAGTACACACACCAGCACTGTACTCAGAGCCGTACCCACACACACACACACACACACACCCACAACTACACACACAACTACACACATAACTACACGCACAGCCACAACCACACACACAACCACACACACAACCACACACACAACTACACACACAACTACACACACAGTCACACCCACAGCCACACCCACACACACAACAACTACACACACAACTACACACACAACTACACACATAACTACACGCACAGCCACAACCACACACACAACCACACACACAACTACACACACAACTACACGCACAGTCACACCCACAGCCACACCCACACACACAACAACTACACACACAACTACACACACAACTACACACACAACCACACACACAACTACACACACAACTACACGCACAGTCACACCCACAGTCACGCCCACACACACAACAACTACACACACAACTACACACAACTACACGCACAGTCACACCCACAGTCACGCCCACAGCCACACCCACACCCACAACAACACACAGAGTAGTTTAATCTTGTGACACCCTCTCACCCACACTCACACCCATCCACCCCATCACCCAGATTCACACCCCCAGCCCGAGCCCACACTCACTGAGGGCTCTGGAGTGGTCGGGGTTCCTGATGCCTTTGGCCCTGAGCCTCTGTAAGAGCACGGAGGATGACTGCTGCTTCACCAGGTACACAGCCATCGAGTAACTCTGTGAACACACACAACAACAAGGATGAATTTCAACTACTGTGCAACCTTTTGGAACTGGCCTGGGGTCTGGAAGAGTTTGCTAAACTGTGTCTGAACATGAACAGACAGAAAAAAAGCTGGGGCAGGTCACTTTTTTGTAAATTAGGTAATATTGTTTTGTGTCTCCCAAAGAGTATAATGTAAAAGCAGCACTTAACAACAAAAGCAGTGCTCTGATTGGCTCATTAGCTGTGTGAGGGCGGTCCACCCAAGTGTCACTGTTCTAAAGCCGAGTGTGTGCCTGAAAATGAATACATGTGGAAGTGGATGTTAACAATGTGTGTGTTGATAAAAAGTCACGAATGTGTGCTTTTAATAATCTAAATCCCTTTTGGCTTTAAACACACTTTAATCAATATGTCAACACTAAGACCCATTCTGCAGTTTAAATGGCCACATGTATTTATACTGATTATTACTGTTACTAAAACTCAATACACAATATGTCGATCATCTTTATGATTTAGAGATCAGATTACAACTGAACCTGTGGTTAAGAGGAGGTGATGGCACTCGGACAGAAAAGAGAGACTGCTGTAACATACACTGTACAGGCTGTGCCATAGACTGTAGTGTGTATGGGCAGTGTCACAGACTGTAGTGTGTATGGGCAGTGTCACAGACTGTAGTGTGTATGGGCAGTGTCACAGACTGTAGTGTGTATGGGCAGTGTCACAGACTGTAGTGTGTATGGGCAGTGTCACAGACTGTAGTGTGTATGGGCAGTGTCACAGACTGTAGTGTGTATGGGCAGTGCACTCTTACCAGCTGCTGCTCTGCTCCAGTGACTGTGCGCCCTTTTCGTGTCTTTCTCATTATAGCACATGCCCCAACATTGGGCTGGACACTAAATGAGTGGAAGTAGCTCCTGTGCGCTACACCTCTGCTGATGAAAATGAAATTGCTGATAGTAAAAAGCAGGACACAGCCCCAGTGTGTGTGATGAAAGATTTGAGTAGAAAATGCTGTGCAGTCCCACACAAACAGGACTTCTGCTCACCCTAAGGGCAGAGAGAGGGGAGCACTTCTCTGGATTTCTTACTTTAATCTAAACTAACTAAATCAAGATGAATGTTTATGTGTTGAGAGCACCACATGCTCTGGACTGTCCTCTGCTGAATTTGATGTGTGTATATTTGAATAGATTATTTTGCCACAATTTTTACAAACTTTAGCATTGATTATTTGCATCAATATTGGGCCAATAAGAGGTGAAAGTGTTTTCTGTCTGAATATCAGAGCTACTATGAGAAGGAACTTTCCAGAGCATGAGCTGATGGAACCATTTCATGACTGTGCCAAATGTAAAGGCAGAAGTCAAATGTGACGAGATGGTTTCTCCCATGTGTACAGTCCAGATCTCTTCCCATCCGTAGTACACAGAGTTACCATGTGATTATACACAGCATTAGAAGTGGTTACCCTGCCAATCTCCCCGCTCCAGGACACTACGATGGTGTTGGGGACAGTGGTGGACAGCCGCACCAGAGATGTGATGTTGATGGGTCTGCTGGGACGCTTGGGCTCCACGCCGTTTTTGGTGGGAGGCAGATAACCCTGAGAGACAGAGAGAGAAATACATTTAAAAATCTTTGATTTGGTTGCAGTTTGAGCTGGACCACATGATGTAAATTTGATTCATGATGTCATCCCTGTGATAATATTTTTGTAACATGGTCATATTGTGATTCTCTCTTGTTTTATTTAAAGGGTCTGTACATGTTTGCCAACAGCAACAGGACAGAGGTGTTTTTATGATGTTATTATGTTTGTTTCTTTATTGCTGCTGCCGGAATCTGAATTTCTTTTGGGAACAATAAAATATCTATCTATCTATTACACTATTTTCTGATCTCTGCAATAGCAATACAACATGACTTAATGCTCACTAAAGTCTACTTAACGTAATATAGAACCTTTAATGTGGCTTTCCACCAGCCCCTCCTCCGACTGCCGAGTAACGGGTGGATTTAAATGGTCACAGTGAAGTGAAGGGTAAACACGGGCATCAATAAAAATCATTCTGGTTCTGTTTAAAATTGCTGGAGGACAGGTCTGTATTCAATGGTGAAGAGAGGACATTTGTTGACCTGGTTTATGGTTCATATCTCTGTAATTACTGGGCCTATCCACATGAAACACAAACTGGTACAAAGTTCAAAGACAGACAAAATGTTGTGAAGTAGAGCCATTATTTAATGAGAGAATATTATGCAAAAGCTGTTTTGTTAAGGTTTCTACCATGTTATGACATGTTTCCTCATCAAAAGTGTCCATGCGTGTGCAGTCGTTTCATTAGAGGGATGCAGGGCAGGGCCATATGGGAAAAGAAAGAATCAAGATTTTTTTCCCAGATTGATAGATCTTGATTTTCGATTCTATCTTCCATCTTATTGAAAACACAAACAGGCATAAAGAGCAGTGTGTCAGGATCACGACAGGTTTTATTTCATGTTCACAGGATCAACAAATCCAGAGAAAGTCAGATTTAGGAGAGAAAGAGAAGAAAAGGTGAAAGCTGCTGCTGCTGGGAGAGAGAGAGAGAAAGAGAGAGAGAGAGAGAGAGAGAGAGAGAGAGAGAGAGAGAGAGAGAGAGAGAGAGAACAGTCAGGCAGCACCGCACACACACAGAGACACACACACACAGACACACACACACACACACACAGACTCACACACACAGACACACACAGACTCACACACAGACTCACACACAGACGCACACACAGACACACACAAAGACGCACACACAGACACACACACAGACGCACACACAGAAACAGACACACACACAGACACACACACAGGCGCACACACAAACGCACAGACACACACACACACAGACACACACACAGACGCACACACAGACACACACACAGACACACACAGAGACACACACACACACAGACACACACACACACACACACACACACAGACGCACACAGACACACACAGACACACAGACACAGAGAGACACACACAGACAGACACACACACAGACGCACACACACAGACACACACAGACACAGACGCACACAGACTCACACACAGACACACACACACACAGACACACACAGACTCACACACAGACACACACACAGACTCACACACAGACGCACACACAGACACACACAAAGACGCACACACAGACACACACACAGACGCACACACATACACACACACAGACGCACACACAGAAACAGACACACACACAGACACACACACAGACGCGCACACACAGACACACACACACACACACACACACACAGACTCACACACAGACACACACACACAGACACACACACACAGACACACACAGACTCACACACAGACTCACACACAGACTCACACACAGACTCACACACAGACGCACACACAGACACACACACAGACACACACACACACACACAGACACACACACACAGACACACACACACACACACACACACAGACACACACACACACACACACACACACACACACACACAGACACACACACACACACACACACACAGACACACACACACACACACACACACACACAGACACACACACACACAGACGCACAGACACACACAGACGCACACAGACACACACAGACTCACACACAGACAGACACACACACACAGACGCGCGCACACACACACACACAGACGCACACACAGACACACACACAGACACACACAGACACAGAGAGACACACACAGACAGACACACACACAGACTCACACACAGACACACACACACACACAGACACACACAGACACACACACACAGACACACACAGACTCACACACAGATTCACACACAGACGCACACACAGACACACACACAGACACACACACAGACGCACACACAGACACACACACATACATACACACAGACGCACACACGGAAACAGACACACACACACACACAGACGCGCACACACAGACACACACACAGACACACACACAGAAACAGACACACACACAGACTCACACACACAGACACACACAGACTCACACACAGACGCACACACAGAAACAGACACACACACAGACACACACACACACGCACACACAAATGCACACACAGACACACACACAGACACACACAGACACAGAAACAGACACACACACAGACACACACACAGACGCACACACAGACGCACACACAGACACACACACAGACACACACACAAACGCACACAGACACACACACAGACACACACACAGAAACAGAGGGGGAGAGACACTAGACTTTTAGTCAGATTGTGCAGATTTAAATCAAAACGTGTGAACGTGTGAGGAGACATGAAGAGACGCGCTGAAGCTTTTTCCTAAACAGGAGCATAAATCCTCATCAGCACCACGCACACTCATACTCATGATTGGCTGTAGACCTGTCGATTAAAATGCGCTCGCCTTATCATTGAGATCGACCTAAGAAGAAATCGCGATCTATTGACCTTTCAGTTTCTGGAACTGCTCTAGGCGGATGTGTGCTGAATGTGTTGTGATAGCACTCTGAAGGGGGTGAGACATTTTCTAAACAATAACATTCTGATCTAAATATGTTATGTGTAAAATAAACACAAAGGTACAGTTTGAAGAATTTTACATCACACAATGTTCAGTCCTGTTCCTAAAAAGAAATACACCTATTTCTCAGTGTAATGGATTTTCTTTGAGCAACAGCCAAGAGTTCCAGTGGCCCCTTGCATCCATCTGAAATGATCACATCTAACTCGAGTGTCCCGTGGATGCTCCCTGTCCCAGCTGGATTACATGTGTGTGTGTGAGGAGTAGTGTGTGTGCGTGTGTGACTCACGGGCAGGTTGCAGGGCTTGCCGTTGACTTTGACACACAGATTGGGGGGAAAGTGGTCGTCTTGTGGACAGCTGGTCTCAGACAGACAGAAGCGCAGCTGAACCTGGACTGAGAAGTCACACTTGGTCCCCGAGATGTCCCTGCAAGAACACAAACACACACAGTAACACACACACTCACACACTGTAACATACACAACACACAGAGCAACACACAGTCACACACTCCCTAACACACACCCAGTAAACACACACACTCACTCAGTAACACACACAGACACACAGTCCGTAATGAAACCAGCTGTTCTATTAGCCAGCATTCTGCTCACCACACACAGCAGATGGACAGAGCAGAACCAGTGAAATACCAGGAGTCAAAAAAGCATTTGGGGAGAAAAAAAACACTTGTCTACTGAACAGGACATATGGATGGAAATGCACAAGTTAAAATGTTTTTTTTCTTATTATTTTAAAGAAACTGTATGTAGCCTGCTCCTTTTACAGGTTTGTATTTTCTCCGTATATGGACAGAACACATGGCTCATGTGAAAGATCAGAACCTCCAGAATTCAGTCCCTGAGCAGCAGAGGCTGCACTAGCACTGACTCATGATTGACTGCAGGTGCTAGTTCCTGATTGTGTTTGTGTGGTGTACTTACATGGAGCTGCTGATCTGCTGCACCTGCTGAGGCGTCAGGGCGAAAGCGAAGCATGTCTCCTGGAAACGCTGACTGTTGTCTGAGGCTGAGGAGAGACAAGAGGACAGGTCAGTGCTTGAGACAGCAGGAGAGACAGGAAGTCATGTCAGTGTACGGGTGAGTGTACGGGACAGGAGGACAGGGCAGTGCACGCAACAGGAAAAGAGAGACAGGAGGACGGGTCAGTGCACGGGACAGGTATAAGCACTGGTCATTTTGTCTGTAACAGCCTCTCAATCTGCAGTCATCAGTTTACCGACGTCATGTGTATGAAACAGAATAATTGAGGGGTCATCAAAAGAAATAAAAGTACTTCGGACACCTCAGCCTCAATACTATTTGCACAATCACACACAAACTGAAAGAAGTACAGTGTGAAGCAGCAACAATGTGCTACTGACAACTTCCTCTTCTTTATAAAGACGGTGAAGTTTTCACATCCAGCAGGGGGCAGTCTCATATGTGAAGCAGTGCACCGGTCAAAGCACCAGGTCTGTTGTGTCTACTGTCACACAATGTTAAGTTCAGTCTATGGATTTAATCTATATTTAATTGAGAAAGAGCTGCTGTGGCAAAGGCCGACTGTAAGAATGTAAGAAGTGTTAAAGTGAGAGCTCAGATCATATTAGAAATAACATACACCCAACCCCACCACAACACACATACACACACATACACACACACACACAGTGCACACACGCACACACACACATACACACACACACACACACACACAGACACACACACATGCACACACGCACACACACACACGCAGTGCGCACACACACATGCACACACACACAGTGCACACACGCACACACATGCACACACACACAGTGCACACACGCACACACATGCACACACACATGCACACGCGCACACACACACACACACGCGCACGCACACGCACACACACACACACACACACACACACACACACACACAGTGCACACACGCACACAGTGCACACACGCACACAGTGCACACACGCACACACATATGCATGCGCCCACACACACGCACACACATGCACACACACATGCACACACACACATGCACACGCACACACACATACACAGGACACACACAGGCGCGTGCACACACGCACACAGTGTGCACATACACATACACAAACAGGTGTACAGCTCAGACACATGTGACACACATATGGGCAGTGACTGGTTTAGTTTGTGGTAAACCCAAAATCAGGAGAAACAGAAAACGGACACCAAAACCCGCAGAGGTGCAAATGCAAGGAGCAGACAGACAAAAGTGAAAAAATACATAGCACACTCAGATGGCCGATGTCCAAAAGCTTATTTATTTTCAAAATAACCTTTTGGCAAAAAAGCCTTCATCAGATATTTTTCTTGCTTTGGACCACAGCACACCCAAAGTCAGGGTCAAACAAATGTTCAAAAGTAGAGATATTATTTCTGAAAAACAAAGAAAACCACATCTCTGCATTCAGTCTGTAGTGTAAGACCACTCACCACACAGGATTTATTTTCTGTCGTTGAACAAACATTTTTGATACTAAAGAATAGACTTGATACTGTGCACCCATTTTTATGTGCACATTTTAATTCTCAACATAAAATGATCAAATCAATAATTCAAAATGTCGGACAAATAAAGTGATCAAGCACACTGAGCAATGAAATACAAAAATAATAATAAAAAAGCTCAAACAAAAGTGTCAGTGCAGCTCAACAGGGAGGGTCATCAGGTCAGGGCAGTGTGAGGAGAGTAACAGCCCTCAGGACAAAAGTGTCATCTCTGTCCTGAAACATGGGCATCAGAGCAGCCTCCAGGGGGAGCAAGAAGAACTCTACAGACACAACAGGAAAGCCTCTCCTAAGCCTCTCGTTCTCTCCGCTCTATTGTTGATGAGACGGGATATTTCTTCTGCCATTCCTCTGCACATTTATTTACACCACCAAGTCTCACACTAGCTCTGATAAAACTAAAGATGAAACTTTAAATAAGTGTCTAGTTTTGATACTAGTTTTAATATCAACCCTAACAAAACATGAACACCTCGCTCCATAAGAACCCAGCTCCAACTAGTTTTTTTTTTTTTCTTCTCATTTTGCTTATTCATGCCTGAGATGTTTCTGCTAATCCCTCAAGTTTGTATAATACATGTTGGCAGAGGAAAGCGTGTGAGTCTGCACAGAGTTCTCCTCAGGTCCTGGTTTTCTCCGTCGCCCTTCTCATGTCCCTCTCCATGTCCACTCCATGTCCTCTTCATGTTGCCCTCATGTCCTCCTTATGTTCCTCCTCATGTCACTCCCCATGTCCTCCCCATGTCCTCCTCATGTCCACTCCATGTCCTCTTCATGTTTCTCCTCGTGTCCTCCTCATGTCCTCCACATGTTCCTCTTCATGTAATCCTCATGTCTTCCTCATGTCCCTCTCCATGTCCTCTTCATGTTGCCCTCATTTTCCTCCTCGTGTCCTCCTCATGTCCTCCTCATGTCCTCCTCATGTCCTCCTCATGTTCCTCCTCATGTCCTCCCCATGTCCTCCTCATGTTTCTCCTTTTGTTCCCCTCATGTCCTCCCCATGTTCCCTTCATGTCCCTCCCCATGTCCACCTCATGTTTCTCCTCATGTTCCTCCTTATGTCCCTACCCATGTCCTCCTCATGTCCTCCCCATGTCCACCCCATATCCACCTCATGTCCCTACCCATGCCTCTCCTCATGTTCCCCTCATGTCCTCCTCATCTGCTCCTCATGTCCCTCTCATGTTCCCCTCATGTTGCTCCTAATGTTCTCCTCATGTCCCTCCTTCTGTCCCTCCTGGTTATCTCCAGATCCCAATCTTTGTGTCCTCATTGTGTCCTCCCAATATCCCTCCTCGTGTCCTCCTTATGTCCCTCTCATGTTCCACCTCATGTCCCCCCTCGTGTCCTCGTCATGTCCCTCCTTATGTCCTCATTGTGTCCCTCCTTGTGTCCTCCACATGCCCCTCCTCATGTTCCTTCTCGTGTCTCCCTCGTGTCCCTCCCCATGTCCCTCCTTGTGTCCTTGCTGCGTCCCTCCTTGTGTGCTCCTCATGTCCCTTCTCATGTCTCCGTCATATCCCTCCCCATGTCCCTCCTTGTCTCCTCCTGGTGTCCTCCACATGCCCCTCCTCATGTCCCTTCTCGTGTCTCCCTCGTGTCCCTCCCCATGTCTCTCCTTGTCTCTTCCTGGTGTCCTCCTCGTGTCCCTCCCCATGTCTCTCCTTGTCTCTTCCTGGTGTCCTCCTCGTGTCCCTGTCATGTCTCTGTGTCTCATTCATTAGCCTAATGTCCGTCTCACCAAACACAGGGTCATTTAAGCGCTCGCTGTGAGCTGTTATTTCCCCGGTGCTTTGAGGTGCAGCCTTTGTACTTCCAAAGACAAATAATAGAGTGTTCAAGCAGCCCTCCTCCTCTCCCTCCTCCTCCTCCTCTTCCTCTCCTCCACCTCTCCCCTCTTCTCCTCCCTCCTCTCCTCCTTCCTCTCCTCCTCCTCTCCTCTCGCCTTCTCTCCCGTTCCTCCCTCCTCCCTTCCTTCCTCCTGTTCTTCTCCGCTCTGCTCTCCGGGCAGCGGGCTATAAATAGAAGAGTGTGCTCTCTCTCTCTCTCTCTCACTCCCGCTCACTCTCTCACTCCTTCTTTCTCTACCTCTCTCTTTTTTCTGTCTGCCTCTCTCTCCTCTCTCTCTGTTTCTCAATCTCTCTAATGTGGCTACAAGTGCCCTGGGGCAGACTGACAGAAGTGAGGCTGCCAATCTGCATCATGGGCTCCTCCCACCACCATCACACACACACACACACACACACACATACACACACACACACACACACACCACTTTAACACAAGGCAAAGTGGGTGAAGAGTCTTGCCTAAGAATCCTCTCTTTCCATGGAAACCCGACCGAAGTTCAACGGGATATTTGTCCAAACCCGTGAGAACCAAATATTTAGCACTTATGTTGGGGGTCGGGTCGGACTCGGACACATCGGTGCTTTGAGACTCATAAGTGTCCAAAAGATCAGAGCGCTGCACTTCTAGTTTAGACACAAGTCAAAACTCAAAATTATTATTTGTGAAATGTGGTGCAATACTTCAGATTACGGATGGGCATTCGATGAAATTTCATTAATCGATCGTCAGGAGAATTAACGATCGATTATCAATTAATCATTAATGTTTTTATATTAAAATGATCATCATTATTATTACTGCTAATCAGCATATATAAATTCAACTTTACGACATATAAACATAATCACTCTAGAGCCACATCAGTCAGTTTGACATTAGAATGTCTTTAATGCAGCTTTGTGCAAGTCTCACAGAAACTAAACTTAAAACCACATGACTATTTTGCATAAACTAAGCGAAGAAAAAATAGCTCTTGTGCAACTTCTGTTGGACTAAAGGACATGACACAGTGGAATATAGGACAGACCAGGTGACTATATTTGCGTTTGTCAAACCTGGGACACCGTACGGGCGGTGGGAGGTAGGGCCTCGTCATCGACATTGAGCGACTCTCACTTGGCAAAGCTTTTTAATGTTTGTGTGTGCTGCTTTGTACACTGTGCACTGTGTTCCCATTTGTTTCGACCAGAACGAAACACAGGGAATTTCTGGTACAAGTCATTGTTAAACGTGCATTTGTGTATGTTGCAGGCTGACTGACTGTCTGTGTCTGCTCGCTCTTTCTGAGCGCACAGAGAGCAACGAGAGACGCTCAGTTTAATGACCCAATGAAAGGAAATGAAAACCTGAACATTTGCATCACTTTATAAAAACAAACAAACAAACAAAACAAACAAACCAAACAAAAAAAAAACCTGGACAAGACAGACATGTCCGTGGAAAAACGGACATTTGGTTACACCCTACACTATGCACAGAAACCTACATTTGGTTTGTCGATTAAAAATGAATGTAATCGATTCTTCATAATCAATTATCGATTGAATCGACTAATCATGCTCATCCCTACCTCAGATACAGGATTTTTAAAGCATAAAAATTGGCAATAAAGTCCACAGGAAGTAGAGTCACTATCATTAATTTGCAGCTTCACCTTGATCCATGTGCCGTGTGGATGTAAACGGACACATGTGAGGAACTACTCTCACCTTTTTACTTTTAAATAATGCCTCAAACTGGAAACAGATGCAGTTTTGTCTCTCTCTCTCTGTGTGGAAGAGCAGACTCAGTTTTGCACTTTGCTCAGAACCAAAGGAGAATGGCCAAAATGATGCAAGTCCCTCGGGATGATTCATTCTATCAATTATAATCATCTTTTCAGTGATTACAGATGCCACAGAATCAAAACAATGGGAGAAGCAACAATTAGATTTAAAAGTAAACTTTGTTGAAAAAAATATAGCTATTTGCAGATATTTTTTTATTCCTAGTTTTGTATGCCCCACAACAAAATACAGATATTGGTTTCAAAATGTCAGACTCAATGGCAGGCCTTTTAAGATTATATTTATTAGAGAATGAAAGCAGTTCACCTTTTAGCATTATTCATACGGCAACATAAATATAGGAACAAAAGGCAGTGTAGCATCTGACCAGAAGTGCACTGAAATAGTATTTACAAAAAACAGTGGTGATTTTTTTCTCCTCATATCATGATTTCCAGTTGATTTTGTGCAATTTTTTTTCCTGAACATAAACAACATTCAGACCTACTTTTAATCAGGTTTAAAGAGAAGATGCTCACATCCCAAATCTGAGCAGTGTGCAGGACTCAACACGTTTAACAATACAGCAAGAAAAAGATTCACACAGCTGTGTTAGCTCTCAATGGTTTGATTATTACATAGATCAAGAGCTGTTTGGGGCGTCATGTCTGAGTGAGGCAGAAGAGGCTTTTCTGTTATGTCCAGAGCTCACCTGCTCTCCCTGGAGGTTGCTGTGATGCTGCAGGACACAGAGGACACAGAGGAGGAACACTTTTGTCCTGAGGGCTATTACTCTCCTCACACTGCTCTGGCATTGTTGTTTGAGCTTTTCTATTATTGTATTTTACTGCTCAATGAGCTTCAACTGCCCCTCAGGGACAAAAAAGATTGATGCAGGACTGAGGCATGTTTTTCTCTGTATATATATAGTAGTTGTACTTTTAATCACTGACATTTAAACAAAGAAGAACACTTTCTTCCCACAAAGCCTCTGCATCTGCTCCTGACAGAGGACTGACTGTAGACCTCTTCACCTCAAACACCCAACTGGAGACAACACAGTCTCGATTCACATGTAATGACTCACACCTACATAGTACCATAGGATATAGGTACTACTACTACTACTACTACTAGTACTACTACCACCACCACTACTACTACTACCACCACCACTACCAGCACCATTACTACTACTACTATTACTACCACTACTACTACTACTATTATCTACTATATCTACTATTACTACTACTACTACTATCTACTACTACTTACTACCTACTACTGCTACTACCTACTACTACTACTACTACTACTACTACTACTACTACTACTACTACTACTACTACTACTACTACTACTACTACCTACTACCTACTACTACTACCACCTACTACCTACTACCTACTACTACTACTACTACTACTACTACTACTACTACTACTACTACTACTACTACTGACTTAATAGCCTATGGGTGTACTGCAGCACAGAAGGACACTGTGACAGTGAGGGCCTGATGTGGACATGAGTCTGCTCTCCTTTATCACTAAGTGCACATGAGAGTTTGCATTACTTCAACATCATCAACAGTTAACATCAACTTTACTACAAACCTTGCTTTTTTTCCTTTTTTTTTTGGAGAAGTTTATAATTTTCTTTCCTGGTTTGAAATGAGCAGCAGATATGACATGCGTAGAAGTAACTCCATCAACTCCAAGGGCCAAAACGTGTCTAAATTACACAATAGTTTTTATTAGACTAATACAAATAAATGACAACATCTTTATTTAGTTAAAAGAAGGTTTAAACTGCCAGAAAAATGTGTTCCTTGTGAGTAATTGTTTCTGTATGTTGTATAAATGTTCTGTGTTGATGACATAGGTAGAGAGATTGTGTTTTAGAGCGCACTCACTATGTTGACATACGTACATGCTCAGATGCCCCCTGCATGGAACAGCACAGTCTGGTTTACATTAGGAGCAGACTAGAAGAGGCATTCAACTGCATGAGGTAAGAAACAGTCAGGGAAATATGAGACATGTGTTTTAGATCAGCAGCGATGCAAAACTATAGCTTCTCCACCGAGCACGTTTTGTTTTGGTCCGTTGTGTTTAAGTGAAAGTGAAACCTGTATTAACTGATGTAAAACTGTGATAAATGTTGAGCACAGGTACTACCCCACCAAACAAAGTCTTTAAAGATGACTTACTTTTATACGGTATTAACTGCTAACACACATTTAGATCACCATGTTTCCTTTTATTGTTTTGAAAGTGCTATACTCACCCAAAGCAACCTAATAAAGAGACAGTCTGGAATTTTGGACATAGGGCCTCATTTCCTAGTGAGACAGTGTTGGAGACGTACAGAGACACTTTTTAAAAAAATATTCCATCCAGTCGTTGTATTTGCAGAGGTCACTGGTGCTCAAATGCATATCAAGTGCATATCAATGGTCATAGTTCTCCTGCCACTAAAAACAGTCTTACCCACTCCATAAAACATCTGAAACAAATCTATTATTACTAGGGATGGGCATGATTAATCGATTAATCAATAATTGATCATTAAGAATTTCATCGATTACGTTAATTTTAATCGACAAACCGAATGTAGGTTGCTGTGTGTAGTGTGACCAAACAGGTGTGTACATGTGTCTCTGCATCAGAAGGAGCGAGACACAAACAGTGGGTCAGTCTGTAATGTACCGAAGCACAAGTGTGTATTTAACGATGATTTGTACAAGAAATTCCAGGCTTTCCGTTGCGTTCGGGACAAGTGTGAGTCCATGTGCACAGTGTATAAAGCAGGAACATATGTTTCTGTGTCCAGTGGGAAAAAGCTTTACCAGGTGAGAGTCGCTCAATGTGGATGACGAGTCCCCACCTCCCTCCCCCCGTACGGTGTCCTGGTTTTGACAAACGCAAATCTGGTCACACTAACCTGTATTCACCTGAGTCATGTCTTTTAATCCGACAGAAATTGAACCACATCAGCGACACAAGAGCTGGAGTTTTATCTTCGCTGAGTTTATGCAAATTAGTGATGTGGTTTTAAGTTTTGTTTCTGTGAGAGTTGTGCAAAACTGAATTAAACACATTATAATGTCAAACGGATTGATGTGGCTCTAGAGTGGTTACGGTTTATATGTCGTAAAGTAGAATTTATTTATGCAGATTAGTAGTGCAGATAGTAATAATAATGATGATCATTTTAATATAAAAACGTTAATGATTAATAGATAATCGATCGTTAATTCTTCCAACGATCGATTAAGAAAATTTAATCGAATGCCCGTCCCTAATTATTACAATAATTTGAATAACGTTTGGGTGAAAAAGAAGGCCTTTGTCCCTAGTTATTGACATTTAATTTAATTTTACATCTATCTCAATAATTCAACTAAACAGCTAAATATCACTATCCCGGGTTGGTTTGATTTAGTCTTTGTTTAGTTAAATTAATCACTATTCACACAGTTACTTTAAATCCATTTTATTTGGTTGTATCTATTCATTTTGTTTTACACCTTACCACCTTACCTGTGACTCCACATGGTCTGGAGACAAAGAGGGGGCGTCACCTTCGTCAGCCATATTTGTTGGCTTTAGGGGGAGGTTTTGGGCCAGACCATGTGGAGGGAAGACTCGGATTCAGATCTTTTTGTTTAATGGATTTTGTTTATATGATTTAGTTATTTCAGGCCCTCATAAGCGATTCTATAGCACACCTAGAAACAGGGAAGTTAATAAGGGGTCCGGTCAAGTGGTAACGGAGGGAAACAGGGGCAGATTTTTTACATTCAAATGTCTCTTATTCAGAAACTAAAGGGACTATTGAAATAAGTAAAGTATCAGAATGTAGGAAAGAGTTACACTCCAACAGGGTCAAGTTAAACCTGTGATATTCTTTCAAGTTGTTGACAAAAAAATAAAAAACTTATCCATGCGTTTGTCTCCAGTAGGTTAGACTACTGTAATGTTCTGCTCACTGGTCTCTCCAAACGAGCTGTGAGACAACTGCAGAACATCCAGAACGCTGCAGCTCGGGTCCTTACTCGAACTAGGAAGTACGAGCACATAAGTCCTGTGCTCAGGTCTCTGCACTGGCTCCTGTGGCTCAGAGAATAGACTTTAAAGCAGCTCTACTTGTGTACAAGTGTCTCCATGGCCGAGCACCAAAGTACATCTGTGACATGTTAGTGTCACATGAACCATCTCACACTCTGAGGAGCTCAGGGACCGGCCTCCTGCTGGTGCCCAGAGTCACGACTAAACAAGGGGAGTCAGAGTTACAGGTTCATGCAGCTAAAACCTGGAACAGTCTGAACATGTGAGACAGACTCTTCTGTGACGCTGTTTAAATCCAGACTCAAAACATTTCTGTTTAATTGTGCATATAACTGAAAGGTTTTCCTTCCGCACTCTTCTATCCAATTTATGTCTCTCTTTTTTAAAATTTTAATCTTCATGATTATTTATGTTTTGATTTGTTTTTATTATGATTTTAATGTATTTCTTATTCTGTAAAGCACTTTGAATTACTTTGTGTACGAATTGTGCTGTACAAATAAACTTGCCTTGCCTTGCTTTGCCTCATGTCAGTAACGGAGGGAATGAAATATGCAGCACTTTTTGGGCAATAAATACAAACAGTCATAACTAGAGGTTCTCACTTACTAGAGATGCGCGGATTGCGGTTACAACCGCGGTATCCGCGGTTAATCCGCGGGTCGGGCGGATGACGTGACGAAAAATTATATTTTAATTAAATTCGGGCGGGTGGCGGTTTAACTACTAAAAAAAAAAAAAAAAAACTTTTTTTTTAAAGTTATTGTTAGTATTGTTACCTACATCTGAAAAGACGAGTGTCATTGTCTATGCTTGTAGTATGAAGTGTACGTCATATCCTTAATTAGCCCATTTGACCTTTTTTTTATGTTCTGAAGGTTCAGGTTGTGTCGGGTTATTGATGCCTAAGGTTTAGAGGCACATATTATATGCAGTTTATTTTATTATTTCTAATTTATTTCAGCTGTTTGCTAACACGTAAGTGGCTATAGGGCCATATTTATTTAGTTATGCTTTTTTTTTGTTTTGTTTCGATATCAGATATATTTTAAAACACGCAGACATTATAGCGTAGACTGCCACTCGGGGGATTTAAAACTTAAAGAAAGACCGATGGAGTGAGGCTATGACTTTGAAATAACATCGGGCAATGGCAGAATGTTCAGAATGTAACAACATCCAACACGAAGGCAAGAAGGTTCAAAAATAGCCTAGTTGGAAAACGTTGCGCAAGAAAACCAGGTAAGTTTGGGGTTGTTACGGACAATTAAGAATGCGAACATACACGCTGAGCCAATTTTGGAATGAATGAGCTATAGAGTTTGCATTTTTATCGAGGCTCCTTAGTTTGTTTGCTGTATGATTGTTCTAAAATCTAAAATCAATCGGCGGCGGGTGCGGTTTTGAAAACCTTCGGTGCAAAATGGACAGCGGGCGGATGATGAGTTTTGTGTCGCGGTTGCGGATGAAAAAATAGCCCATCCGTGCATCTCTATCACTTACATATCCTTAACAAACTGGTTTGAATATTTGCTTCATATAGTTTTCTACCATATGGTAGAAGATTAGGTTGAAAAACCTCTGACTTTTTGAGTCATGAAATTTTTTATTCATCATGGTAACGGAGGGAAAAGTAACGGAGGGAAAATTGTGTGAGCAAGTAGAAGGTGCATGATTTTGCATAATTTGTTGCTTTTTTCTTCTGAATACTTTAATATTACTTCAAAATGAAAGGAAACTATTTCTATAAAATATGTCAGTCCTTCCAAGCAAATTTTTATCATTTTAAATAATTATTTTTGAAAAATCATGAATGGACATATATTCTAGCCTCTTAGTGTTTTGGCGGTGAATTACTTTGCGGTGCACAGACCTACATCAGTGTATCAGTGTTTTCAGGCGTCCACACAGTGCCAGACCAAATCCGTACACAAATGAATTCATGGAAGCTGGCGGCAACAGATTGTTCCGTCTCTGGAGCTGTTTTCAATCGGATTAGTGTGAACGAACACTGCATCCTCAACGAAAACGACTCAAATACATACTAGCATGGATGGGGCCTAGGAAATGAGGTCCTATGTCCAAAATTCCGGACTGTTCCTTTAACATGTTTTATAAATGTCACTGGTGAGTTACTCCCCCTTCAGAGCACTATTACAACAAAATCAGAGTGCATCCCGCTAATGAAACTACATTAAGCTTGTGAAGTTCTTCTGTAGAGACATGAATGTCACGTGGGAGCATGGGTGACAGGCTTGTGGGTGGAGCTTTGATGGAGTTCACGTTCTAACATGGTAAAAAAGACACAAACAATCTTGAAGCGAAATGTTGCTCTGAGGGATAGAATGAAGTTAGTCTGTCTCCAATTGATCAGATGCATTTGAAGCAGAAGTATCTGTGGAACAAAAAGTCTAATCAGCGTCCTGGAAAGAGGAGCCGGATGAGAGCGTGGATTTGCCTCTTGTGTAATTACAGTTGTTAAACACATTTCTGTCACTGCGTGGGTTCTAATTTGTGTTTAATGGTGCTTATTAAAATATAAACATGAATAAATCATCGGGACATTAATTTTTGGATGGGAGTGTAATTACTGCAGCAGAGCAAACTGGAGGCTTTCATCACAAACATTATTATAGAACACAGGACTCATCACAGGTCTAATCAGAGAAGACACAGGCTACGTTTGGGCTAATCAACAAGGTCAATACAGCCACACATACTAACCTCTGCTAACTACTGTTAACCTCTGTGTGTGTGCCCCTTGAAACTGTGGTGGTAATCTTAAAAGGCACTGTACCTGTTTTTTTTTATTATTATTTTGTTCAAAAGTGTGCTGTCCTCATGTGGCGTGCAGTAACAGGATGTATTCTGAATTTCAATTGCTGAATTTATAATCTCTTAAAAGCTCTCAAATTCGACTAAAGCCTAAATTCAGAGTGTCAAATTTGCAGAGGGAAAACAAAAATCACAATAATTGAGGAGATGAGTTTTTGATGAGGAGAATTCTGCCAAATTAGATTGGTTACAACCTTTTCCGGCTAGATTGACTTGCAAAAGGGCTGGAAGATTTTTTTCCTCATACTGATTGACCTCCATTATCAATTTGATTTCTTTAGCATTTCCAAAAGCAAAATGAAAATGGCTCTTAGTAGGGATGGGACAAGAGCTCATGAGACAAAATCTCCACAGGATTGTGCACACATGAGAAAAATTATCATGAGAGAATTTTAAGTTAGAATACAACAAAATTAATTAATTATAACTGAGAAAATTTCAATTGTTCCAAATTTCTGTCAACGAACTTTGCAGTCGATTTCAAATATGTTTATTTCAGGGTCGAAACAAATTAAACTTCCCAAGCATTTCAAATCCAAACTCATGTACATGATGTACAGAGCAGAGCTTTTGTTTTATGGGTGAAATCCAGAGGGTGTTAAGGCTCATAACTGCACCAATCACATTTGCATAATGCAGCTCTAATGACTGTAACCCAAGAACCACTCTCTGTCTTTAAGCACATGTCTCCTCTGGTCTTCACCATAAGGACAGAGACTGACCCAGGAGTACACAGAACCCAGACTGACCCTGAACTAAAAAGAACCCAGACTGACCCTGAACTAAAAAGAACCCAGAGTACACAAAGCAGAGGCTGTTACAATGGAACCATAAACAGGTTTTATTAATTTGTTTCAGTATTTTCCAGAAGGAGCTGCTTTAGATGCATTATTACAGGATGAACTGGAGGGTTTAGGGTGAAGGGATCACAAAATAATGACAAAAAAAAAAGAAAATAAGGCTTCCATTTTATTTTTTGTTCTTCTGAAAGTTGTCCTCTGCCCAGTATCCCTGAATGCTGCAGAATGGAGCTGCCTGGAGACCCCGGGGAGACCTCTCACATCACATGCATGGGCAACTGCTACAGGACATGATCATGTTCTAGAACTGAAAATCTCAGATGGACAGCCCAGGTGAGGCACTAAGAATACATGTGAGAATAGAGAAGGTTTCTATTGTGTTCATCTCCACACAAACAGGATTTTTTCAGTCTTGATTGATTTGTAAACGTGCAACAAAAAGCACACATCACAGACAAGAAGAGAACTGGATGAGATTTGAAACCTCTGAGTGTAAAGACTGCAGCAGGATATGGTAGCGAAGAGACTGTACACCTCAAGTTATAAGTTGTGAGCACACCTCACGTCAGCTGATTCCTGATACAGAAAAACCACTCGCTTTGAGATTCTTAAGTTTTCCAAAGATCAGAGCACTGCACTTGTTATTGCAATGAGTCAAAACTGTGTTATTATTATTTGTGAAATGTGGTGCAGTACTTCAGATTCATGATTTTTAATACACAGAAGGTTGGTGATAAATAAAGACACTGGAGTCACTATGGCTAATATGCAGCTTCACGCCAATGTGTGTGCTGCATGGATGTAAACAGATACATCAGGAGCTACTCTCGCCTTCAGACAGTGCTCTTTTGTGGATTGGGTGTCATTATTTAACTTAACTTTACGAGAGGAGATAAAGACAGTCATCTTTAAATTATCTTCGCCATTTCTTGAGTTTGTATCTTGCACCTCTCTGTCTGTCACTGTCCATCTGCCCCTAACGCTCTGTTTTATCGGCTGTTGCCATGATCATTTTTGTGGTTATAGTATGGCAGAGGATCCAATGTTGTGTCAGTGTCCCTGAAGTTGGAGAGAAGCAAATCAGGCCTAAATCAGGCACATGGCCCTGTGGTGTGGGGGGCTTTAGACACCATCCACAAATTAATCGACTTAACGACGGAAGCCCTACAGCCCTGTTCTCCACCTGCTCTCTGTGCTGTGGAATATGGATCTGAGCTTCCATCCCACAGAGCAGAGTTCCCAGTGTCTGGTCTGAAATCACAGTCACTCCTCCACAGCCCCACATAGAACACGAGCAGAGATCTCACATCCATCCGCACGAACCCACAAGCTCTGCACACTCTGTTTTTATCACCAGAAGGCAAGATTTCACGGATGAATTATAGATACGTGACCAGTTAGACCAGAGTGGTGCTGGGGTGGCATTGCATTTTTTATTTATTTATTTATTTTTGCTCCTGAAAAATTTTGCATATGTGTTCAGAGTAAAAAAAATAAAAAAATTAGTGCTAGCCTTCCATTTATAAGACAGTAGTGGACCTGAGTAACTGTTCAAAACATGTTTGAAGAGCTCTACAGTGCAGGGTTAACAGGTGTATACAAAATTCATGCAGGGTATTTATTTATTTATTTATTTTTACTTTTTTATTTTATTTATTCATTGGCTTATCTTGTCCATCAAAATTTCAAATGTAATTTATCAACAGTTCATCGCCTCCCTATTCATCAAGTCCACCACTGTAGCAATAAGAAATACATAAATGCAAATCTTCTAAAATAATAAAAGTTCTCCCAAAATGTTCTCCAAATGATTACGAGGTCTGCAGAGGGCTAAAGGACAGATAGTGCAATCACATCATGTTGCTATAGCAGCAACACAGGGATGGGGTAAAACATCGTGTCACCATGGCAGCGGAGTGACAGGAGCATTAGACTGTCAGGGCAACAACACAGTGACAGGAGCAGAGTCAGGTGACCATCACTCAATCAAAACCACTTTATTTGTCCGTGAGGGGCAGTTGAAGAACAGTGAGCAGTAAAATACAATAATAATAGAAAAGCTCAAACAAAAGTCTCAGTGCAGCTCAACAGGTAGGGAGACATGAGATCCAGAGTGAGGTGAGTAACAGCCCTCAGGACCAAAGTGTCCTGCAGCATCACAGCAGTCTCCAGGCGGAGCCAGGTGAAGTCTGGACACAACAGGAAAACCTCTCTCTCTCTGTGCTGTGTTTCGGGCGGTGATGAGATGTATACACATATTTGCACAAGCTGCTCTTCTTAGTTAATCAAAATCCCCAAAGATTAAGTTAAATGTGGAACATAAACATTTTAAACAAGTTAAAAACTGCTCAGTGTGCCAGACAGTCAGCCACAGGAGCAGCCAACCACAGTGGCAGCAGCACAGTGACAGGAGCATCAGGTCACCATGGCAACAGCACAGTGGCAGGAGCAGAGCTGACAATGGAAGTCTGATTGAAGTATCAAGTCTAAAGGGAGACTAAACAACTTTTCCTGGAATGTTCCACACTGTATATGGTGCTAAACATGTCTCTCCATTTCTTATCTTTTTTTCTTTTTTAATTTCTTCTATTCAGGATCTTTCATTTTAACATGTCGGTATATTTCAGTTATTGGTAGTTGGTGAATAGAACTGCCAACCTTCCAGTTTTAAGACAGTTGTACTAAAATCTGAGCCACAGTTCAGAATGTTTGAAAAGATTTACTAAAGAGTTAAAAAAAGTGTATTATGTTCCTATTAATTAAACCCACTAAAGAGAAAATAAAGAGAAAATAAAGGCGAACGTTCTGCTCTCCACAGCCATCGTGAGGTCTGCACAGGCCTAAAGGACAGACCGTGCGAGAGGGAGAGAGAGAGAGAGAGAGAGAGAGACGGGTCGCCATGGCAGCAACACAGGGACGGAAGAGGAGCATCATGTCGCCATGGCAGCAACACAAGGACAGTCCAAAGCCTCACGTCGTCATGGTAGCCACACAGGGGCATAAGCATCAAAGCGCAGTGGACAGAAGAGAAGTGACAGCAGCAGAGTCAGGTCGTCATGGCAGCAGCATGGTGACAGGAGCTTCAGGTCGTCATGGCAGCAGCACGGTGACGGGAGCTTCAGGTCGCCATGGCAGCAGCGTAGTGACGGGAGCTTCAGGTCGCCATGGCAGCAGCGTAGTGACGGGAGCTTCAGGTCGCCATGGCAGCAGCGTAGTGACGGGAGCTTCAGGTCGCCATGGCAGCAGCGTAGTGACGGGAGCTTCAGGTCGCCATGGCTGCTGCCATGGCGACCGTCACTAACCCTAGTGACGGGAGCTTCAGGTCGCCACGGCAGCAGCACGATGATGGGAGGTTCAGATCGCCATGGCAGCAGCACGGTGACGGGAGCTTCAGGTCGACATGGCAGCAGCACGGTGACGGGAGCTTCAGGTCGCCATGGCAGCAGCGTAGTGACGGGAGCAGAGTTGTGTCCAGTTGCTAACAGAGAAGAGTGAAGAGCACTGTCCTCTGAGCGTCAGTGCTAATGCTAACAGTTGAAGTCTGACTGAACGATTATCAAGTCCCTGAACATTTGGACTGTGCCTGGAATGTTCCACAGTATGGGATTAAACATCTGTCTTATCTTTTCCTTATAACTCCATGGAGACAAGCAGGTGATTCCATAAAGCCAAGTTACTGATGAGTTTCACTTTCGTTTTTGACACTGTTTTCTCCCTTTGCTCTCAGTGCTAAATCACTCCCCCTTTAGAATGACATCACAGCACAATCAGCCTGCACTCCACTGATGAAACTAATGCACATCGCATCAGGTTTGTCAAGTTGCCGTCTACGTTTTGTGTCATGTTCTTGTATGTTTCTGGAGTACTGCGTGTGGGAGCGTGGGTTGGGCAGTGTCCCCTTAATTAGCACTTAACGATGTTTACAGTGAATCATCGTGATGGACGATGATATCGGGAGAGAGGATGTGTGCTGAGAATTATGATTGATGTTATCACCAACCATACTATCTCTTTAAATGTAACTCATTTAATTGTTTCTTTTATTTCATTTTAATACTATGTACCCTTTTCTACTTAAAATGTATAATTTGGTTATTTTACTAACCTAATTACTCATTCAGGGCTTTGGCACGTAAGAGAAAAAAGGCTTAAATTTAAGAAGAGTTAGTACATTGGTGCTGCTCTTGGTTATTAAGAAGGGCATACAAGCGCATGAGACACATGCTCTTATTTTGATGAATAACTTTACGCTTTCACTACGTGTTACTTGGATGGAGGAGAATTATGGAGAACTTTACACATACTCATTCGGATACATCTTTATGCACATGCTCCACGCTGAATATTTTACCGATGAGGAGCAGGATTTTGACGGAGTTGTGGTTCATATTATATGTTTGGCTTAATTTCACATCAAGAAGAAGGCCCAAAACGTCACATTGTGGTGTCACTGAAATAAAAATTTGGGAGCTTCAAAGAACTGCAGTGCAGATCTCTTTCTTCATTTGTACAGTGTTTGTCTTTAGACACAGCAGCCGTAATTTTTGTTAGATGTGCATGTCTTTATCTACTAATATTATTCTCACAGACTAATACGTCATGACTCTGAAAGGCTTCTTAAACTAGCAGCATATTAGTTCTGTTCTTGATTTAATTTACAGTGCAATCCCTGCAAAGATTTTAGGTTAACACCTAAAGAAGATCAGTGCATGTTTCTGACAGGAGGGGGAGCAGCTCTCCATCATGATGTTAGGTGATATCGTCCAACAGAAGAACTCTAGTGGGAGCATGGGTGATGTAGGCTTGTGGGTGGAGCACTGGATATAATCTTACAACTAACTCTAAGGAGGGTTTGAATAGAGCTCAAGAGAGATCTCTAGATTACTCGAACATGCACAGATAACATCTAAAACATGGCGTGCTTTTTGATGAGGGAATTATACCATGGTAAAAGTTCATTTTGCTTAATATTTCCTTTTTAAATGACATATCTTTGTGATCAGACTTAACAGTTTCTCCACTGTGAGTTTTCTCTTGTTTTGTCATATAAACATCTGTATAAATGTGTTGTGGGGAAAGAAGAGAGTGTAATTCTGCTCTAATGGGTCTCCCTGCTCCTCTGCGCTGAGAGCACAGCTCCTAAACCATCGAAATATTATTTTCATCTACAAAAAGTGCGAGGGATTTTAAGGCTTTTTTCATCATATCATTTGAGCAGAGATGAGATGGCACAGACACCAATTTACTTCATAATGAGGCAGTAGACGTGAAGCAACAGAGAGTGTGACTGAAATATGAACTGCTAAACTAATACAAGAATCCCATTTCAGAACATGTTTGTAGATGTCTAAATGGCAGGGTTAGCAGAATAAGACTCCCTGGAGATACAAAAACTTTTTCTGCCAAAAAAAAAAAAAAGAAGGAGAAACTGAAAAAAAATGATTAATTTGCATTATATTCAGCTCTACAATGGTGCATGAGAAATGTTCAACACAGTTCTCTAGTTCTTTGACTAAGGGTACACACATTCAAATTCAGACTTAAGTCAAATAAAACCTGGTCCTTAACCTGGACTAAACCTGGACTAAACCAGGACTGGAACAGGACTGAATCAAGTCTATAACAGAACTTAAATGTGTTCAAACCAATGCTCCCTTATTATCATTCATGGTACAGCAAGTTTAGAGTTTAGACTGAATGTAGAATATTTATCCTCGTTCTTTTTTGTTTGTTTGTTTTGTTTTGTTTTGGAGTCAAAGCTCCAGTAGGACCTCTTTCTGGTGGGACATGACAGAGTAGAGGAACTCGGAGCATCAAACAACAAAGTGAAACGTATAAAACACTTTAAGAAGTTGTTTTTGGTGAATATAGCATTTTCAGAACAATAAAAGGTAACATGATGTAAATATGTTATGTGTTAGCCGTTAATAGCCCACACAAGTAAAATGCCTCCAATAAAAAAATAAATAAAAAAAAGTGGACATCATTAAAAACCTCAGAGCGCCTCTCTTGTTCACAGCACACTGGCATTGTGGCTGCAGGAGCACACTGTTACGCCCTATGTCCTGCTCTCTATAATTGAACATGATCTAGTACAAAGAAAGGCCTGAGCAGAGCTGCGTCTGCAGAGAGCGTGTAATCCTGGTCTGATGAACCACTGTCTGAGCTACACAAACATGAAAATATGGATGAAATACAATAGTCCAGCTTCATTACCACAGCACATAAAGCCACTTCTCCTCCACCGCACGCTCATTTAGAAGCCTGAGCATTCTATTCATTAGCGACAGTCTGGTTTGTCTCTGTGCCTGGGTTTGTCTTGGAGAAAACAGGAACAACATGCATTATTAAGGAGCTTTTGTGGAGACCAGGCGGCACTAGCTCTGTTGGTCGCTTATCCTCTGATGGTTGGCAGTTCGAATCCCACTCTCAGCTAGGGTTGTCAAATACTGAAAAGTAGACACTAACCAACATTCAAACTAGTATCAAAACTAGATACTGATTGGAGTAGCTACAAAAGTCACAAAGTCAGAAATGAACCTTTGCTGAAGCTTTAGAATCATGTTGAGCTGTATCAGAACAAATATAAGAGCACATAGACCAGTATACACCCATGGACCAACATGGAACCTACCTGGACCAAATTGGAATAGAAAGGAAAGTTTTAATGTTGAATCACATTCAGTTTGATTCAAGACTGAAAGACTGTTTTTTAATTATCACCGTGGTACCATCAATATTGACAACCTAGTGTGCACTATAATATCAAAATCATTATTGGTAGTCAGATCATCTAGCTCACATGAATACTGTTGTTGTGTCCTCAAGCAAGACACTTAACCCACTTGGTCTCAGTGTTATGTGTACACTGTGTGTGTGTGTGTGTGTGAATGAATGGTTCCTTGATGTAAAGCACTTTGAGAGTCTTGAAGGTAGAAAAGCACCTTAGAAACCTGAACACTGACCATGTTACTACGTTTGTGTGTAGAAACCTGAACACTGACCATGTTACTACGTTTGTGTGTAGAAACCTGAACACTGACCATGTTACTACGTTGTGTGTAGACACTGGGCAGTGGTCCGTCTGCAGTGACAAGCTCCTGGACAGAGGGGGAGGGGGGATGAAGGAGGGGGATCTGAGCATGTTTATACACCGCTCTGAAGGCAAATTCATCACAAGACGGACGCTGCAGCTATTAAAATGCTAATGTGGGAAAATTTAGATGTTCCCATATATTTGCAATAATTTACACAATGTTGTTATGCTAAAAAGCCCGAGGGATACGAGCAGTTTTAACCCTTTCAGAGCAGCAGCAGCAGGGATGGAAGGATAAGAAAGGAGAGCTCAAAATCATAACAAGATTTTTTTTTTTATCACTGTTAAAATAGACTAAGATTGAGAGCTGTAGACCAACAGATTAAGAGGAGAGAGTATCATGTCAAATTACATGTGGACAGTGGTGCAGTTGATTCTTCCACTAACCAGGAGCTTACTAGTACAAGTCTCACTCTAAGCATGTATGGTCACTGGCTCTCTGGGGTAAGAAAATATCTCTGCCATTGCTCACTCAGTATTGTGTGCAAATTACAGTATAATACAGCCAGACTGCATTGTTATATTCTACAAAGAATTCTGTACAGTCTGTGCTCTTACTGGTTTAAAAAGGTGCTACAATCACAGCTAAGCCTGTGTCACCAGAGCCTTAACCTGCAGATACTGTGTTCATTCTCAGTATATGGACAGACCATGCCTCATGTGAAAGCTCCAGAGGCTGCAGGTACTGGGGTTTAGATAGTGACCATTCAGATCAGACAGATATATTTTAGATTTAAACCAACTGGATTTCAGCACTGAAACTGGCAACCCAAATGAAAGAGTCATGTGAGGCTCATTCTTCATAATCAAGTATAACATGCCAAAATGTCCAGTGTTTTAGTGTCAGTAAGATCTATTTGAAGTGAACACGTTTTCCTCGCACCTGGGAACATGTTGATGAAAATGATTTATTAATGCCTAACATACAGTTTCTTGAAGGTGACGAGGGTTTTGCTAGGGCTCTTTTAAAGATACACTATGAAAGCTTTATGGTGTTGGTCTATCAGTGCATCTCCATGGAGATCCTCTATCAGAAAAGGGGCCTCTAATGAGAAACATCACCGACTGCCCTAATGACCCAGTAAACACAATAAAAAACTTTAGATGTTTTTCCTCCATGTGTTGGATCAATAAGTCAGTGTGATCTGGTTGTGGTTTTCTCACAGTCTGTCCTCGTCCTTCTCAGTCTGAATCTATACCTCATTTGGAACCAGCAGAACACAATATTTATCTAACTGTGACACTGAGCCAACTTTTTATCACCCAAAAATATGACTCCGATCCATCACGTCCGACAGACTGCAAAAACATGTTCAAAGCTCTCCAACCATAGGGATATTAACAACCACATAAAGCCTCATGTACTGTTATTCATACTGTCAGGATGAGGAAAGCACCGTTCATATCACCACACGAAAAATGGATAGTTCTTCCAAACAGGTACTGATGCTAATGGAACTCAGATAATTACTCCAATTATCCAATGTAATCCAAAATTCCAAATCTAAATTCAGGTCATTGCTCTTTTACATAAGAGCGGGTTATTCAGTTAATCATTCATTTTGATCACTGGATCAGCATTCACACTAAATCTATGATCATTAGGATGCAGCCCATTCCAGGGGTCCTTCTGTACTCACAGCCTCTCTTCTACTGTCACACTTGTCTTGGGGCCTTGGAGCAGGTCTGTATGGAGCAGCTCCCTCCAGCACAGTTGTGTTTCTGTGTTCTGTGGTCTGTGTACAGGGGCAGAGGCTTTGCTCCGTGTGACTCTCATGTCACCCAAACAGAACTCAAGTTTATGAAATTAAATCAAAATGGTGTCTGAATGATACTGTTAATCTTAAGGCAGACCTCAGCCCTTCACAAAAAAGATGTTTAATAATTCCCTGTTTGTGGTGCTGTGATGTGGCTAAAGCTAAAACCTGCCTACAGTGTGTAACCATAGACTGTCATCAGGTTTCTCTACATTTATTTCATTTCTCTGCTCCTCTACAAGCTGCTTCTACCTCTCTTTGTGTAGTCTAGAGGGTTTGGCTCATGTTAGATGCATTATAGACTGGAAATATAGTTTTGATCTCGATGTGAGTGCAGTGCATCGATAAACAGGAAACAGCTGGCTAGGTTTATTTTGCAAAGCATGTGGGCTCAACATAGAAGTCACATCAGTGGAAAAATGGCAGTTTTTCAACTTTGAGTGATTTTCAGTTTATATCTATATGATGGTCGTTTACCAAAGTCCATATTATAAGACTTGCACTATATGTTTTGGGTCGTGTGCTGATACTGGCATGCTGCTGCTCCTCCAGTGACTGGTGAGCCCGTCCCAGGTCCTAACCTCACCAGACCCTCTTGGCAAACTAGTAGTACCTCCAGTGGTAGTACCTCCACTTAAACAGGGCTGCACTGATCACTTGGCGTAGTGGAAGCACTCTGGGTCCACAACACTCTGCTCCGTACCACTGCGTACTGCTGCTATGGAAACTACTCTGGCTATTAGGGCTCCTCCCTGTGCACTGTAGGAGCCTGGAGTGGGGCAGAGTGGCTGTCTGTGGAACAGACTACAAATACCTGTCTGCAGGGGCGTAGTACAGATACTTGTTAGACCAATCACACTGTTCCACTGTTATTTGAGAGGGATTTGTTAAACAGCACAAATCAGCTCACCTGTTGGAATTCAAACCAAGTCTATTCCTTCTGGTCAGACTGAGTTAAAATAAAGCCACACAAAGCCTCAGACAGTGCAGTGCCATTAGTTAGCAGTAAATGTTGATTACATTAGTGTTAAAGAGTTTTTCAAATGCTGTATAGATGCTTCTTTGTCTTATTATTATTATCAAAGGGTATTTCTCAAAGTGTATTTCTCACGGGAAAACCAGTTCCTCATTATCTGTTATCTTCCGCAAGGACAGTCCTCCCTACACACATCCCTCCCTACACCTCAGCAGCTGGCACACACACACAATACACACTTTTATTCTCTGTGTTTTTTACTGTGATAGAAAAATGTAAAAGCCCATTCATTCTTGTAACCTGTGTGATTCAATAAATACATGGCGTTGGACGGCGGCTCTTCGGCAGTTAAGAGCTGTAGCAGCGCCTCTGTCCCTCGCCGCGAGTAAAACCCTGAATTCTGCCTTCTGAGTTTCTTTGTGTTAATATCTCTGTTATTTTCTGACAATTAGCTACAAATATGTATTCAGTGTTTTGCATAGGACTGTGTTTGTATTGGCTTTACAGTAGTAATACCATGTGGGCCAGTCTGAATAACACATATTTTGTATATTGTGTTTCTAAATAGACAGTATCACTAAAGGCATGATATGCAACAAATTAACAACAGAATTAATCAATAATTACTATAAAAGCTACTTATTCAACCCTCTACAGATCAAATCTTATGGTTTTGGAACTAAAATAACAAATATTTCACAACTTTTACAAAGAAAATGATAATATGATAAAAAAAAAATATATATATATATATATATATATATATATATATATACGTGTGTGTGTATATATATATATATATATATATATATATATATATATATATATATATATATATATATATATATATATATTATATATATGTGTGTGTGTGTTTTTAATGATATGTGGATAGTGATTATGGTACCAGGCTGAATCACGTGTAGTATTACTCCTCAGAGCACAGTACACAAGTACGAGTACAAAAGTCTTACCGAGGCTGGTGGGCTTGATGAGCTCGTCCAGCAGGTCGTAGAAGGGCAGCCGCTGCAGTTTGACGTCGGGGTGGACCGGGTGCAGGGGCCCGGAGGTGCCCAGGCGGTGACTCAGGGGACTCAGCTCGTGCTTGCCAGGACCCAGCAGAGACAGGGGCAGGAGGGCGGCGGGCGAGGGTGATCCCCCGTGACCCGCCTGAGCTTCATACGCCAGCTGCGTGAGCCCCGGCAGAGCACCCCCCCCTCCGGCGGCGGCCGGGTGGTGTGGCGGGCTCAGGGGCAGCTCCGTGTGGGACATGATCTTGGCGGGGAAACGGCGGCGGTACAGCTCTTTGATCTTGAGGTGCACGGCGGGGCTGCAGCCGGCCTTCAGCAGGTGCAGGGCTTTGGTGAGCAGCTCGTGTTTTCGGCCATGTTTGTTTCGTCCGGCGTATCCCAGCAGCACCTGCAGCTCCGACACGCGCAGACTCATCACCATCTGCTGCAGAGACAGAGGCAGGGTCAGCATAGTACTACACACACACACACACACATATACATTATGCAATATACTGTTAAAAAAAAACATAGAAAATCAGATACTTATCGATATTGAAACTAATTTTGAAACTAGACACTTTTTTAGCATCAATACCTGCTCAAATGAGTAACAATCATAGGACAGAAATGAACCTTTCTTGAATAGTTTTAGAATGATCTTGAGCTGAATCAGAACAAGTATAAGGAAATCACATTTTATTTCCTAAATAAACATGTTTATTTCACTATAGTGGAGCTGGTAAGGACCAAAATAGTTCACTTTTATGGTACAAGCATGAAACTTTGCAAAATATTTCTGGATATGGAACTAAGTCTAAGTTTTTAAGACTGGAGCTGAGAACTGTGCATGTCACAAAATAGACTACATGAAAGCGAGGCTGGTATTAAAATACTGCGTAATTCTTTTTTATCATTTAATTTGCTTAGTTATCCATTTTGTAATGTTGAACAATTATTCTTTCTAAACTCCAAAGCATTGAGGTGACAAGACTATTTTCCTTGAGAATATAAGGGTTGTGCTGGTTCCCTGTGGTTGAAATCCAAGTTTATAAAATATTTCATCTTTCAAAGCCATATTTATTGTTTTTTTGATAACAAAAAACATTTAACCATCTCTAAAGATCAGTAAGTGTCATATCATATTTCATAATGATAATTAAATGCTGCATGGAAGTGAGGTTTAACCCCAAACACTTAAAGGTGCATTGGGTATCTTTTCAGATGGAGGGACTGTCAGATGCTTTTCTCCATGAAGATGTTATTTCTGAGAAACCCTTGTTCATGCCATTTCTAGGTAGTACACTGAATGACCTTGTACCTAGTACCTTGTGGTACTAAAATTACTTCATTTGACTTCCATTGTCCACACTGAAGCTCAATCTGTGTATTGTCCACATGCAGGACTTGTTACAACCTCAAATGCCTTTTTAAATACGTATTACCAAATACCATACATATGATTCTAAAGAAAGAAAGAAATAAGCTTAGATAGTTTTACACGGCCTTATAATAATGCACTATGAAGTGATTCCATTTTGTAATTACTGTATTGTATTTGCACTGTATATATTTTTTGTTACTGTATGTCTTCATGAGATTCAGTTCAACTATAATATACTTTCTATAGATATTACTGCTTGAAAAACTTTAATTTAAATTAGGATCTGTTGTTCAGACACTGAAGCTCATCGTCTACATCGTATTTGTTATAATCTTGAATACCTATCTCTCTATTTGTGTATGCTTTGTTTACCATATTGCAAGTGGCCTTCAAACTATGCTATAAATTACATTTTCTTTCTTTCCAATACAATGTATATGATTCTAAATTAGACATAAACAAGGGTCAGTTTACACTGTACCCAATTGTGCTCTATGAGATGAGTTTATTTTGTAAGTACTAAAATCCTACAAGATTTTATTTAGTTTTTTTCTAAATGTACTTAATTTTTATACCTATTTTTTGCTTGAAAATATACTTACCTTTGGGTTCACTGTCCAGACACTGAAGCTCATTGTCCTCAGCTCATTGCATTGTCCAGATTTAGTACAATCTTAAATGGCTTCTTTTAAATCTCTCTTTATTTCTGCCTATTCACAGTATTTATCCTTTGGTTACATATTGTCTGTATCCTTCTAACTGTGCTATGAAAAAACAATGTAAGAGTACAATACTTATTTCCCAATACCACACATATGATCCTAAATTCGACATAAAATAGGACAGTTTTACATTGTACAATTGTTGGCTTTCTCTCATAGTTGTTTCACTTTTTTTTCTCTCTCTCTACATATTTTTGGTTGAAAAATTATTTTGAAAAGGTGCATTATGTAACTTTTCTGGTGGAGGCTCCATCAAATGCTTCACAGTATAGTATTAAACCTTTCTATCATTATGGAGACCAAACCCAGACCAAGTTATAGGTCAGATCTGTGGAGAGGCGACCCCGCTCACCGTCAGTGTCTGTTTTTCTAAGTATTTTTGAGCTAAAAAAACAAAAAACAAAAAAAACACCTATAATTGAATAAATGTAAAGTAGAGCTGTTTAATGTCATACTGCGGAACATTTCAAGAAGAGCAATAACATCTCAACAGAAACAAGCAGGCTGTGGACTCCTGACCAAAAAGTTACATAGTTCACCCGCCCAGTTGTAGTACAATGTTAAATACTTTCTTTTAATCTCTCTCTGTTTCTGCCTATTCACAATATCTCTCCATTGTTCACCACACACACTGTATCCTTCTAACAGTGCTATAAATAACCAATATAAGATTCCTGCTTTACTTCCCAGTACCAAACATATGATTGTAAGAATCTTGGGTTACTCATATAAGTGGAAGCATTAGTGATAATGTGTGATAATTTAACATTATTTTCCAAAAAAGGTGGTTTAAGCAGTAATTTTGCTCCCAGCCTAGTTTCCATGTCAGCCATTTTGTGACATGCATGGTACTCGGCTCCAGGGTCAATTTAGGCTTAGTTCCATATCCAGAACTATTGGTCCTAAAGTGTTACTAATCTGGCAAAGTTTCATGCTTGTACGATAAAAGAGAAAAATTTGGCACTTTTTTGGTCCTTAACAGCTCCACTACTATCACTGTGGTAATGGAATCTGATTAAAGGGACAGTTCAAAATTTTGGACATAAGATCCCATTTCCCACTGAGCCAGAGTGTTGGAGACCTGTGGAGACACTTTTTAAAATATTCCATCCAGTCGTTGTATTTGTAGAGGTCACTGGTGCTAGGCTAGCGCATGTCAATGGCCATAGTTCTCCTGCCACTAAAAACAGTCTTACCCACTCCACAAAACACCCAAAGCAAAACAATTGCAATGTCAGACTGTCCATGTGAATGTCTGTGTCGATAGAATAACATTAGATGTAAAGCCAACATTGCATTTGAAGGATCTCTGTGTGAGCAGCAGTAGTGAGTTGTACTTCCTGATAGAAAGCTCGGCAGCGCGGACTGATATATGAGAAAATAGTCCCTCAACTTGTGACAATTCACGCAATGCAAGGTATGTTTTTTTTTTTCAAACATTATTCTGTCAACACAGACATTCACATGGACAGTCTGGTGTAATAATAGTTTTGTTTCGGGTGTTTTGTGGAGTGGGTAAGACTGTTTTTAGTGGCAGGAGAACTATGACCATTGACATGCACTAGTCTAGCACTAGCGACCTCTGCAAATACAAGGACCAGATGGAAGTGTCTTCACACGTCTCCAACACTCTGGCTCACTAGGAAATAAGGCCCTATGTCCAAAATTCCGAACTGTCCGTTTAAGCACGGAGTCTATTTATTAGTATCGAAATCGAATTTGTAAGAATTGTGACAATACTAGTCAATGTAGTGCAGTCCTATTGGTCAGCCCCAGGAAGAAATGGACTCAATCACAGTGAATAGGCAAGAAGGAAATGGCAAAAAAGAAATACATAACTTTTTCCTCATATTGCTCAGTCGATTTTCTTTTCAAAAATAAAATAAAACTGGCTTTTGTTATTGATTTTATGAACATGACAAACAACGACTTCAGATCGGCGCCACTGAGCCCCCTCACCCCCAACCATATCACTGACCATTAGAAAAAAACACATGAGTATTTTTTTAGCCTGCCCTAGTGGTATGTGTGCAGTGATGATAGCATGCGATGCAATAATCAATACTAAATATAGACCTGTCATGATAAAACATATGAAGCACGAGATACTGTATATGGTACAGATATACCGCGATAAAGGATAATACTCAAACTACTTCATGCCACTCATATAAAACAATAATGCAAGATAATCCCAGTAAACCATTTTGAAATAGACAGGATCATTAAATGGCCTGAGCTGCAGCAAATAAACAGCAGAATGAAGCAATAATTATCCACAGAAGTGACTTATTCAACCTTGTGCAGCTCAAATCTGATCGTATTACAACTAAAATACCCCAAATCTCCACTTTTACAAAGAAAAATATATTGTTCCAGCTCCAATATATTGAGCGATAAGTCGATATAGTAATTCTGGTAACAGGCCTAGATAAACTAAAACGAGAAGAACTAAAAGGCTCACGGTGACTAAAGTGAACGATGTAAAAAGCACTGACACAGATGTCCCAGGCAGCCCAGGAGCAGGAGGAGCAGCTCTGTGGGTGGTCCGGGCTCATGTACTGTGCGGAGGTACAGGCACAACAAACACAGCAGCCCCACAGATCCCCTTACACCCACCGGGAAGAGGTGCACCACTAACCTCTGTAAATATTGACCTGCCTGTAGGTCACCAGAAGGTCATGTGAAGGTCGCTATGTGCTAGTCTGGCCAAATAAAGACCTGAAGAGCAAACAAAAGGATTCAAGACTCTAAGTAGGGCTGCGGATGGAAAATGTCATATTTTTTCCAACGTTGATCGCTCATGATTTTAAAGCGTAACTTTAAAATCATCTGAAGCCACTTTTTACACTACTGCTACTAACGGTGGATATGAGCCCGGTCAAGCAGAAGTAAACAGTAAAGCCAAAAATTCAAGTTGATCTGATATAAAAATGTATTCAACAGATAGCATATGTACTCTAGTTTATGAAACTGTTGACCTTTTTTCTGGACCATTTTTGGTTCTAAAGTTACATCCATTTTAAACAGACCATGTATGAAACATGGAACAAAAATTATTTACCAAATTTCAAAGACCTGCAAATCATGTAAATAAATGGATGTATTTCATCATATCTTGTGTTATTCCATCTTTGAACTGTTGATGAAGGTACATGATGTTTCCAAAAAAAATGTATTTAAAATGATAAAAATTTGCTTGGAAGGACTGACATATTTTATAGAAATAGTTTCCTTTCATTTTGAAGTAATATTAAAGTATTCAGAAGAAAAAAGCTGCACCTTCTACTTGTTTGCACAATTTTCCCTCCGTTACTTTTCCCTCCGTTACCATGACCTTTCTTAATAAATAATCTCATGACTCAAAAAGTCTGAGGTTTTTCAACCTAATCTTGTACCATATGGTAGAAAACTATATGAAGCAAATATTCAAACCAGTTTGTTAAGGATATGGAAGTGAGAACCAAGAGTTATCACTGTTTGTATTTATTGCCCAAAAAGTGCTGCATATTTCATTCCCTCCATTACCGACATGAGTTTTTACATTTTTTGTCAACAGCTTGAAAGAATATCACAGGTTTAACTTGACCCTGTTGGAGTGTTAACTCTTTCCTACATTCTGATACTTTACTTATTTCAATAGTCCCTCTAGTTTCTGAATAAGAGACATTTGAATGTCAAAAATCTGCTCCTGTTTCCCTCCGTTACCACTTGACCGGACCCCTTATGTGTGTTAACAGCGTCATATCTACTGTTCCTCGGCTTTTTGGCAACAAACCAGGTCAATTTGCAGCTCTCTGGTCAAAAACACCGATGTTTGTGCTGCCTTCAGTGGCCTCTGCTTTTCCCAGTAGTTGGTGACATCACACAGCACTGTCCTGATTACAGACAGATGTTTGTAATAAAATCACCTGAAGGGGCGGAGTTTGTAAGCCCTCCTCCCCCCTCACTCCCCCCTTCAATCGTCGCCATACTGTCCAGTTTAGCTAGTTGAAATGTGGTTATGGGCGGAGTTTAGGTGTTTGGTCAAACTTCAATGGAACTGTATGTAACCTACGCTTCTACTGTTTTCAAAAAGTACTACAATCACAAATGAGCCCGTGTTGCCAAAGTCTTATCCTGCAGATGGAGGTCACATAAGAATCATTCTCAGTATATGAACAGGCCTCATGTGGAAGCTCAGAATCTCCAGAATTCCCTCCCTGAGCTGCAGAGGCTGCACTAGCACTAGGGCTGGGTTAAGAAGTCGTCGATATGATATATATCTCGATGCAGTGCACTTTTGGTTTGATACAATGTATTTCAAATCGATTCAATACAGTTCAATAAAAAATAAAGGTTAAATCGAGGCTGTGATACTAAAAGTGTTTGTTAAACCACGTCTTGTGCAAAGTGAATAAAAAACACACCCATTTTAATCCTCAAAACAGATAAATGTCAAAAGTGTTGCATAAATCATTTTCCCTCCACTGAACAAGCAACAAAACTGCAGCTCTGAAACAAAATAATTTAATAACATATACCAAAAAAATACTCTGACACAGTACCGATACCAGGGACTGCTGTATATTTATGTACATGTTTCAATATTTTTACACACCCCTAACTATACTAGCACTGACTCATGACTGGTGCAGGTGCTGGGGTTTAGGTAGAGACCGTTCAGATCAGAGAGACAGTTTAGGACAACTGGATTTCAGCATTGGAACTGGTAACACAAATGAGACAATCATGTGAGGCTCATTCTGCTTTCTGATTGGTGAATCATCTTGAGAACCAGAACACTAGAATATAAGACAGAACTTGGCACACGTGTGTGCAACTAAGAAAAAAGCATTACAACTGTTAAAAAGCTAAATTTGTTTTGATCATGTTTACCTCATCTGAGGGCAATGTTTATGGAATATAACATCTAAATCTTACATATGGTTCCTTTAAATTTTTATATATATTTTTTTTTTTCATTAGCTCAAAATAAATATGGCTTTAATAATACGGTTTATGTACATATAAAAAAAAGACTTAAATAACAAATGAAGGTTTCCCACTGCAGTGCCAAATAAAAGACTGAACTCTGCTCCAGACCACATGTTTTTACTAACACTGGATTGGTTGTGGATTTGTCCATTAAAGAGGAGGATTCGACTTCTATGGGGTATTAACTGCTAACACATAACATATTTAGATCACCATGTTACCTTTTATTGTTCAATGCAATATTCACTGAAAATGTTTTATAAATTTCACTTTTGTTTTTGCTCTTCCCTCCCTTTGCTTTGTTCAGAGCACAGATCACATTACAAATGTTGTGCATCCCACTAATCAAACTACTGCACATCGCATCAGGTTTGTGAAGTTGTAGTGTACAGTGTACAGTAGTGTATCATGTTTTTGTATATTTATGGAGAATTGTTGTGTGGGAGCATGGGTGACGTAGGCTTGTGGGTGGAGCCTGGTACAGAATCTTACAGTTAACAGTGAGACGGCTTTGAATAGGGCCCAGGAGAGATCGCTAGATTACTCATACATGGATAACATCTAAAATGCATGCATTTTTTTTTCTTTTTTTTTAATGAAGGAACAACATTATACCATGACAGAAAGCTTGATTTTAGTCAATATTAAACAATACCCCCTCTTTAAAAAGAACCCCACTCATCACTGAGATGAATTTGCCACAAAATGTATTTGTACTGCTTCTTGTAAATCTACTCCTTCTTTCATTATAACAATATTTTCCTACCCAGTATTTACCATGTAGTTTGTTATTAAATACATTTACTTCTATGCAAATACATGGGATTAGTATAAAATACTGTAACACGATATTGTGCTGTGAAAGTGGCTTTTTGTTGTGGAATCCACAGTGTTTTCTTCTTTTTTTTTCATGAGACAAACAGCCCTATTATATTTTATGATCTGGATTTGGGGATTGTGTTTTGGATTGTTGGAGCAGCCCCAGACCACACTCCTATGAAGGCCTTCTCACACAAATGTACTGTAGCCTTCCCCAGCAGTCCTGCCTCACATGGACCCCAATAACAGAACATGTCCTGAGTGGGGGTGGAACCGGGTAGCCTCTGGTTTATAGAAGAAAACACCACTGCAGCCACCAATCTGTGACTTTTGTGAAGAGCCTATGCAAATATGCATTTTACCAGGGCTGCAAGATTAATCACAATCAAATCAAAATCACAATTTGAACAAATCACAAAGGCTGCAGTTTTTGAAGTACATTTCTTCCACAAACACCACAATAAAAGAGGAGACAGTCAAATCCTCCAGACATGCACAATAGGTGAGATAGTCCTAAGTAAGACCAGCTCAAGATCTGCAGATGGGTCCCTGAGCACTGCACTGCTCCTGGGGATGGGTCAAATGCACAGGACAGATTTCAATATGAGGACAAACCTAAACTTAACCAGTTCAGTTTTTTCAGTTCTGTTACAATATCAGTACTTTGGCTTTAAAGTTGCTGTAGCTGATTTATTCATTTATTTTCTGTGAAAGAAACTGACTCCTCAACATGAAAGATTTATAACAACAGCAGCAGAGTTTTGCTATGACAATAACGCTAACAACAGCTAGCATGCTAAGAGCGCACCACTGTTACTTCCTGGTTCTCGGCCAATAAAAAAAGCTTTGTCAGACAGGCAGTATACAGCAGTTTCATTTGGACCCTAAGCTCCTTTTACAGTATATCTATACTGACGCAACACTCATTTTATGACTTTAACTGCCAGCCAATCAGAGGCTGACCCTGTACAGGCACGTGATTGGCCAAAGCTGCTGTTATCATCCTCATTCATTTGCCAAACTACAGATAGTAATAGGCCAGCGGGACGGTTGTGAAATCTATTGTAAAACACCACTTGACTGTATAAAGTCCATAAACTGCAGTCTCCAGTGACAGCTCTTGTCACCAGGGCCTGTTTGTTTAGGCCTCATAAACACATGTGTTCAGACGTTTGTCCTGTCGTCTGCTGAGTCAGCTCTTCTACACAATTAAACAGAGTCACATACGGAATTATACTGCAGAGAACTGTGCTAAACATTTAGCTCCAAAACGGTCCGATCAAGGTTCTAGCCCTAAACAGTGAGGGGGGAGGAGGGGTGGGGTTTAAGGACTAAAGGGAAGAGTGAGGGGGGAGGAGGGGCGGGGTTTAAGGACTAAAGGGAAGAGTGAGGGGGAGAGGGGCGGGGTTTAAGGACTAAAGGGAAGAGTGAGGGGGGAGGAGGGGCGGGGTCTGGAGGACCAGAGGTTAGAATGAGGAGTGAGTCTATTAGATTTTGATCAGGCCAATGAATGCAACTGTAGGATTTCCCTGAATAGTCATGCCAGTAATTGTGAAATCGTGATGTTTCTTCTCAGAATGATTTGAGCGCTGCAGCTGTCACATGTCACATCCCTAGAACAGAGTACTGCCGTGTAGCCGCTTTTCTTCTCTAAGTCTGTCACTTTTAAACAATCTGGCCAATAAATGAGCAGGGTCCATGTCGCAAATGTACATGTACCCCAAACCAAGCCACGCACTTCCTCTGCTCCATCACAGTGACAGAGCCTCTATTTACTGTGACAGCCTTTCAAATATTTGTGCATAAAATGTTTACTCAACTGGGCAAATATCATCTGCCCGCCTTCAAGCGGAGCCTGTGCCTCTCCATTCTGCTCTACAGCCCCACAGCCCCAACGTGAAGGAGCTGTGCAGCCCTGGGCTTGAACGCTCTATGGCCTCTATACCTGACACTGACGGCGGGGTGTGTGTGTGTGTGTGCAGGTACGTATGTATGCATATGTATGTGTGTGTGTGTGTGTGTGTGTGCATGAGTGTGTGTGTGTGCATGCACGTATGTATGTATGTATGTGTGTGTGTGTGTGTGTGTGTGTGTGTGCATGAGTGTGTGTGTGTGTGCATGCATGTATGTATGTATGTATGTGTGTGTGTGTGTGTGTGTGTGTGTGCATGCACGTATGTATGTATGTATGTGTGTGTGTGTGTGTGTGTGTGTGTGTGTGTGTGTGCATGAGTGTGTGCGAGTGTCTGTGTGCATGTATGTGTGTGTGTGCATGAGTGTGTGCGAGTGTCTGTTAATAGTAGAGGTGTGCAAAAATATTGAAATATTGATTTGATGTATCGTTTAATGAGATGATACAGTATCGATATTCTGGGCTGCTGTATAGATATATCGCCTTTTTTTTTAATTGAACTGTATCGAATACTTTTGAAATATATCATATCGAATCGAAAGTGCACTGTATCGAGATATGTATCGTATCGTGGCTTGTGTATCGAGGCATGTATCGTATCGGTAACTTCTTAATGATACCCAGCCCTAGTTAATAGCCACATTTAACTCTTCCAGAACTAAGGGCAATTTTAGTACATTTGTGTTATGGTAAATGGTAAATGATCACATTTTTCTAAAGCGCTTTTCCACCTTCATGGCACTCAAAGCGTTATACATCCTTATAGTGTTATGCATGCTTTTTTCAGTACAACCTGTTATTTCACAATCTGCTGCTGTAGTCGTGTCATATGACTGTAATAAAAACTACAACACCAGAAATACAAAAAAAATAAATACATACACTCTTTCATACAAAACACACAGCAACAGCTACAAAAGTGCAAAATATCAAGTCTATAAGTAAACTCAAAATATTTTTATTGCCGCAAAACAAAAAAGTGCAATGGCCCCATGACTTTCCTGGTGTCAGTCATCGAAACAGCTGGTTCAGGTCCAGGACACAGAGCCACATCACTTCCTGCATTTCCATGGGGTTTATTACATTTGGATTTGAACGTTTGAACCGAAATAAACCTGAAAATAAAAGGGATGCACAATTACACAGACCAAGATGCTCAGTTGTGTCTAGAAGTGGCACATTGCACTCGCTTTTTCAGTTCGTTCCTCCGTTCCATTCCTCATCTGTGTGGTTGCTGTCTGCTCCGTGTGTGTTTGTGTGTTCTGCGGGTGGTGCGGCTTTATAGTTTACTGAAGTCGTGCTGGGACACCTGAGTGGATTCATATATAGGCGAGTTTCATTGTTGACAAAAGCGCGCGTTGCATGCTGGGAATTATTTTGGTCGGCGGCAATAAACACTAATTCAACATGACGGACGGAGCGAGAAAGCACGTAAAGGGTATTGATCCCGATTATTTATCCACTCTAACGGCAGAGGACCCAAGACCATTTGACCAGAAATTTATCATAAGCATCGATGGAGCCAAATCACCCTTTTTAACCCCGACAGAGCCTGGACCAAACCAAATTTCTAGTCAGAATCGCCAACTACCTGGACAAATATTCACTTCGGCGATATCCACAATGACTTGGTGGAAACTCCTGGGCCATTCACAGCAGAAAAGATGAAAATCTGCAAGAATCTCGATGTGTTGTTGAACTTGTTGGAGTCTACGGTTTGTTAGGATCTTCTACGTTTGCTCTGCGGATGTTTGAAAGCCGTTTAATTCACCGTTAGCGCTTCTTTTCACTCAGAATACGAAAAAGACATTTTCCTTCTTCCGTGCTTCTATTTGTGCATCCGATAATACAGCAGGAATTTACCATTATCAAGGATACATACACGAGGTTACGCACTGTGTTTGACCGCTATCGTGTTTCTTGCCTCCGACCAAAATATTTCCCAGCATGCAACACGGGCTTTTAATAACAATGACGTCAGCTGAAACTCGCCTATAGTGTGCTCTGGATTGTGGGGCGCGCAGTCGTTTTTTGATGGGGTTGGAGGCTTAAGAGCGTGTCTAATAGCCCGGAAAATACGGTAATCTAACCTTTTCACTGAAAGTAACTTTCTATCTTTTATTTTTGTAAAGTTATGTGCAGCTACACAGTCTGGAAGTGTTAAAGGCGCTGTACCTGATTTTTACCGTCTTAAAATCGGAACTTGCCTAATGCCTTCCGAGCATCATTCACAATTTTTCTTTTTTTTTGTTTTGTTTTATTTTATGCTTTTCAGTACTTTCAGAGGCCAGAGTGAAGTTTCCATGAACGTAAAGCTAACAACAGCTCATATGTTAACAGCACACTTACTGTTTCACAGAGAATAAAAAGCTCAATGCTCATGAGATGCAGACAGCAGGCATCAGACTCATTTTCACTCCCAGAGCTGCTTTTATAAAACTGATTTGACGTAATTACATGGAAAATAAATGTTGAACATTGAACATAATCCTTGTATTGGCAAATACATTTGAAATCTCATTTCAGTGTGTCCAAAACATTCAAACAGCTTTCGAAAAGTGTTCAGGAGGAATGTGGACTGTGTTCAAGTGGGGGATTTTACTTCTGTGGGGTATTACCTACTAATACACACATCCACATATTTAGATCACCATATATTATATTATATATTATTATGTTATATTTACAATATATTCACCCAAAAACAATGTATTAACATGTTTCATTTTAGTTTTTGTTGATCTGAGTCCCCCGTCCCTTTGCTCCCCACATTAAATCACTCCCCCTTCAGAGCACTATCACAACACAATCAGCGTGAATCCTGTTAATGAAACTACTGTGCATCACAACAGTTTTATCAAGTTGTTGTGTAGTTTTGTATCATGTTTTGTATATTTATGCAGAATTGTCATGTGGGAGCATGGGTGATGTAGGCTTGTGGGTGGAGTCTTGGACAGAATCTTACAACTAACCATAAGAAGGGTTCGAATATGGCAGAGGAGAGTAGGGTTGGGCGGTATCCAGATTTTGATACCGTGAAACCGTCTCAGGAATTTATTGGGGTATGTGGTATTATCGTATTACCAAAGTAAACTACGAAGCTGCACCACTGTACGGTCTATGCGTATGACCTGCAGACTTATTAAAACGTCTCCAACGCGACACGTGCACAGAACAGACTCACCGTCAGCCGCAACATCCTACATCTCAGAAAAAAACATATATTCCACTAAAAAACATATATTCCACTGAGTCGTGTCCTTTAGTCTGACAAAAGCTGAACCACGTCAGCAGCACAAAGAGCGAGCTGTTTTTATCAGCGCTTACAGTTCATGCAAATTAGCCATGAGGTTTTAAGTTTTGTTTCTGTAAAATGTAAAGAAATGTGGCCTGAAGCTAAAATCCTGACAAACTGCAGAAGTACTAGTATTTTTTGGGGGGGACCAACTCACTCGCGGTCGGACTTGTCGTCTTGTCTGGGTCTCTTATAAGTGTCGTATGACAGCAGAACAAAACTGATCGAACATCATCTCCCCAAGAAACATTATAGACACTATTAGTTTTAATTGGTGATTGCATTAACCTGAAAATACAACCACACATTCATTTGTACTGAGCAAACAAATGTAGATATCAGTCAATTTTAATATTATATTAAGTCTTATGAGCTGCAGATTTTTTTTATGATGTAATGAAACTGATACCGTTGCTACTTTTTGATACCATCGTAAACCGTAATACCGTATTACCGCCCAGCCCTAGAGGAGAGATCACTAGATTACTCAAACATGTATGTATAAAATCTAAAACCCCTTCAGGCTTGTTTTTAATGACAGAACGTTATAACATCATAGAAAGTAAAAATAAAAAATAAAAAAATTAATTAATTAATTAATCAGCCCTAAAGTCTCGTTAAACAAATGCAGACAAGCAGGTGACAGGACACCAGGCCAACAGGTTAGATCTGTGGAGAGGCGAGCAAGCTATGTTTTATATACTTGCAATTTACTAATGCTCAGACAAATAGACACAGTGCCAATGCCGTAGTGTGGAACATTTCAGGCAAAACAACAACCTCCACCTGAAAAGTTGCATAGTGCAGCTTTAACTAGAATAAATCGCACAGTTCAAAACATGACAATAAAATAAACTAAGGTAGGAGATAAGACGAGCTCTGGAGCAGCTTTGGCTCAGTGTCAGACGGTGGATAGATCCAAGACCGTGTCATTTGTTGTGTCCGGAGTCATGGAGGGGGAGGGGGTGAGGAGAGAGAGCATGAGGGAGGGGGAGGGGAGCCAGCAGCTGAGCCTCTCCAAAACAAATCAAATTCTCCACAGAGTCAGTAAACGCACCACCAGGGAGGGGGAGGGGTCGAGGTGGGCATAAAGAAATCATGATTCCACTCTTGAATTCTGTTCTGATTCATAATTAGAGGTGGTTCTGATGGAAAAAACACTGTCTACAGAAGTTCTCAAACTTATTTATCCATACTTCTATTTTGTGCTCTCATATACTATACTACTCATAATACTATACTACTCGTGGGTTCAGTCAAGTGGTAACGAAGAGAAACAGGGGCAGATTTTTGACATTCAAATGTCTCTTATTCAGAAACTAGAGGGACTATTGAAATAAGTAAAGTATCAGAATGTAGGAAAGAGTTAACACTCCAACAGGGTCAAGTTAAACCTGTGATATTCTTTCAAGTTGTTGACAAAAAATTTAAAAACTCATGTCAGTAACGGAGGGAATGAAATATGCAACACTTTTTGTTCAATAAATACAAACAGTGATAACTCTTGGTTCTCACTTCCATATCCTTAACAAACTGGTTTGAATATTTGCTTCATATAGTTTTCTACCATATGGTACAAGATTAGGTTGTAAAACCTCTGACTTTTTGAGTCATGAGATTTTTTATTAAGAAAGGTCATGGTAACGGAGGGAAAAGTAACGGAGGGAAAATTGTGCAAACAAGTAGAAGGTGCAGGATTTTACATAATTTGTCATCTTTTTTCTTCCGAATACTTTAATATTACTTCAAAATGAAAGGAAACTATTTCTATAAAATATGTCAGTCCTTCCAAGCAAATTTTTATCATTGTAAATACTTTTTTTTTTTTTTTTAAATCATGTACCTTCATCAACAGTTCAAAGATGGAATAACACAAGATATGATGAAATACATCCATTTATTGACATGATTTGCAGTAGAGCCCGACCGATATATCGGCTGGCCGATATTATCGGCCAATATGGGCACCTGGAGACATATCGGCTATCGGCCGATATGCTTGCTGATATGGGCCGATATTTCACGTGGGCATGTTATACCTATAAAGCTAAATTATAAATCTTAGACTCTCTACATTGTGTTCATTTAATCCAATTTACAGACAGATAAATGTCCTAATATGTAGCTCCGCATCAGTATTTATCTACGGTGTAATTTGTCTGTGTCTGTGTCCGTATTGTCCCTGAACACACCACCAGAGTGACGTCACTTCACTCGCGTGTGTTTGTTTACACCCGCAGCGTTGCGCAACATTGAGATTATATTCTTTTTCGGACAATCGGTTTGAGTCTGGATTAAAAGGACATTTGTTAGTGCAGACTTGTGATGTGAGGAGGAGCCTGTGTGAGCGGTGAGTGTTGGAAATACATCGACTGTGAAGCTAGTTTTGTTTTGTTAGCGATTAGCTGCTGTAGCTCTCACACATAAACAGGCTGTTTTCTATTGGTCTATTGTAAAATGACTACATTGGTCGTATATTTGTTACTGGACAAGCATTGATATGTAAATGAGCTGTGAATAGACGTGTGAATGATCCACATTTATGCATATAATTAATTACCGCGGTGCGCACGTTTTTACAGCTAAAGGCTAATAACGATAGTTTACTAGCTAGGAGTTATGGCTCGGTCACGATCGAAGCGGCTCTTAGATCCGGCTCTTTGAAGCGAACAACGGAAGCATGTTTCTTATTGGGAGCCGTGTTTTCTCTTTTTCTCACTTTTTCTCTTCATGCCGCATGTAGACCCGTAGTTTGAAAGCAGCAGCGGCTGAAAACGAAACTTTCAGAAATCTGCGTGTGCATAGGATAAAAAAAAGTGCATATTTGGCTGCAGTTCAGCATAAAATGAATAAACCAGGACTAAACTTGGGCTCGAGTGAAGGAGAGAGATAGAAACCGAGTCCAGACACTCAGTCCTGGTTCAGTTCTGGTTTAGTCCTGCTTGCAACAAAACAATCTCAAGAGTTGCTTGGGAGCCGAAAGAGCCAGCTGCTTTAGTGAGCTGAGCCGGTTCTCCAAAAAAAAAAAAAAAAAAAAAAAAACTGGAATACCCATCACTAGCAGTGACAGTAACAGTAGCTAGAATGTGATGCAAAAATGCCATTAGGCCAATCTACTGTATGTAAATATGATGTAAAGAGTCAAAATAACAATACATGTTGCCTAAATAAACCCAATTCAGAATCCACTAGAGCCAAACCTAAGTTTTTTAATCAATTCAACATTTACAGTGAATTTTTACATCACTAAATATATCGGCGATTATATCGGCTATCGGCAGCACCAACAAAATCCATATCGGTCGGGCTCTAATTTGCAGGTCTTTGAAATTTGGGAAATAATTTTTGTTCCATGTTTCATACATGGTCTGTTTAAAACGTATGGAACTTTAGAACCAAAAATGGTGCAGAAAAAATGTCAACAGTTTCATAAACTAGAGTACATATGTATCTGTTCAATACATTTTTATATCAGATGCATTAACTTGAATTTTTGGCCTTGTTGTTTAATTCTGCTTGACCGGGCCCTTATATACTATACTACTCATATACTATACTACATTATACTAACATTGACCTGAATAGTTTTGGAAGAGTCTTGACCCATAGCTGGACTAGTATAAGCCCACATGAACAAAGTACAATTATTTTATGTTGAAAATGACATTCAACTGTCTAAAAACAAAATCACTGTGGCATTGAAACTGTATCTAGTACAGATAGAACGATATATCGGATGACATACATAATCTACACAGGACAGTACACAAAATGTGACGGCAAAGCTCACATAACCAAAATAATCTAAATGTCTAAATGTATAAAGGGCCATCACATCCTCTGGAGTCAAAACAATTGGTATCAACATCGGCCACAAATGAATTTTTAACTGAATTATCATCACACAACAAAATTACCTGACCAGCCAAAACCACACAATTTGATAAAACTTTCCAAAACGAGAGGATCTGGAGCCGTGTCCTGTCTCTCTGATCTCAGAGAGCATGATTGAGAGGCGGCTTAATCAATCAGAGAGACGCATGCTCCGTTCAGGTCAAAAACCAACATGGTTTACACAAAAAAGGAGAAAAACAAAGGACTGCGAAACAGTGCGGGTTTTAACAGAATCAACAATCAATGCACCAAACTATTATTTATTTCAGGTAAAAGTAAACATTTATATATAGTACTTTTGAATGCTACAAGAATTTAGTCCAGTCCAACAGAATGTAGAATGTAGAAGGGACCTGCTGCTCCGGCAAACAACACACTTTTGTTTAAGATGCTGATACTTTGAAGATATGGAGCATTGGAATATGCATCCTCCATAATGAGCTCGTCAAAAAGCTGACAAAATAAGAACAGAAAATTGCTGTGGAAGATTGCACTTTTGTATTTAAATTCACTTCTTGATCTTTTATTTGTTTAAAATCTGAACAATATTTTTTTCAGTACACATTCACTGAAATAAATAATTTTGAGTGACTCAGCTTTTCAGAGGAGACAGACCTATGGACCTCAGATCTCCAGCACAGACTCACACAAAGCCTTATCAGAACACTTTATTACTATACTGCTACATATACTTCTCTATCAGTACTTCTATATTGTACTTTAATTATACTATTACAGGACAGTGACCTGAATAGTCCTGAAATGATCCATAACTGAACTAAGACCACATGAAAAAAAGTACAATCACTTTCTTCAGCATAAAGAGGACACACAAAGTCTTATTTAACACCTTATGGCGAGGAGATAACTGCACAAAATGTGACTACTCAGCTCTCTTAAAGGTTTGCAGTAAAACAAGGCTTGGGGGAAGTTTGTAGTAGCTTTAAATTTGGGGAAAATAATCCATATCAGCCCCACATATCATCCAAAAAATGTTGGCCATTGATTTGTCTATAAATATGGTATCAGCCAAAAACAAACCTGTACTGATACGATCAGAGACATGTGCTGAAGAGTGCTGTCATAACCAAAGTGACACATGTCTGCTGAGGTCTTGTAAACAGCTCTTCATTTTAAAGAATCTAACTGGTGTTTAATGGCTCTAACCTGTGGCACTAGTGTCCTCATGCAAAGTGCAGCCGCCAGCAGATCCTCTAATGCAAAACACATGACAGAGCAGCACACAACCTGAACTAGTCCACACTCACGCCTACGGCTGGGTTTGATTTCTTTTCAGTACCAGTACTTTGAAACCTGTGTTCCCATAAAGTTCCTGAACGGATCTTTATTTCGGTGCCTGGATTTTTTATTTTCTTTATGTAAATTAATTACAAATATTATTAAGAATATATTTTCTCCAGGAAGAACAGCTGATAGCTTAGGTCATTAATTAAATACAATTAAATACAATACATTAATTAAATACAATTAATCAATGAACCTGCCCAGGAACGACACTGGTGCTACAACCTGGTATAAACATCTCCCCTGTTAAGGTTCAAATTGTGCACTGTCCCTTTCTTATTAAATAAATAAAAATAAACAAAACAAATGAGCATGCTATATTATATATATATATATATATATATATATATATATATATATATATATATATATATATATATATATATATATATATATATATATATATATATATATATTATATTATATTATATTATATTATATTATATTATATTATATAGGTGGCGCTCGGTGCATGTGCTCTTTGTTTTGAATAACTTTACACTTTTAATTTTGATATAAGTTTTATGCTGCATGCTGTTTCTTCAGCTCTTCTGTTTTATTGGTAAGATGAGACACTGGGCTTTGTTTGGACACATGTGGGACTGTGTTAAACCTGAGTGCTGTTTGTGCCACACATTTCAGTCGTGTCGTGAGGCAGAGCACCTGCTCTGCTGATAAATCGGTGCGGTATTTACTGGCTCATTGATGTGGGCATGTAAAGACCAAGAACCGAAAATTGGGGCCAAACAAATGTTTTTCGGTGCCAGTACTTATTGAACCGATTTTTGGTACCCAGCCCTACTCATAGGATGGTAAAAACATACACAAAACACCAAACAAGACTCTGTGTGCAATCATTAATGTCAGCTTTATAAGAATGAACTCAAGTAAATCTATCAGACAGAAAGAAGCAACATCCAAACAAAGTAGAGCTTCACTAGCCTGATGAGATGGGCACGAGTTTCTTTAGACTGATGGTAAAACACACCTGGACTTCTGTTCTGTTTCATTCATACATGTTTGAGTAACACTTTATACATTACTCTGTCCACATCTCCAAGCTCAAAAATCTGTTCTACTTTGTGATGTCATGAAGTGGTGGTTTTCATGTCAACATCTACCTTTTGTCTTTTGTTCAGTAGAGTTTAATAACACAATGGATTACAACTGTATTACCACATGGCATCACAAGGTGGAACCAAGTGTTTTATGTTTGAGAAAACACTCTTGAACTCAAAACATCAACAACAACAAAAACACCCCAGGTATGTTTGTGATGAGGAAACAAGATTAGAATATAGATCTGAACGTGCAGCTTAAACTAAACTTAAACTAATGTGCACATTTGGACAGCACCGTTTGTTTAGGGCAGAGAACAATGAAAAAATGAGGTGAAGCCCTGAGGCAGCGGCTCTTATACCAACAGAGCCATGTGTATGTTGTAAACAAAATTGTACTGCAGAACAGGTCTAGTGATAATGACACAACAGTTAGGAATGCACGATCCAATCCTCGTATCACATATCAGCACCGATACAGAAACATGTGTGACTTCCATTTAAAATAAGTCTCATAATGTTTGAACTTTTTTCAAGCTGTTCTGTGGCTATATGAGGGATAAATAAGTTCTTCATAACACATTTGGAGCAGCTTTGTTTTAGTTTTACATAATAAAACTCTATAAATGCTGTTTTCAGTTTTCTGTTCTGGGACTGGTTGATACTGAGTATCGACAGATAATTAAAGCTGATTTTGAAACTATGAACTATTCAGGAAAGGTCCTGTTTGTGTTTCAGCATCAATACAGTTTCAAAACTATCACTATTTAGTGCTGATTAATATGTGTATCAATTACAGATCTCTGTCCAGCCAAAACCTCACACACTGACAATACTTTACAAAAATGTGTAGGTCTGGAACAGAAGCCTGTCTCACCAAGAAGACATCATGAATGAAGAGAGATTTTTCAGTCTTCATCTGAGAAGCAAATGCTACAAACGTCTGCGGCTGGACCGTCCTAACTTGTAGGACAGTCATCACGCTCTACGGTCCAATTCCAGACCCATAATGTAAAAATGTTTTTTTTAATGCAATAGTTCTTAGGTCTAGTCATTAGAATTGACCAGGTTTAACATTTATGAATTTCCCTTTTACAGATTTCTCATGAGAAATGCCTTCCATGAAATCAATAGGGAAATGTGATTCTTTCCTCCATGTGGGAGTATGACATCATCCCACTCTAGAACCTGAACAACACCATGTTTCTTCATCAGACAGACCTGAGCTGGGTTTGCTTTTTGAAAGATCCTATGACTGACTGCCTTCTGCCACAGGACCAGTGGATGTGAGGTGTGGAGTATTCTACTGTGAAGCAGTATGCCTGTTACAGAGCTACACAGTTAGCATGCTAGTCCTTTAGCTCTGTGGTCTCACACACACATCCTCAGCTGACAGCACAGGAGCACACACAGTGATGCACGAGCTCCTGATGGGTAATAATGTGCCTTATTCAAACATACAGAATAGAAATGGCAGAGTGATGTCACCCACAGTGTTCCACATACTGTTGTTTTATTCCAAATGAAAACATAAAGTGCACTGGACATCCAAACAGTTCCTCAGTGTAGGTTAGTTGAAGGCTTTTCATCAAATAGCCATACTTTTTACTTTTACTTGTCTCAAGTAACGTGTCTGCATTCCAGTGATTATTCTCCACCACATGAACACAATGAACTAATAGAGAGTGTGTGGATGAAATCATGGAGCTTATTGGAGGATAAAGTATTAAGTGTAGCCGGAGGTGACAGAGCACAGAATAAATATTTTCACTTGTGACGTAATCCAAAAGTCGTGCAGTGAAACAGGAGGCAGCAGAGTACACCTCTGATCCAACCTCAGTATATCATTAGAAACAGCCCCAGACCACAGAGGAGTGGGCTGCTGCTCCGCCTCATGAGCTTCTGCTGGAGGTGACTAAAGATCTACAGTACAGTTTAAAGTACAGCAACCAGCCAATGACCAGCCTGTATCTGACCCGTGCCCCTGCAAAGGCATTAGGGGACCCCGTCAGAAGAGGACAGAGTTTACTGCAGTGTACCACAGACATCCACTTCAGGGTTTTGTCTTCTCATTCATCTGCTCATACAAGACAAGAACTTTAGACAATGACCAACCTATGTGAGAGCAGCCGCCTCTGAGCCTGTGTGAGAACATGACTGCAGTAGACTTGGTAAGCTCGGCCTGTGGGCGGAGCATTCCAAAGAATCTTAGAGCTAACTGTAAGGAGGGTCCGAACGGGGCTCAGGACAGATTGCTAAATTACTAAGACATGCATGGATGACATCTAAACCCTCTGCAGGCGTGTTTTTGATGAGGGAAAATGTTATAACATGGTAGAAAGCTCAAAAAATGTATTTTTGTATATTAGCCCTTCTTTAATAAATGAAACGAGAGGTATGGTCCTGTCTGCTGCTGACTCCTCTGCTGGACTTTCATGGAGTCTTAGTTTTTACTGTTAAATGTTGAAGATCAAAATCATTTCTTCCTGATATTTATGTTATGGCAGTGAATGCTCAATGGGAGAAAAAAGTACAATTTGAGAGTTCAGTAAAGAATATTCATCAAAAAAACAAGGTTACAGAAATAAACCAGAAGGTTCCTGGTTCAATTTTTCTGTGGTCTTGCTTTTATCGGAGTGGGTGTCATTCCAGTGTTTTGGTTTTCCCCATTGAGTTAAAACATTTCAAGCCTCTGAACGTCTGGACTCATCATCTGGTGATGGGTCTCTGGGTGCCACCCTGTGATCACCCACTGCTCCTGGCACTTTCCCCAGAGCCACTGACTTCAGGACGAATCAACTGCAGCCACCAACTATAGAGACTAGTACTGTCACGATACTAAAACTTCAACTTCAAACTCAAACTCAAACTCATGAGTGTATACTAGTCTATGTGCGTATACTTGTTCTGATACATTGTGAAGACATTCAGGAAAGGCTCATTTCTGTCCTGTCATTGTCACTTGTTTAGTATCAATACTTGCTACTGATTTTCAACACTTCTGACAACTACATCAGGGAAAAACTCTTAGTTTAACTGTTACTTGACAAAGTTCCTTGATTTAAACTCATTACAAAGCATGTGGAAGTACAAAGTCCAGAGCTTAAATTTGGATCGCCATGAGGACACTATGAACTTGAGGCCTATAGGCTGAGCTCAGTGTCCTCTCATCTGCTCCGGCTCCAAGGTCATGGAAGTGCTGAGACATGCACGGCTCGTGATGGTCGCCGTAATGGACCTGAGTAAACAAACTGGAGGTTAGCATCATGCACCGCCATGCTAGCTCTGAGCTATTGTCACAACACCATGTCAAACTCCATTTCGATACCAAGGAATAGAAGCTGTCATTACGGTTTTCAATACCACAATAATTGAAAGTTCGGTGTTTGGTTCCCAAGACAATTATCCAATCAGAAAACAGAATGAGCCTCATAAGTCTCTCATTTGCAAGTTTCAATGCTCAAATCCATTTGTTTAAACCTAAAATGTCTCTCAGATCTGAACGGTCACTAACTAAACCCCAGCACCTGCACCAGCCCTGAGTCAGTGCTAGTGCAGCCTCTGCAGCTCAGAGAGGGAATTCTGGAGGTTCTGCGCTTCACGTGAGACATGCTCATAAACTGAGAATGAGACACACTTGGATGTGTCTCTGTCTGCAGGTGAAGACTCTGGAGACACAGGCTCTGCTGTGACGCTGATCACAGACTGTTTACAGTATAATAATATTTTTTTGCAATATTCTCCCAAAATGAAGATAATTTAGAGCATTCCCAAACTAACTGCATAAATGATCCTTCAGTATTATGATCACAGCGTGCAGCTGTGAGAAGAGAGCGCTGCTCTTTAGAATACCACACAGGGGGTAACAGTTCTATGCATAATGTTGAAATGGTCATTGGAGTTGTGAGATGAAACCTGTACATTTTCCACTTCACTTTGGAGCCATCTTTAAAAGAAATGTGAAGTGATCCACTCATGTTTTTGGTGGGTGTGTACTTTCTTCTGTGGCTACAGTAAAGCTGAACAATTTTCAACAAAAAATTACTAAATAAATATAATAATAATAATATAAACAAACCTAATATTTGAAACCCAATTTTGATACTAAAGAATAGACTGATTCTTTACATTAAATCCTAGAACTTTCTTTTCTTCCATGTGTCTTGTATGTGTGTAATGGTCAGTGGTGCAGTAGGTTCATGTTGGTCCATGTGTGTGTACTAGTCTATGTGCTCATATACTTCTTCTACTTCTTATATCCTGATACAGCTCAAAATAATTCTAAAGCTATTCAGGAAAGGTTCATTTCTGTTCTGTGAATGAGATTTTTGAGTATCTAGTTTAACTCGTTTTAGTATCGATTAGGATTTGATTTTCGATACTTTTGACACCCCTACATGTAATTACAGTTATATTACAAATAAACCATCGCAAAAGACAACAAAGTCACATTTTCCACATAACTGTGACCTCCCCCAGTTTGAGAATGTTGTAATGTCTCCTGAACCCTAACACAGGCATATCTCGCACTTCGGCCCAAGTAATGATACCTTTAAGAAGTCATGCAGCAGAGATTTACTGGCCATTGTTGGTTGGAATGAAATTCAAAAAAGCTACATGAACTGAAATTAACACACACAAAAAAAAAAGTCTCTGGGTCAGTGACATTCCTTTGTCTTTGGCCACAGCTGTGAGGGCTCTTAAATCCACCTCGCCACACAACAGCGCCCAACCACTCCAAGTCACAAGCTTTTCTTTCTTTGTTTCTCTCTATCTGAAACAACCCCCCCAAAAAGCTGACATTTGTGTTGTGAACAGTTAAGTCTAAAATGTATTCACCTACTCGCCTCGAAAGTCAGTCAGTGTATCTAGAGGAGCAGTGGTACTTAGAAATATAAAACAAAAGAAAATCAAATAATTCCTGTTCAAAAATGTTCGTAAAAATAGTGAAAAGGCTATTTTTTTTCTTGTGAGAAACGAGTTTTTATGTTTCCTGCCTTTTGTCGGAGCTACAATGCTGGGTGTAATTTGGCCAGTGGAGGTAGAGGAGGGATGAGGGAGGGATGAGGGAGGGAGGGAGAGGAGAGAGGGGGGAGGAGGTGAGAGCTGCGCCTGAGTCAGAGGCTGCTGTGGGGGATGGGTCGGCCTGGCACCACCGCAGGCCTGCCTCCAGACTGGAGCTTTATATAATGACCAGGTAGAGACGCACATACTCCCCTACACACGCACAACTCTCACACACGCACACACATACTCCCCTACACACGCACACACATACTCCCCTACACACGCACAACTCTCACACACGCACACACACACTCCCCTACACACACACAACTCTCACACACGCACACACATACTCCCCTACACACGCACAACTCTCACACACGCACACACATACTCCCCTACACACGCACAACTCTCACACACGCACACACATACTCCCCTACACACGCACACACATACTCCCCTACACACACGCACAACTCTCACACACGCACACACACACTCCCCTACACACACACAACTCTCACACACGCACAACTCTCACACACGCACACACAAACTCTCACACATGCACACACATCCTCCCCTACACACGCACACACTCCCACGTACACACATAAACTTTCACACATACACGCACTCTCACATGCACACACAAACTTCCATGCACTACACACACACACACACAAACCTACAGACAAAAACTCCCACATGCTCACACACACACGCACACTTAAACTTCCACACACACATAAACATACACACAAAAGCACACATACATTTCCCACACACACACATGCACACACACACACACACACACACACACACAGTCCTGCACGCACACACTCTCACACACACACACAGAGTCGTGCGCACACATCCTGAGCACAGCATTATTAGCCTGGGCAGTGTGTGTCTCTGGGGACAGCAGAGCTGCATTACTGCTCAGCCGCTCTGCAGGTGAGGACAGGCCTCAAAAATGTCTAATTGACTTTTTTTTACTCGAATAAAAACACATTTGGTTCATAAAGTGCTGTTTTGGACACAGACAGGCGTCTTAAATTATGAATTTACTCCAAACCTGGTCTGGCATTTACCTATATTATAGCTACAGTTGTCCTGGGGCAGACAGGCAGAGGTGAGGCTGCCGGTCTGTGCCAACTACCACAACTCACTGACACACCACTGTCAGACTAACAACACACGACACACGACAAAAATGTGTGTCGGATCAGTAAATATTCACGTCCAGATGACAATGGAGCACTAAGTGAAAATGATGTAATACATATGCCACACCTGTATGTGGCGCTGTAAACCGCCACAGAGCCAGGACTGAACACACAAAACTACAAAGAGCACATGCATATAAAGTCTAATTAATAAAGATTAAGAGGTTTTGATGCAATAGGACAAATAAACTGAGAAGCGTCCGCAGCACAAACTCAACTCTGTTGCCCGCCATGGTTGTTGTTATGGTTGTTACCGGTTGCGTGAGGTTTTCTTTTCTGGTCACGTGGTGATGACTGGGTCGCGACGTCATCGATTTCCAAAAGTTGCAGTTTGCTTGTCCATATGACAACACAAACGCTCGCTTTCTTAGATTTCTTCAATCTGGAACCCGTTTTCAAAAAACACCATTTTCACCCACCCAAAACGCTGGCTCCATGTCAACGAAAGGCCAAAACAAATAAAAACGTCACAGTTTGGACCAAAAAACGTTGTCGTGTGGACACCACCTAAGCAGCTGGGTTAGCAGGTTGTACACAGAGTAAGACAATGGAGACACATCCAATGTGTCTCATTCTCAGTTTCTGGACAGACCTCATGTGAAAGCTCAGAACCTCCAGAATCCGCTCACTGTCTCTCTCACTGATTAATTTATTTAACTCAGGGACAATGCACAGAAAACACTGACCTACACAAAGACGTAATATATTTAATTCATGTTTGGCTGCAGGAGAGATATTTTAGGTTTAAACCCACCGGATTTGAGCATTGAAACAACCCAAATGAGAGACTCTTATTACAATTCCTTTAAAACCAGCATGCTTTGCCTAATTTTGTATCTGCTGAATGATACATATGCACATATTACTGGCTGGTTATTGTGTTGCTTCATTATTAAAAAATAAAATAAATCCAGCCCCTTTATCCATCTGAAAATCTAAATCTACTCATTTATTTGAGAATTTGAGTTATTTCTCATCCACCACATGAGAAAACAAAAGCTTAAGACTCCATTTTGGCTGCTCCTGCATAACAGTCTTTGCACTCCCAGAGCAGTGGAAGCACACTCCTCCTCCTCCTCCGGCCGGTGACACCTCTGCACCGCCACAGAACAGGCCAGGAACAGGCCAGCGAAAAGCACAAAAGACCTACACCTGAAAACCACAGTCTAGATCCTTAACCAGAACCTCCCCTTTGTCTGGAGCCAAAGAGCAGGAACAGAGGGGGAGAGTGTCCAGAGAACGAGCTCCGGTGCTGGGTCCCCTTCACCCGGAGTGCCCCTTTAATCCTGGAACTCTGGGACTTTAAAGAAGACAAATAGAGTTGGAAAGGAGGAGGTGTGTGATGGAGAGGAGGAGGTGTGTGTTGGAGAGGAGGAGGTGAGTGTTGGAGAGGAGGAGGTGAGTGTTGGAGAGGAGGAGGTGAGTGTTGGAGAGGAGGAGGTGAGTGTTGGAGAGGAGGAGGTGAGTGTTGGAGAGGAGGAGGAGGTGAGTGTTGGAGAGGAGGAGGTGAGTGTTGGAGAGGAGGAGGTGAGTGTTGGAGAGGAGGAGGTGAGTGTTGGAGAGGAGGAGGTGAGTGTTGGAGAGGAGGAGGAGGTGTGTGTTGGAGAGGAGGAGGTGAGTGTTGGAGAGGAGGAGGAGGTGAGTGTTGGAGAGGAGGAGGAGGTGGTGTGTTGGAGGAGGGAGGAGGAGGTGGTGTGTTGGAGAGGAGGAGGTGAGTGTGTTGGAGAGGAGGAGGTGAGTGTTGGAGGAGAGGAGGAGGAGTGTGTGTGTTGGAGAGGAGGAGGTGTGTGTTGGAGGAGGAGGAGGAGGTGTGTTGGAGAGGAGGAGTGTTGGAGAGGAGGAGGTGTGTTGAGGAGAGGAGGAGTGTGTGTTGGAGAGGAGGAGGTGTGTTGGAGAGGAGGAGGAGGTGTGTGTTGGAGAGGAGGAGGAGGTGTGTGTTGGAGAGGAGGAGGTGTGTGTTGGAGAGGAGGAGGTGAGTGTTGGAGAGGAGGAGGTGTGTGATGGAGAAGGAGGAGTGTGAGTGTGTTGGAGAGGAGGAGTGTAGGAGGTGTGTTGGAGAGGAGGAGGTGTGTTGGAGAGGAGGAGGAGTGTGTTGGGAGAGGAGGAGGTGTGTTGGAGAGGAGGAGGTGTGTGTTGGAGGAGGAGGAGGAGATGAGGTGTGTTGGAGAGGAGGAGGTGTGTGTTGGAGAGGAGGAGGTGTGTGTTGGAGAGGAGGAGGTGTGTTGGAGAGGAGGAGGTGTGTTGGAGAGGAGGAGGTGTGTGTTGGAGAGGAGGAGGTGTGTGTTGGAGAGGAGGAGGTGTGTGTTGGAGAGGAGGAGGTGTGTGTTGGAGAGGAGGAGGTGTGTGATGGAGAGGAGGAAGAGGAGGAAGAGGAGGAGGCGTGTGCTGCCCACACTCAGAGCTCTATGTCTGGCAGTAGAGTGAGTGTGGAGCAGGGCTCTGGTTCTCTGTGGAGGCACAGAGGGTCTCCAGCCTCAGCCTGTGACAGCAGCACACCCCAGGCACTGTGGTTTGAAAAAGCTTAAAGCAGGGGCCTAAAACCGGCCCACAGGCCATTTGGTACTTTTACATATCTATGTGTTTTACTCTGAGAATATAATGCAAATAAACCAGACAAACAGCAATGAGCATGAATATTAAGGCAATTTTTTCAAACTATGCTTAAGAGTGATTATTACTGGAATCGCCCCGTCACACCGGTCCCATCTTACTGGTACTTAGAAGAAAAAATGTTGTGGACTGAACTGCGACCTTAAAGAAGACTTATTTGGCTTTTGTCTGATATCTGTGATATATGTGTTATATGTGATATATGTGTAAATATGTTATAGGTGATATCTGTGATCATTAAAGCAGCAAGTCCACTTTTAAACTGTACAGTTACAGTACGTGATCCAAACAAACTGCAGCTGCCAGTCCAGACCAATCTGATGGCCCATATGGACAGTGGATGATTCTGTTTCCATTTGTACCAAAATCACAACATAATGCTGCCAAATCCTGCACGTATCACGATTAAGAAAATAAAAATAGAGTCACGGTGGATGTGTACCAGTGGAGGTGACAACGTGGGCAGATCAGAATAATGACGTCTTGAACAGGAGAAGAACATGCACATGGATCACTCGAAAAGCTCTAAAACTATGTCTCCTTTAAGACTAAGGGGCTTCTGCAGCAGAATCAAATGAGTCAAATGTTCAATTATTCAATGAGATGAATACAAATCATTTCATGCAGGAGGAAGAACGGGGCTGGTTCCTGCTGGACATTCTGTCTTCATAAATATGTCATATTTAAACCACCAGCAGAGTCTGTACTTCACTTTCACACGTTGTCTCTCTGTTCTATAGTGTTCACTGTCAGCCCGGGCCAGTAAAAACACAACACCACAGCAGCTATGCTCCTATGTAACCTGTGTCTCCAGCACGAGCACTACACTTACTGTATTCACATGCAGAGAAACCCCAGCGCTGTAAGCAGACACACTCCACACCAGACAACTCTAGTACTTTATTTATTAAAGGCCCAAACACATTACAGGATTTTTTGGTCTTAAATGATTGTTAAATGTGCAACAAAAAGCACAAACCACAGACATAAGGAGAAGTGTTTGAGATTTTAAATCTCCAATCGCAAACACTGCAGTGGCATCTGTCTACAGACCACAGGATATAAAGTTGTGAGCGCTGTGATGGCGTCAACTGTTTCCTGTCTACAGTAAAACCACTCGCTTTCAGATACTTGAGTGTTCAAAAGTGAAATGTGGTGCAATACTTCAGGTACAGGATTTTTAAAGCATTAAAGACTGGTGATAAAGTCTACAGGAAATAGATCTGCTAATCTGCAGCTTCACCGCGATCCATGTGCTGTGTGGATGTAAACACACACACGTGAGGAAATACTCTCACCTTTCTACTTTTAAACAACGGCTCAAACTAGATTCACAGCGTGGTTTTGTGGACTGGATGTCATTACTTGCAGGGATGATTTCTATGAATAATGTGGATGAAATGCTGCAGCTTAAATTTACTGCTTTACGAGAGGTGAGGAATAAAGTCTTATTATTTTCGCTACACACACACAAACACACACAAACACACACACACACGAGAAGCACAGCAGCTTCAAAAACGCACACAAAGACACAAAGTTGGGTCACGCAGCCCTGAACTCAGGGGGAAGAAACTCGCAGCCTAAACCAGGCAAATGGTCCTGTAGTGTGTGGCGGCCTTTAAGAGATTCATCTGTCAATCAAAATTTGTAGTGACAAATCAGACCAAAAATCAGATCTAATTATTGGGTTATAATTATTATTTATGATTTCTACTGAGCATGCATGTACAACCTGACTACTACAACAGAAAGTAAATGAAGCAAAACACAACACCAGGTAGACTTTTTAGAGAAGACAATTCATACTTCATACAGAAGATCATTCTAAAGCTGTTCAGGAAAGGTTCACTTCTGTCCTGTGAGCAGTTCATTATAACAGTTACAAATTTAAATAAATTCCAGAATTAGAAAAAAAAATTTAGAAAATAAAAATATTGAAGTATAAATGTGATTTCAGGGCCAAATGTAATACTGTGCACTGCTCACTTCTCTGTTCTCCAAATGAGTTCAAGAGGAATTTACATTGAAGTTTGGGGAAACCACAGTGTGAAGTAACACCACAGTCATGAGATGTGTTTATGTTCCAGACAGAGTCATGTGACCTGAGGAGAGTCATGTGACCTGTCTGTATGACTTCAGTAAACACTTCCTAGTGTAGACACAGAAGGGAAGTCCCATTTTTCATGACATGGCCAATGAAAATCAGAACACTAGAATAATGAGATAACCCAATAATTTGGACTTATTTTGTGTGTTAAATCAGACCTATCCTGCAAAATCCAGTTTACAACCATGTCTCTCGCACATTTACTCACTTGAAGTTGTATTTGGAGTGATTTGTGCTTAATCTTTAATCACTAATTTTCAAGATGCCATATTGCAGAACAACCCCCATGTACTTCATCCTCCGGTTTTATTTTCTTAATCTGTGACACACAAAGGATTTGTCAGTGACCTGTCATTTTGGTATAAATGAAAATAAAAAAGCCATCCAAGTGTCAAACACAGCAGCCTTAGTGAAACAGACTTCAGAGTGCTCCTACACAGACCTCAGAGTGCTCCTACACACACCTCAGAGTGCTCCTACACACACCTCAGAGTGCTCCTACACACACCTCAGAGTGCTCCTACACACACCTCAGAGTCCTCAGAGTCCTCCTACACACAGAGAGACCTCAGAGTCCTCCTACACATACCTCAGAGTGCTCCTACACAGACCTCAGAGTGCTCCTACACATACCTCAGAGTGCTCCTACACACACACAAACCTCAGACCAACATATTAAAAAGTCGTCCAGAAAACTCACAGAGAGGTTTAAGACTGTCAGATTTCTGAGACCGGATCATTCTCAGGTGGTGGGATAAACGCTGGTCATTACAGCACAAGCTCCAGTGGCAGACGCCCTCCTACCTGTGTCCTACCTTTCCAAATGTGAACGGTTGCCACGGCAACAGCACCAAGAAACAAAATCGGCAGCACAGCCCGGAGCAACCCCAGTGCTTGGAATGACCATCCTCAGCCTACTTTTCTATTCCACTGAAGAGAAGGAGGATTTCATTTCACAGCAGAGTACAAATCTTTTCTTGATAGTTTGGACGAGGACTGCACGCTTTTGTTCCTCACAGGCCTCTGTCCAGCTCTACTCAGACGACACAGGAAATGTGAGGCGTTACAGCAGAGTCTGTCCTGTCCCTGACAGGTTCACCACTCACTATATTTGGTTATAAACATGGTTTGAATTTTGTAGTGATGCCATCATGAAGAGAGACGGTGGGGAGGGGGGCTTTAGATGTTTCAGAACCCCTGCAGCTATCTAATTACTAATGAAAAAGGCTATCATATAACTTAGGGCTGGGAGATATGGATCAAAAAATATATCTCGATATATATTTTGCAATATCTCCATATCTGTACAGGAAAAATAAAACCCCAAAACTACTGCAAAAACAAATATGCCAAATTCCACAATGTCTTTTTTTTATTGACGTGCAAGATGTACGCAGTGCTTCTGCCACATGTAAAAACCCTAATTACATAAATAATAATTTTACTGTAAAATAAAAGAAATAATACAAATTGCTTTATTTTCATTCATACAACTCAACTCAAACGCATTAACTCTGTTAACCTTACGATAACCATGAGCTCCTTCAGCAGAAGCTCAGGAGGTTCTTTATTTTAACAGATCCATGTTCCTCACCAGTGTGAGGAGCTCTGAGGTTTCCCACAATCCACTGCAGATCAAACCCAACGTTTCCAAACACTATTGTACAAGTGACACTGCAGCAGATTCTTCATTCAAATCTTCTGCACAAATAAACTTTACATTACTAAACTTTATAACATTTAAACCGTAACAACTCTAGATCCACATCAGCCCGTTTGACATTATAATGTGTTTAATTCAGTTGTGTTTATGTTTTACAGAAACAAAACTTAAAAGTGCATGGCTCATCTGCATAAACAGCTCACTCCTTCTGTCCTGATGTTTTTCAGCTTCTGTTGGACTAAAGGACATGACTCAGTGGAATATGAGTGTTCTCTCTGTGACAGAGGATGTGCTGCTGATGCTGAGTCTGTAAATGGTGGAAAAGGTTTGTGGTGCTAGAAACTTTTCACTGGCACCAACTTTGGACCTTCACGGAGATAGTGACAGAGACACAAGTGAGCATCTGGGAGGCGGGGCAACGACAGAGAAGGCAAACAAGTGAAGCAGCTAAATCAGAATTAAATATAAATATTATATAAATATATACGATATGTCAGAATCCATATTGAGTTTAAAAAATATCTGGGCAATATGGGAAAAAAAAAAGTAAATCACAAATTATTTTTCCCATATTGATCCATCTTGATTTTCAATCGATCTTTTTCTGTCTTATTGAAAACAGAGACCGGCATGAAGAGCAGTGTGTCAGGATCACTAAGTTTTTATTTTGTGTACTTTGTGTTAGGACCAATAATTCACATTAAAATTTTGGAATGTGTTTGTACAATATATTAAACCTAAAAGTATGTGTGTGTTATTGTGAGGAGCAGAAACATACACGTGCTCTTTACCGCCATCAACAGAGATATGTGCAATGTCCATGCGCTAAATCAGGACTTACATTTCACTCATAAACAGAGAGATGCAGCTGAAAAAAGGTGAGGAGCTGGATCAGAGAGAGAGAAGGAGCAGAGACAAGGAGACACTGGACCTTTAGCCAAATTGTGCAGAGTTAAGTCAAAGCTTGTGAAACGTGAGCTCTCCAGAGAAAACAGAGACGCGCTGTAGCTTTTTCCTAAACAGTGTAACTCCTCATCAGCACCACGCGCTCTCACTGCCACATGATTGGCTGTCCTGTCCATTAAAATGTGCTTGTTTTATCTCAACTAAAGTTGAGATTGCGATTTTCTTCTTACGATTTTTTCCACAGTGACATCTGAAATTACACGTCTAGTATTTGCCTGGCTGTTCCTTACTTTGTGCAGTTGAATGCCTCTCCTGGTCGGCTGCTAATGTAAATCAGACTGTGCTGTTACGTGCAGCAGGTATCAGAGGACAGACTTCTCCAGATGTGTTATTTGGACCTCTGAGATTCAATTCACACTCCAGTCAGAGAGGAGGAGGTGTGTCAGGAAAAACATAAGGACATGAACATTTAGATGTGGACTCGGGCTGCACCATTTTGGTAAAAGATGTTTCTGATGAGTATTGTGATTAGGATTTGATCTAGGGGTGGGCGATATCTCCATATTTTAAAAATATTTTCTATTTTTCAATTCTGATTTTGCCGCTTCCCTTGTTTGCCTTCTCTGTGTCGCCCCCGCCTCCCTGATTTTGCTGCTTGTGTTTCATTCTCTCCTCACTACCTCCGTGAATGCCGAAGGTTGGTGTCAGTGAAAAGCTTTTAGCACCACGAACCTGTTCCACCATTTACAGACTCAGCATCAGCAGCACATCCTCTGTCACAGAGAGAACACTCATATTCCACTGAGTCATGTCCTTTAGTCCAACAGAAGCTGAACCACATTGGTGGCGTGAGGAGTGAGCTGTTTATGCAAATGAGCCATGCACTTTTAAGATGCGTTTCTGTAAAACGTAAACACATGTGAGCAAAACACATGATAATCTCAAACGGGCTGATGTGGCTGTTGTAAAGTTTAGTAATGTAAAGTTTATTTGTGCAGAAGATTTGAATGAATAATCTGTTGCAGTGTCACTTGTACAACAGTGTTTGGAAACGTTGGGTTTGATCTGCAGTGGATTGTGGGAAACCTCAGAGCTCCTCACACTGGTGAGAAACATGGGTCTGTTAAAATAAAGAACCTCCCGAGTTTCCTGTGCTGAAGGAGCTCATGGTTATGGTCTGGATAACAGAGTTAATGCAAAGAAGAGCTTGAGTTGAGTTGTTTTATTTATGAATGAAAAGAAAGAAATATGTATTTCTTTTATTTTACAGTAAAATTATTATTTATGTAATTAGGGATTTCTTGTAATCTTAAATGTGGCAGAAGCACTTTGTTTCTACATGAACTGCCGACTTCTTGCACTTCAGTAAAATAAAAGATCTTGTGGAATTTGGCAGATTTGTTTTTGCAGTTTTCAGTTTTAGGGGGTTATTTTTTCCTGTACCCATACTGAGATATATATCGTATATCGAGATACAGCAAAATATATCGAGATATATTTTTTGATCCGTATCGCCCAGCCCTAATTTGATCTGAGATTTATGTTTAGAGTCTGTTCACATTTTAAAGACATGCAAGAGCATTTAACAGACATTTAAAAGACTCATCATTCTGAACTGAGAAACCAGTCCAAGAAGACCCCATGGGGACACAGGGAGGGCATCTGACACACAAGAACATTTCAGAACATGCTACTTTTTTTACTTTACTTTTTACTTTTTTGATTGCAGTGAAATGATGGTTTGTGGAATATTTGCAGCCTTTGCAATTTAGTTTTGTTTTGTTTTGTTTCACATAATGTATTTTCCGGGCTATTAGGTGCGCACTTAAGCCTCCAACTCCATCAAAAAACAACTGCCGCCCCACAATCCAGAGCGCCCTGTACATGAATCCACGCAGGTGTCCCAGTACGACTTCAGTAAACAAAAAAAACCCAACACACGCAGCGCACACAAACACACACAGAGCAGACAGCGACCGCACAGTGAAACACATCCACAGACACACTCATCACTCCACGCCAACGAGGAACGAACCGAAAAAGCGAGTGCAGTGTGCCGCTTCTAGACACAACTGAACAACTGAGTCACTGTGAACACGCCGACAATCCGTTGGTCCCAGACAGCACCCTCCCTACACGCCACAACTGAACAAAGCCCAGAGTCACTGTGAACACCACAAACAAACAAAACCACTCACCCATCACACTGTTGGGTTTCGGTGCAGTTTATTTGTGAAAAAAGTTTGAAAATAGACCATTTAATGACGTGCGCCTTATAATCCAGAGTGCCTAATAGCCCGGAAAATACGGTAAATCAGATGAACCGATGCATCTATAGATGTTTGCATGAAGCTGTAGATACATTGTAAAGCAGCAGTAATGAGAAGACTGGTGCTAAACCATAATGATTATTTGCTGAGCCTATTCCAGCCTTGCATGTATATTTAGAGTGTGTACAGTGAATGTGTCCATGGCCTCTCATTATGTGCAGACAGCAGCAGAGCACAGACAGCAGCCCAGCACGTGTGTGTCATCATGGATTAACCTGCTCCACAAACACACTGTCTCCACCTGAAAAGCTCCACCCGCTTCACCTGTAAACCCACAACTCTACAACATCACCAGATCCACCTGTAAACCCCCACAAGCTCCACCTGTAAACCCCCACCTCTACACCCGCTCCACCTACAAACCTACACCTCTACACCAGCTCCACCTGCAAACCTACACCTCTACACCAGCTCCACCTGCAAACCTACACCTCTACACCAGCTCCACCTGCAAACCTACACCTCTACACCAGCTCCACCTGTAAACCTACACCTCTACACCAGCTCCCCTGCTCCACCTACAAACCTCACCTCTACACCAGCTCCACCTGCAAACCTACACTCTCTCCACCTACAAACCTACACCTCTACACCAGCTCCACCTAAAACCTACACCTCTACACCAGCTCCACCTACAAACCTACACCTCTACACCAGCTCCACCTGCAAACCTACACCTCTACACCAGCTCCACCTGCAAACCTACCACCTCTACACCAGCTCCACCTGCAAACCTACACCTCTACACCAGCTCCACCTGCAAACCTACACCTCTACACCAGCTCCACCTGCAAACCTACACCTCTACACCAGCTCCACCTACAAACCTACACCTCTACACCAGCTCCACCTGTAAACCTACACCTCTACACCAGCTCCACCTGTAAACCCCCACCTCTACACCCGCTCCACCTCTACTACACAGCTCCACTGCAAACCTACACCTCTACACCCGCTCCACCTCTACACCTACACCAGCTCCACCTACAAACTACACCTCTACACCAGCTCCACCTACAAACCTACACCTCTACACCAGCTCCACCTGCAAACCTACACCTCTACACCAGCTCCACCTGTAAACCTACACCTCTACACCAGCTCCACCTGTAAACCTACACCTCTACACCAGCTCCTCTCTCCTCATGCTTGCATCAATAAAAGAATAAAAAAATAAAAAATAAAAAAAATGTATGCCAAGTTTTTTTTTTTTTTTAAATCTACCTTAAAAAAGCTAGTATTTAATATTTAGTCTGTGGTTTTGAGGATCTTAGCATAAGTAAAGACTGATGGTTCATTCTAATGTATTAAACATGCAAAAAAAAAAAAAAATGAATGAATGAAAAGAAAGAAACTGATGTGCACAAGGGAAAAGTCAAATCAAACATTCTGGGAAGACTGAGAAGCAGTTTGTCTTCAAATCTACAAATTTAAAAATATCAAAAAAAAATTCACAAACAAAAAATGTACTTTATAGGAATTTCGTCTGGACTTTTTTAACCTAATTACAAATAATCTACAGCAGACACCAGATAAACCAAAACTTATACGAACCAAACATCTGAACTCTGCAGACTTTAGAAAGAGAGATCAGACACTTCTGGTGACAGAGGCCAAAACTACAGAGCCTCAGCTTCACACAGAGCCCATGTGTTTGAGCTCCAGAAGGTTCATTTTACTCAGGCATTTTAGGGAAAATATCAAAATTTGTATCGAGTGACAATTGTTTTTGCTTAGTGTCAGAGTTGATCTTATAATGAGAATATATATACATTAAACAGTAAATGGCCTGTATTATGCAAATGATATATATTTCTTGGATAATGTTGCTTCCTCATCAAAAACATTCCAGGAGTTGTGTTTTGTTTCATGATAACATGAAGCTCACACGAGTCAGTTTTGCATAATAAATGACATTAATGCCAAATTCATACAGCCACTTATTTGCTGTTTTCTGATTTCTGTAAAACATTTTGACTTATAGAGCAGGTCCAGGAGTGGAGTTTGCATGTTCTCCTTGTGTCAAATGAGCAGAGCTGCAATGTTTAGAAAAAATAAATCAAACTGTGATGGGGCTCGATTTGGACACTGCTCCTGACAACAACTGGGCTCAATCTTCAACAGACTTATCACAAGGTCACCCATAAAAACAGCACCCTACATATCAGCATTAGGAGCAGCACCTAACCCTTGCTGCCCTGCTCAGATGCCCTCCTGAGGTTCACCCATGGCCTTTCTGAGATGCCCTTCCACAAAGTACAGATGCCCTTCTGTGCCCGTCGAAAAGAATTCACATTTGTGCAAAGGCTGGAATTGCTAAACTAATAAAGAATTCCACGCATTTCAGAATAGGTCTGAAAACTACATCATCAGTTTGGTTTGGTTTTGAATAACAGGACATTATGATATTTACAGAGGACGTATGAGTGAAATAATTGCAGTCTTTGTGACCTGATAATTGCAGCTCTAAAAGTGAGTATCCTGTGGTTCCAGTTTACCTCATCAACCCAAAACATGCTCACTGCACAGCACGTGAAAAGGAGGTGATTCTTACACGCTTGACACACTGCAGCCTTTGCTAGATACCCTTCCTTATGGTTCAGATGCCCTTCCTTGAGGTTCAGATGCCCTCCTGCGGGGTCCCTGCGAGGGTCCTGCGGGCGAGGCCTAAGGGGATTATCCACACTGGGGGATTACACTGGATGTGGGGCCACAGCTCAGGCTCAAATCTCTCAGATTTTACTGAACGTCCCAAAGCCACTTGTGCAGAGAGCTGTACACATGCACATGTACACATACACATGTGTGTGTATGTGCACATGTGCACATGATGCATTTACACCAATCAAGCTACACAGTTTCATATAAAAGCAGAGCAGAGACACACTGCAGACATCTGCCTCGTAGTCTCAACACTGGGTGACCTTAAAGGAACTTTATGTAAATTTTTCAGATACCAGTTAAACATGTTCAAATCACAAGTCTCTTATTGAGGTTGCCACCTTCAATGCTGGCAATGAAACTAAACCCCAGAACCTGCACCAGTCATGAGTCAGTGCTAGTGCAGCCTCTGGAAATCAGGCAGGGAATCCTGGAGGTTTTGAGCGTCACATCAGGCCTGAACATAAAGTGAGAACGACTATGTGTTCTCTGTCTGCAGCTTGGAAGTCTCAGTGCAACCACTATGTGTGACTGGGGGAATCTCTTGCCCAAAGACACAATGGTAGAATGAGGTTTGTTACTGGTGACCCTCTGGTTGGGACTTGCTGATCGTCCAGCGCTGTGACTGGTTACATTCGACAGCTGCAGAGTGCAGTGATCATATCAAATCATTTGCATAAGAAACTGCATTCATCAGAAAACTACAAATTAAATCTACATGTAATTATTTTCATATTATTATTGTCTAAATCTGGTCTTTCCTTACTCCACTTACTACCATGACTTGTCTCGTGAGATGTGTCTTGCTCCACTTCTAATCAAAATAAAGGTTTGTACTGAAGCAGGTGTGTCAGCTTCAAGAAATGCTCCTGGTGGTGGTTCCAGACTCTAGACTGTGCTGCTGTCGTCCTCCCTGATGGGACAGACACATTTCTCTATTGATCACATCAAACTTTGCCATGAAATCTCCAAAAGGTAAATTCACAAATGTTGAACCTGATCATTTCTATTAGTGACTAGAGTCAAGACCTCAGTGTTACAACACAAACCTGCATTTGAACAAGATTCATTTTTGCAGCCTAACACCTGTGTTAAATGTTATTGACCAGTGCAACACTGTGATGTGATCTGAAACCAAGTCAAACACAGAAGCACAGAGAACAGTCACACGTGTCGAATACTCTGTCAGTGAGACACTACACAACACTGGGCTGTCTCATCTGATTCAAGAGCCAAAGAATCCATCACACTGGTCATAAATTCTATTCTCACAAATACTATACCATGATATACTGTGGCCAGACCTCCATGTCAAAGCCTGAACTCGACAGATCTCTGATATGTGTTATAACTGGGTGAGGAGTTTGAGGAAGAGCGAGCACCCACTGGGAGAGTCTGCATGCATGGACTTCTACACAACACAAGGCCTTCAGCACCATCTTCAAGAAGAAGGGCAAACAAACAGCGTAAAAGCAAACCAACCACAGTGTGTCTAATGAGAAAGCATGAGACCTTTAAACACAGCCACTACACCAGAGTACAGTACTGCACGCGTATTACTGCATAATTCCTCTGATAAGACGGAGCATGTGCACATCCCAGATAATACATGTGTGGAGATAGCACTGTCCACTCCGTGTCCCCCTGAAGCCGGGAGGCCACGTCGCTCAATTAAAAGCATCAGGCTGTAATGGGCCCCACGTCAGCTCAGCTGTGTCTCACACATGGACACACGAGTTTCGTGACACACTGTCATGTCTGATAGAACATTCAAAGATGCTCTGAAGTGTCGTGCACCTGAGCAAACGCACATGAAAGCTGCTCCTGTCTCTTCACATTCTGAGCGCTAAAACGGAGTTTGTGCTGCGCCCGGCGGAGGCTTATGGATCCAAAGACGTGGTCGGAGCTAAAAATAGTCCAAGATTAGGATCAATAGCTGCAGCTGGTTCCAACCGCGCTCACACTCAACTGTACAAATGTGCACCGTTAGAACGCACGCACACACACGCGTGCACACAAACACGCACACACAGGCGCACAGACAGTCTCCGGGGGGATACACTGTACATGACCGTGACACAGAGGAGACACACGGCTCATAAGCCGCTCACATCGCTCCAGTACCGGGTTCTCATCCTCCGCTCTCCCGCTATGGGGCCGCGCGCCTAGCAACAGGTCCAGCCACAGCCAGACCGCTCCGGACCGGGCTAAAGAGACGGATGTGGGCCGAGTGCATCTCTGTTTAAATAAAACAGCAGCACATGTGGATGTGGCGCGCTTTGCCGCGCTGTCATGTGCAGCCAACGCACCGCGCCGCGCGGCGCACAGTCTGGACACTGTCGCCAACAGCCCCTATTTTTACAGGGTTTTTTTTTTTTTTCTACAACCACCCGCCCCACGGTGCACACATCTCCCGCACACTGCACACTGAAAAAACGTGCTCACTTTAAACAGGTGAGGAGTTTGAGGAGCGGAGTGCGCCCGAGGAGCAGGCGGCAGATGGACGCAAACGGAGCTCCGCCGCGCGTCTCAATATCAACATAAACATGCTCACGGAGGCTTTGGCGCTCACGGCTCCTCAGACTCCCCACTGCGCTCTGAGCGCTATGAGGAGCGGCTCTGACAGGCTCTGTGCAGCGGCACACTGTACCGACAGCATCCCGCAGCGCACGAGCTTTCTCCCGCTCCACCACCGGGTACATTTCTAATGATTTTAGGCTGCGCCTTACCTTCAGTTCCGCACTCTCCGCCATCTTGTATTTCTGTGCGCAGGCGTGGTTAGCAGTTGTCACGTGACTGGGACGAGCAGAGCGCTGTGTGAACGCGCACAGCATGCGTGAACGCGCAGAGCGTCGGTGAACGCGCAGTGTGGCGTGAGCGCGCCCGGGATAGTGGTGCGTTCAAAGAGACCATGTTTTATTTCTTCTTCTGGACAAATGTCCTAAAAGCAGAATGAGACGTGCCAAAAGCACTGACTTTAGGACAGATGGTTCCCTCACAAACACCACGGGCGTGGGACAGTGTTTGGGACACTTTTATGTGACATAAAGTCTAACGGGCTCATATCAGAGCACATCATTTCTGTTCCCTCCACTTAAACTCCCAAACCTGACGTGCTGTGTGTCTGAGCTCTGTGCTCCTCTGTGTTCCACCGGTCTGTCATATGTGCCACATTATTATAAGTCAGATATAGTTTGATAAAGACACAGATGTGTGCAGCTTTACGCGGGTTGGTGAGTAACACGGTCCAATCAAACCAAAGCACAGCACAGGCGACTCAGTTTTGTATTTATTTATATCATCGTGCACGTGCACGTCCATTCCAACATTTACAGGTTCTGGAGGCTTTCTGTGAGTTCACATTGTTCACATTGTTCACTTTATCACATGGTGCTTCTCGTGTTGGCCTCTAGATGGCGCCATTTGATTTCAGATGGATCTCTACAGGCCACACGGTCGTTCATTTGAACTATGACTTTTACAGTTCATTTGAGGCTTTACTTTATCATCTTGTACATGACCAAAGTCCCACAGAACATGAAGACAAGCTCCTTCACTGTTCACTGAAGTATCAGTAAAGTTTGGTGTAGTATTTGGGAAAAGAGTATAACTTTATAACTGCATTGTGTCACTTTTTTGGTGTAGGGTCTGACATGTGCACTTTATATTATTTCTTTGTCTCAAATATTTCACAGTATGGCATTAAACCTTTCTATCTTCATGTAGACCAAACCAAACAAAGTTCCAGGTCAGATCTGTGGAGAGGTGACCACACTCACAGCCAGAATGTCTGTTTTATAGATATTTTAGAGCTATAAATCCACCTGTAATTGAATAAATGTAAAGTAGAGCTGTTTAATGTCAGTGTTGAACATTTGAAGTAGAGCAATAAGCAGGTGACAGACCCCCAAATGAAATGTTACATAGCGCAGCTTTAAAGAGTAACCTTCAGGAAGTAACATCTGATTTATAATTTGAAGTGAAGTGTGCATTATTTCCTGTTTTGTCCAAAGAACAGACACAAAAAACACTTTCAGGTGCACAGACTTTCAGATAAGATCTGAAGAATCGCTGCAAGAAAGACAAATGTTTAAATCATTTCATATTGTCACATCAAGTTTTTGTCACTTTTTGTCACTTTCACTTTACTCACAGTGGGAAGAGGAAACACAACTTTTACTCGAGTAAGAGTACTATTATAAAAATAGAGTAAAAGCAGACTGCTAGAAAGCTAAAGTTAAGTAAATGTAAGTGAGTATTACCCACCTCTGTTCTTGATGATATTTTCATCATTCTAGAACCCCCACATAAGAGATGATAAAAATTTAAATTTCTGTTTTATGTTTTTGTTTACCAAAATGTGCATGTTATTTTATAGGCTTCTTGTTTTGTTTTTTGATCCCACGCTGAAGCCAGTGAGCAAAAAGTGAATATAAAGAGGCCAAAAAGAGCATGTGCAAAATGAAGCACTGGCCTGTAAGTTTAACATTAACAGAAGTTCCCCCCAAACAGAGAGGATCATGTATGTGATATACATGCAGCTCATATGACTTCACTGGTGAGAATGTATTCTTTTTATTAACTATTTTGCCTTTTTTTTTTTTTTTCAAAAATTTCCAATGTAATATACAGTGATATAAAGAGTTTAAGGGCTCAGCATGCACAATATCTGTGTTATGCATTATACAAAAGTAGAAAAATAATAAATAACAAATACATTCACATTTTATATTTTAACTTTCATACAAAGTGATTTATATATATAGATATATATGTATATATATATATATATATATATATATATATATATATATATATATATATATATATATATATATATATATATATATATATATATATATACATATATATGCTGTTCCCAGTACTGCACTTTTCTGGACTGAGATGTCTGTTGTTTTTCCCGGTATCTGTTGTGGCTCTTCCAGTTTGGGGTTACAGCCCCGAGTGTCCGATCACCACAGGCACCACTGATGCCTTTACATTCCAGGCTCTCTCCAGCTCCTCCTTGAGCCCTTGGTATTTCTTTAGTTTCTTGTGTTCCTTTTTCCTGCTATTTCCATCTCTTGGTATTGTGATGTTCCACCACAACGGCTCTGCTCTGTTTCTTCTCCACCACCACTATGTCTGGTTGGTTCGCCATCACCATCCTGTCACTCTGTATCCTTGTATCCCTGACCTTGGGATCTCCAGCCCGTACTCTGCACAGATGTTTCTGTACACTATGCCTGCCACTTGGTTATGTCACTCCATGTTTGCTTTTCCTGCCAGCATCTTACACCCTGCAGTTCTGTGCTGGACTGTCTCAGGAGTCACTTTGCACAGTCTACACCGTGGCTCTTGTCTGGTGTCGTAGATCTGCTCCTGTGCAGCCAGGATCAGTGCCTCTGTGTGTCCTTCAGACCAGCTCTCTCAAGCCATTGGTAGGATTTCTTGATATCAGCCACGTCAGTTATGGTGGTACGCCCTGTGTTGGGGCTTGTCCTGCCATGATGGTCCCACCAGCACCTCTTCCTCTGGACCTCTTCTCTCAGGGTTTGTCCTTGATGTTCTCAAGGAGCTTGGATGTTTCATCCTGGACAGTGGTTTCCACACTCACTAGTCCTCGGCCTCCTTCCTTCCGGCCTGCGTATAGTCTCGGGGTGCTGGATTTGGGATGGAACCCTCAATGAATGGTCAGGAGCTTTCATGTCTTAACATCTGTGGTCTGTATCTCCTCCTTTGGCCAGTGCATGATTCCTGCAGGGATCTGATCACTGGCAGGACGTAGCTGTTGATTGCCTGCGCCTTGTTCTTGCCATTGAGCTGCTTCTTAGGACTTGTCTCACTCTTTGCAGGTATTTGGCTGTAGCCGCTTTCCTTGTTGCCTCTTCGAGGAGCCATTTGCTTGTGGGATACCAAGGTACTTGTAACTGTCCTCAGTGTCTGCTATTGTTCCCTCTGGGAGTGACACCCCCTCTGTGTGGACTACCTTCCCTCTCTTTGTCACCATCCTGCTACATTTCTCAAGCCCGAATGACATTCCAATGTCTGTACTGTAGATCCTGGTGGTGTGGATCAGTGAGTCGATGTCTCGCTCACTCTTAGCGTACAGCTTGATGTCATCCATGTAGAGGAGGTGACTGCTGGTGGCCCTGTTTCTGAGTCGGTATCCATAGCCAGTGCAGTCAGTGATTTGGCTGAGGGGGTTCAGGCCTATGCAGAACAGCAGTGGGGACAGTGAGTCTCCTTGGTATATGCCACATTTGATGGACACTTGTGCAAGTGGCTTCCCATTGGCTTCAAAGGTGGTTTACCACAACCGCATTGAGTTTGCAATGAAGGCTCTTAGAGTCCTGTTGATATTGTACAGCTCCAAGCACTCAGTGATCCGTGTGTGGCATTGAGTCGTAGGCTTTCTTGTAATCTATCCAGTATTTTAGCCAGTATGCGTGGATCATGTCAGGGCCTGGTGTGGTCCAGTTTTTCATACCTGAGACTCTTTCCTGGATGTCTGCCACTGTGATGGTGACTGGATTCTGTTCAGGGAGGTTGCTGTGGTCTTCTCTCAGATCCACCAGCCACTGTACATCGGTGTTATGTGATGCCTCCCTCTCCCATATGCCTTTCCAGTACCTCTCAGTCTCCAGCCTTGGTGGTTCTGCTCTGCCACTGAGCGTACACTTTCACAGGTTATGTTGGGAACAGGCGCTTTATTCATCTGGCTTCATTATCTTGTGTGTACCTCTTCAGTCGGCTTTAGCCGACCTATGATTTTCACTACATTGACTTTCATTAAATGAAATATGGAACAACATTTTAGGGGCTCATTATTTGCACATTCTCTTTGCACAAGTGGGAGTGTTTTCTTTTGCAGTACTAGAAGATTCTAACAGTGCAGAGTCAAATCAGTAAGTGCATTCATTAGCCACTAAATTTATATAGCACCCAAGATACCCGAAGCTTTACTGTGCATTATTCATGAACAACACACTCAGAGGAGGTACTATACTGTTGTAGTCAGAGCTGCAATGACAGAAGCTAGACTGCCAGTCTGCACCATCTCTGACTTAAAGTGTCTTGTCTAAGGGCACTACAGTTTTTGCACCTGGCTCCCCACTGTGGCTCCTGGTGTTCTCTGTAGTCTCCCATCCAAACACTGACCAGGCCTGGCCCGGCTCAGCTTCAGAGATCTGATGAGTTCAGGCTTTGAGGAGCCTATATGGTCATTCTGTTTCATTCTTCTGTTTATGCAGTGTTGAGTTTAATGATAATATACATTTAAAGAGGACTTTACCAAAGCTATCACGCGTTAGGGTTTTTGTGTCAAAGGTACAAAAAAAAAGAAGGAGGCCAAGGAAGACCCAGGAAACGCTGGAGGGACTGTGTCTGTGGGCTGGACTGTGAACACCTCGGGGTCCTCCCGGAGGAGCTGGAGGAAGTGTCCAGAGTGAAGGAAGTCTTGGAGTCCCTGCTGAGACTGCTGCCCCCACAACCCGGACCCGGATAAGTGGAAGAAAATGGATGGATGGGTTTAAAGTAGTTTGAATATTATCATCTGTCATGTTATTTTTCTGTATCAGTATATGAATGACCAGGTGAGTCCTGAAACCAGTGGAGTCCTGAGAGCAGGTGAGTCATCTGATGCCCCTGATCCCTCATACCTGTGACTCAGTTGCTTTCCTTCTCATCATTCTGACCAGCTTCGTCCTGTGGAAATGTATAAAGTGAGAAGATCCTCCTCAGATCAGCCCCTCATACACACTGTGGAAACGTATTCACCTGAAACACTTTGTCCAACTGTGAAAATTACATTTTCATTTGCAATGGAATCTGCTTGGATGATTAAGGGATGACACAGACTATACTATACTATTACTCCAGTTACATGTGTGCAGTACTGCTCCCTGAGTGCTACTGTTTTTAGAGTACTACTGTTTTTATTTAGCTAAAGAGACAGTACTGATTTAAAGTATGTCACTGTGTGAGTTCATGTTCAGACATGAGAGTGCACTGTTCATCACCCACAAACAGAGCAAGACCATTTTTGATGGAATCACTTTTATTTTTAATTTAAAACAATTATATTTTGTTATCAAGGCCACTGTCATGCTGCATATAGTGAAGATGACCAAGCTTGTAATGTCAAAACTCACTGTGATGAAGTAAAAAGTGGTCATAAAGTCTGAGACAATCTGTTGGAATTAGAATAAATATTGATATGTCCTGATGAAGACGTGTGTGTCAAAAACTGTTGGCTTGTCCCATTTAATTACTAAAGGCCTTTTATTCGAATTCCAACAGAGGGCCTCGGACTTTTTGACCTCTTTTTACTTCATCACAGTAAGTTTTTGCATTACAAGCTTGGTCATCGTCACTGTTTGCCTTTGAGCCTCGTTCTTGAGAAGCACCTGTTAAGGACTTCTTCTAACATACCCTGAAGCTCTCACTTCCTCTGTGTTTTTATACCCTTTTGAAAGTTCTTTGGGAATCTCACAGGAGCTGTCTGCAAACTCTGATAAAAACCAAGTAGGAGAGCACATGGACTAGTGAAGTTTGTGTTAGGTGCAGGTGTACTCGCTCTGTGGGGCATGTTACAGTGTAATATTACAGTCTTCACCATTCAGTTATACTTTTCTTATTTTCAAAAAAAGAACCTTTCAAAACGCTCCAAAAACTCAGTTATTTCCTCCACTTTTGATGCATGACAACAACTGCATGTGCTTTAGGGTCTGAAGACACAATTATGAGTAAATACACGACTCAAGAAGAATCTGAAAGTTCCGAAGCAAGAGCAGATGGTCTACAGAGCTGGTCCAGGAAAAGCATCACAACAGTTGGTGACCTTTATATTTGCAAATCAGGAATAGGACCAAAAGTCAAACAAAAGAATCCTTTCCAACCAAAGCCTGATGAATCCCAGTTTGAATTGTTTCTTTTTGATGCCAAACACACCTCCACAAAAGGCCTCACATGATAACAGACAATGTCTCTGTTTATGACAACTCGCAATAAAACCAAACTGGGAGCGTGATTTAGGGTGAGCTTACACAACCCCGAGTGGAATAAGTCACTGAACTTTGTTCAAACAGCAAACACAGACACATTCAATTCAACGTCTGCCATAGAACATTTTATACCCCACACAGACTAACCAAACTAGAAAATGCTATTTCAGACCAGTCAAAGATGTCCATTAGAAATCTTGTACACACACTTTGGGTTGTGTCTTGTGTCTTTGTTTAGAGGCTGAGCCCAAAATTTAGATTTGTTACACCAATACAACTGATGCCTACTGATGCAGACTCTCCTCGTCCCAGTCAGACAAACTGAACTAATGAACTATTATCTTACTGAATCAGTATCAATATTGTGATTTTAAAAGTCCAAATGATAACATAATCATAATGATAGATTATAACCATATGGTAAACACAAGTGCAACACATCTTCTTTAGACAGACAGACAGACAGACAGACATATAGACATAGATAGATACAGAGCAGAACAGGAAAACCTAAACTCTGCCATATCAGACACTGTAAAAAAAATAACCACATTCTGGTTTGGGATGGGGCTTGGGTCATTAGATCAGAAAATAACAATTTCAAACGCTGGATCAGGGAGGACAGTGAAATCAGGAAACGAGGCACGGACACCATTAACCGTGATGACGGAGCGTTCCTCCTTTCGCACACTTGGGACACCCTCCTCCAGAGAACACCGGGCGACGGGAGATGTGATCAGTCTGAGCGACCTGCCAGGTCCATCGAACTGACCACGCCTACAGGAAGTGACAACAGCTGATATACGACACGTCACCACCAACACCCGTGACAGTTCTGCAGATGCAGCAGCCGAAACATGTTAACAAGGTAAATACACTTTACTGTATTGTTTTTAAAAAGAACCTAAGAAGTTAAAGATAGATAGATAGATAGATAGATAGATAGATAGATAGATAGATAGATAGATAGATAGATACTTTACTGATCCCAAAGGAAATTAAAAGTTTGGCAGCAGCAACAAAGAAATAAACATATAAACATGTAATGCTGTAATGTGGAGCATTCTAGGTCTAACAGTTCCATCTCCATAGAGACAAGCAGGGGACAGACCCTGCACCAAAAGTTGTTCACCTTTAAATTGATGATGTGTTTATGTGTTATGTTCTGTCCAGTTAGGCCTCTTTTCCTCTTTTCCTCTTACTCAGGTCATTTCTTGGACTTTCTTGAATATTATTGAATTAAAGAATCTCTAGTACAAAATATCTGAAGTTGAAGTGAAGTTGAAGTTGCAGCTGAAGTTGTTTTAAATGTACTATATAAATAAACTTGAATTTAATTGAATTGAAAGTATAACTCCACACCTGAGGACGAGCTCCTTCACTTACAGATGTCAGCCAGTAGAGGTCACTATCTGTCAACAATCCAATGTAGAGCGCCTCTCCTTTGACTCAAGCACCTTTTTAGACTGACTGTGTGCCACTGAGCAAGGCAATGTAAACATGCTACACACACAGTTAAAGACATGATTGCTTCTCTATAATATTAAAGAGAGATATTTTACTGCTACACTTCAGAACACAATCACAACACAGCCAGTGTGTATGCCCATAATGAAACTGCTGCACCTCACATCAGGTTTGTCAACTTGTTGTGACAGTTTTATATCATGTGTTTTATATATTTATGGAGAATTGTCGTGTGGGAACATGGCTGATGAAGGTTTGTGAGCGGAGCTTTGCACTGTAAGGAGGGTTAGAATAGAGAGAATGCAAAAATACTCAAACATGCATGGAGGACATCTGAACCCTCTTCACACATGTTTTTGATGAGGGAACAATGTTTTAACATGGGACAAAGTTTAAAAAAATTAAAATCTCTTTAGTGTAATACCCCGTGTTTAAACAAGTTCAGACCATTTATTCAACCAGCCCGAACCAAACCAGGACAAACAAGGTCTCCAAAAGCATTCAACGAGAAATAGAAATAGATGGACAAACACAGGTTTTGGAGATTTTATTGAACCTGAGGCATTTCACAAGTGCACACATCAGTGCACTGACTGACCACTAGGCACCGTATTTTACTGAACATCAAATAGTGCCTATTACCCTTCAGTGTACATGTATTAACACAAGGGTCTCCAACCTTTTTTTCTTTGGTGAACTACCAAGTTAGGCATCAAAATGAGACATTTACAATGGTAAAGAATCAAATTGTACTTATTATCTACAATACACAGAATTCACAAATCCCTTGGTGAGCTACTTGGAAGGAGCTGGAGAGCTACCGGTAGCTCCAGAGCTGCAGGTTGGAGAGAGGGTTTGGGAAGATTTCTTTTCTGTTCAAGTGTGTTTGACAGATTCATATGTTTTTCTAATTTGACTTGGTTTAATGGGAAAGTACCAGTGCTAAATATTTCATAGTTTTACATCAGTGACAGTGTATGAAGAAATGTAAGACACAAAAAGTTGGAAAATAAAACAGAATACCTCTACTTGTGTCATTAACTGTCATCAAGTCCATCCAACATGCAGAGACAACAGTGATTTAATAAAACAGAGGTCTTTATTTATTTATTGTCAAAAAGTAATTGGTGAGCGGAAACAAGCAGACCTGTAAGTATGATTCAAAGCTGTAAAAAGTGTATTTTACAGAGTAGATCTGCTTTAACCAAAACTGTGTGCTGCAGCTCAAAAAAGGTTCAAAACTGTGACTTGCCTAAATGCTCATGTCAGTGCAGTGAGTAAAGCAGGAGTCATTTAGAACTGAAGCGGGACACGACTTCATTCTAAAAGTGTATCTCCTCCTCCTCAGCCTCATCTTAATTCTCTTTCCTCGCTTCCTTCTCCTTGATTCCTTCTCCTCGATCCTCCATTTTTGAGCTGTTGATCAAACTTGTCATAATAAGCGGTGTCCCAAAGAAAACGTCTGAATGAAGGAGTAAACGTGAGGGAGGCTTCAGGAGCACACACGCCAGAGAACAGAATCAAACTTTATTGGTCAGAGTGAGGAGTTTACATCCTCTCTCCTCCCTGTGTCTCCTCTGTGGGCGGGACTTCCTCTCCTGTTTCCTGCAGAATCCAGGAGAGGAATGAGGAGAAGGAAGTGAGGAAAAGAGAAATGAGACGAGGCTTTTCTCTTTTCACATTGACCTGATCTGAACTCTGTCCCCACCATGACCTCCTCCTTACCTTCTCCGCTTGCCATCCCAGCTATTGCATCCTCCATCCTCTCATCCTCCATCCTGTCATCCTCCATCCTCTCATCCTCCATCCTCTCATCCTCCATCCTCTCATCCTCCATCCTCTCATCCTCCATCCTCCATCCTCTCATCCTTCATCCTCTCATCCTCCGTCCTCTCATCCTTCATCCTCTCATCCTCCGACCTCTCATCCTTCATCCTCTCATCCTCCGTCCTCTCATCCTCTCATCCTCCATCATCTCATCCTCTCATCCTCCATCATCTCATCCTCTCATCCTCCGTCCTCTCATCCTTCATCCTCTCATCCTCTCATCCTCCGTCCTCTCATCCTCCATCCTCTCATCCTCTGTCCTCTCATCCTCCATCCTTTCATCCTCTCATCCTCCATCCTCTCATCCTCTCATCCTCCGTCCTCTCATCCTCCATCCTTTCATCCTCCATCCTCTCATCCATCATCCTCTCATCTTGTATCCTCTCATCATGTCATCATCTCATCCTTTCATCCTTTCATCCTCTCATCATCTCATCCTCCAGCTGTGGGAAGAGGCAGTGGAGGAGTGTTTTGGGTGAGGCAGGTGGAGGAGTGTTTTGGGTGAGGCAGGTGGAGGAGTGTTTTGGGTGAGGCAGGTGGAGGAGTGTTTTGGGTGAGGCAGGTGGAGGAGTGTTTTGGGTGAGGCAGGTGGAGGAGTGCTTTTTGAGGCAGGTGGAGGAGTGTTTTGGGTGAGGCAGGTGAAGGAGTGTTTTGGGTGAGGCAGGTGGAGGAGTACGTCGGAGCGTGTCATCAAATTACTTGTCTTGAAATCTACTTTATTTACTTTATTTCAGATTCTAGTGTTCTGAATCTGCACTGACACAAGTTGGGAGTTTACGAGGATCTTAAGATATTATTTGTTACTATTCAAAACAAACTGTTTTTTAAGTTTGCATTAAAGTTAATAGGGCAGTTTATGAATCAGGTGCAATGTTCAGTCTGAATTTGCTACAACCACCTGTCTCACTTTGTACATAAAGTTATGGCCACTGTTTAAATTTCACACTGTACATTTTGCAAAAATGTTAGGTTTCTGCAAAAACCATGGATTTTCTGTAAATAAGATAAAATTTATAACATTTAGTATCCACATGAGCTTTATTTGATCTTTGTTGTGTGTTTGTTTATGAGCATGTGTGTTAGCGTTAGCTCACACATGCTCATAAACGCTGACATATGTTGTTTGTGGTTGTTCTGGAGTCATGTCCCTGTCACTGCTCTGGTCACATGACTTCTGTTTGGATGTACATACACATATCAGTCCTCTTCATTTGGCATATTTCTCTTTCTCTCTCTTTCACTTCCCCCATAATCAGCTCTCTTTTTATACGAACATCATTGTAAATGAGTATATTTATCTGTACTCACATTAACTGCAGGAATATTGAGTCATTCTGGATGTAGCTGCTGTCAGTGGGAAGTTCATGTTTTATAATATTCATAATGACATAGAGTAAAATATTTAAAAAGCAATATATAGTATAAATAAGTGATTTCTTTCAGTAAGGTGTTTTGGGCATGTCCCACTGGGAGGAGGCCCCGGGGAAGACCCAGGACACGCTGGAGGGACTATGTCTCTGGGCTGGCCTGGGAACGCCTCGGGATTCCCCCGGAGGAGCTGGAGGACGTGTCTGGGGTGAGGGAAGTCTGGGAGTCCCTGCTTAGGCTGCTGCCCCCGCGACCCGGCCCCGGATAAGCGGATGAAAATGGATGGATGGGTTAATGCTAATTTCATTTTATTTTGGTTAGATTTTTTTCTGGTTCCAATTAAATATTGTTTCGAGGGGAAGTTTTTACGGGTGTACTGTCTTAATTGGGAGACACACGAGGAGCAGCGCTCTGACCTCTGACCTCTGACCTCTGAGCAAAAAGGACATTTTAGTTTTAAGTTGAAAGTTTTTATTCTGTTTGAGTGAATGTGGCCAATGAGGTACAGTTTGTCTTGTTTTATTGTGTGATTCCTTTTCTGTCCTTGTTTTTGTATCCGAGGGTTCAATTTTAAGTTTAGTTTTTTCTTTTCTATAGTTCTGACGGCATGCGTCGGCATTGACACTAATTTATATATGGAGACATGTGGAAGACACAGTGTAAATGCTTGTTCAAACCAAAAGAATGATTTTGAGCCTTGTTTAAACTCCAGGGGAGTAACACTGGAGTCAGATTAGAAAAGTCTAGAGTTTAGGTGATCACACCGGCTTGTCAAAGCTTGACCCCGTCAGATTTCAGAAGTTCAGCAGGACTGGGCCTGGTCAGGACTTGGATGGGAAACTGCAGAGAAATCAGGAGCCACAGGAGGGCACCAGTCGCAAAAATTGTTGGTTCCTTAGACAAAACACCCACATCGCCTCGTATGAAAGTGGTGTGTGCGTGTGTGTTGTGTGCGTGTGTGTGCGTGTGTGTGTGTGTGTGCGTGCGTGCGTGTGTGCGATGGTGGTGGTCGGAGGGACTGATGGTGCAGATTGGCCGTCTCGCGTTTGTCAGTTTGCCCCAGGGCAACTGTGGCTACAATAGTAGCTTATCATCACCAAATGTGGAGTGAATGAATAATGGTCAGTAAAGCACTGTGTGACATATGTCTGTGAAAAGCTCTATATCCATAAAAACATACGATAAATTATGTACTAGACTAATCTAAGGCTTAAAATGAAAGTTCCCTGAGATAAAAACTCAAAGACCTTACACCAATGGAAGAAGAGTCCAAACTTTATTAAACATAGAAAGATGAAACTTGGCATGAACCCTAAACCCAACAAGAAGTCAGCCATATTGGGCAGAAATCCATTTTTGGAAAATCATGCTTGTCATACTACTCTGAGTTTCATTCAGAAAGCTTGGAAAATGTTTTAAACAAAAACTCGGCCCATGTGTGATTGTTTAGATTTATTTATTTTTTTTTTAAATAAATGTTGTTACAAAACAATGGCCATTTTGAAAAGCATTCAAACATGTATTTCTCACAGGTCATGTTGTTGACTCTGACCCAGTGGAACATTTGTGTGCATTGACGACCTGAATGAAATGATGTACATTATATAGAGCCATGACATAAAACTGCTGTACAGCTCCTCTGGAAAATGTTGTTTATGTGTTTGTGTTGTTTATGTGTTTGTGTTTTTGTGTTGATTGTGTTGTTGACCATTCAGATTTGGCACAGACATCCTTCTTGCTACACTGAACAAAAACATCAGTGAGGACACATTTCTTTTTGAAGACGAGTGACCACGACACTTTCACAAATCCTCTCACTGGACAGACTGGACTAACACGTAAACAAACACATATATCCACTGATGTTAGAGGGAGGGGTGATGTAGGCGGGCACGGTGGGCAGGGCCTTTGCGGTGGCATGTGCCCCGTGGTCTTGTGGGGGGCGAGGGCCTATCACACTGTGTGCGGCTTTAAGTTTATTTAAATTTCATTTTGGTATTCAGGTTCTGTTAACACAACAGACACGAGCATCAAACCATCACTGTACAATTACAACAACAAATCAAACAATTACATTCAACACACACACACACACACATTAAAAACAATATACCACCTTCTCCTAACCCTCCTTTCAGTGCATCCCATCCCACCCACCCCACCCATGAGTTGGAAATACATCTGATCACATAGTTTAAAAAGCCGACAAAAACAAATCTGTGCTCTTTTTTGCAATTGACTCTTCATTTTTGTGGTCTGAATTTTTTGTGTATATATGTGTGTGTGTGCGTGTGTGTGTGACCAGCCAGTATTAATCACACTGTGTGGAATAAAACCTGCATACACACTGACATTATGGGGACCTGCTTCTCTTAGGGGAAAAAAAATCAAATCCCCCTTTAAAGTTCAGATCTAGATTCAAATAGTTTAAGTTTAGAGTTCAGGTTGTGGTGAGGCGAGCAGTGACTGTGATTCAAGATGCTGTATCTGACTTTTACCATCATAAAAACAGAGCTAGTTCAGTTTTAACGGTTTGTAGTGGTCTAAAGTTCTTCCACACGTACTTTATACATCCATAACATCCAAATGCCACACAACCCTGAGAGACCAGTGTAACAGCAACTATCATGCTAATGTCTACAATAAAACACACTCTAATTGGCTGCAGAGCACAGCAGACTTATTTTGACCTGACACAATATAACTGTACTGGGGCAAGACACATTTTGCTCAAATACTTCGGAAAAATCGGGTACAGGCCCTTTAAGTCTACGATCAATCTTAAAGAATTGAATGTCAATGTGTATACGTGTGTGTGTGTGTGTGTGTGTGTGTGTGTGTGTGTGTGTGTCTGTGTGTGTGTGTGTGTGTGGCAGCTGCAGACTGGGGCAGGTGCACTGACCACAGGTGGACACAAAGACAGGAGCACACACTCTGCACAGGTGCTACACAATGACATACAAACCTGACACAACAGAGGACCCCCGGGGCACACTCACATTGTGGAACATAACAAAGTCATATCCATGACAACAGGCGTCACGGATCATCTGGACTTCATAATGACAATAATGATAATGATAAGAATAGGCAGATAGAGAATAGATAAGCCGTGGTCAGGTCAGGTGCTCTAAACTAAACTGAAGCAGGGCACACATCACAGGTGGACATTATACAAACCAAACTATGGAACTGTTCTACTGGAGGGTCAGCCACTCCTCTGGATCGCTTCCCATGTCTGAAAATGTGCTGACAGTGTATGAACTTTAAAAACACAGAGGAGCACAACTGTCATAGAATAGATGACCTCTGTACATCATGTGACCATGCCGTGCTGACCTGCTGAAGTGTGACCTGTCAGACCTCTGAAGCTCTGTCTGGGCTGGTTAGTGTTTGGATGGGAGACCACGGCCACAGGGGGGCGCCGTTGGAAGAAACTGATGTTGTGTCCTTAGATCAGACATTTGACCCACATTGTCTAGTATGATTGTGGTGTGAGCGTGAGTGCCTGTGGTCGGAGGGACTTGCATCTCCACAAACCTGACTTCTATGTGGCCTGGTTTAGGGCCTTCTGCTGCTTGTTTCCATAGAAATGTTGTTCCTTTGGTTATAATATTCTACAGTGTTGTGTAAAACTCATCTTCTCCATGGAGAATGTTCTGAATGTATGTTTTTTCTATTTCCATGGAGTCATACAGGAGATGTGCCACCTCCAGAAAGTTACACAGTGCAGCTTTAAGTCCTAATTTAGACATGGCTTAGATCGACCTTGTTTAATGACCATTTTCATTGTAAATAAAACTCAACACCTCTGTGATTTATCCAGAACCTTCTAATTTACTCCAAACTCCAAACACAATAGAAAGGTGCAGTTCTAGATACTAGCCTGTAGGGGGTAGTGTGACACAGAACACAGGAGCACAGTTTGTCAGAGTAAAGCAGAAAGTGGCTTTAAACTTTATTCATCATCATCATCATCATCATCATCATCATCATCATATCCACATGGGCATATCCACAGAAGTACATCCAGAAGAGACGGAGCAGTGAGAGCAGGAGCAGTGGTGACAGGTGCAGTGGTGACAGGTGCAGTGGTGACAGGTGCAGAGGTGACAGGAGCAGTGGTGGCAGGAGCAGTGGTGACAGGAGCAGTGGTGGCAGGAGCAGTGGTGGCAGGGGAAGTGGTGACAGGAGCAATAAGGGCAGGTGCAGTGGCAGTGGTGCAGTGGTTGTTTAAAGAGTGTGTAGATGGGACAGATACGGGTGAGTGTGAGCAGTGGGCACACATCAGGACTACATGTACTACTAGTACTAGTACTAGTACTACTACTACTATGTATATCCTTTTCTACATTCATACACCTGTAAAGTCATACAATGTAAGAAAGTTCTGTATCCATGGTCTTCAGCGTTGCCATAGTGATACTGAACAATTTCAGACTATATAATATAACATTTAAATGGGAAAAACTGCTCACGCTGAAACACATGAATAGATTTACAACATGAGTCTGCACCTGCTCACACATGTGAAGATGTTATTGCTTTGTCTGGAATATTCCACAGTATGACATTAAACATAACTATCTAAGTAAGTAGGTAGTAGCTAAGTAGCACCAGGCCGGTTCCAAGTCAGATCTGTGTAGAGTCGACACCGTCCACAGTAACACTTTAAGTTTTTAAAGGTATTTTCACAAAAACACCTGTAATTTAACTCATGTAATATAGATAAAATGGAGCCCCCATTTCCTTTTATATTTTTAGCAATGTGCAGAAAAGAGAGCGATAAAAATAGAGCGCACATTTATGACCTAATTCTCCTCTGTTTTCTGTTGCTTCATTTTCCAACAAAAAAGTAAAACTGTGCACACATCAAAACAACTGGAATCAACTGCATGCAAGTGTCAGTTCAACATGTGAGAAACTGAGTTCATTTAAATATTAAATTTCTAAAATCATAGTAGATTACTTAATAGTCCTAAAAATGTCACTACAGCATGACACATGTACAATAAAGCTAGAGGGTGAATGCTATACTGTGGAATATTCAGGTAAAGCTCTATCATCTCCATGACAACATGCAGTTGCTGACCCTGTAGCAGAAAAGTGCAATTTAAGAACATTTTTGACAAACTATGACGTAAATTCGCAGTAACCCTGTGTCATATTTTACATGTGATGTAACAATTTTGGTAGAATGAAAAGATGTGCACAACATGCTGTTTGATATTTGTGCATCAGATGTGAGTCTGTAACAGCACACAAGTCCTCTGGCTTATATTATGAGGACAATCTAACACCACTGCACCTGCACACTTCTGCACCTGCCCACTTCTGCACCTGTCCACTTCTGCACCTGCCACCTCTGCACCATAGTGACCGCTTTCCCAGAAACAACAGAAAGCGTGAATGTGAGCTATTCAAAAACCCATATCCACCCTTATGTTCAGAGCTCCAGTGGCCCTCAGGCAAACCGCAGCAGCACACTGTCACTTTGAGCATTTGCAGTTTGCTTTAAGTTTAAAAACTGTCCTCTGGGGCCACCATCCACGTCTCAGGTTTCATATCGTAAGTGCTCGTATTGTCCTTATTGTCTTTTCATGGTGGATAGGTCCAACATTTGGTATCAGTCTCTCAAACGCAGAAATGTAAAGTGCTTAAACCACACAGACACAGAGATGAGAAGGAATAAATAATATACTCATAAATAAACTTAAATAAATCTAAAAACATCAAAAGATTATAATGCAAACCGTTGCTAGGACACAGTCTACACCAGCCATTGCACATCGTCACATAGAGTTACAGTGTCTCAGGGGAGTGAAAAAGTCTGTAGAGGTCCACTGTTTTGTCCAGAGCTGACCGGAACAGAGCGGGGCCGTGGGGTGGGAGTATCGTGGGGCCGGTGAGGTGGGGTGGGAGTATCGTGGGGCCGGTGAAGTGAGTTGTGGGGCCAGTGCAGTTAATCTAATATGCCAGAGCCTGGTCTACAGAAGCACCCTGCACAACATGGGGAGTGGTGGGTACTGGTCGGTGGAGGGGCGGTTGTCCTTAGAGGGGTGGCAGGGGTCGGTGGTGTGCGGGTCATTGTGAGGTTGGTTGTGGGGATGGTGGTAGGATGCTTCTTGTGGCCGGTGGTGGGTGGGTTGTTCTCAAGGGGCAGTACAGGGGCAGCACGGGGCCAGTGGTGGGGCAGTTGTCTTCACGAGGGAAGTATGGGGACGGTTGTCCTCAGAGGCCAGTGGTGGGTGGGTTGTCCTCAGGGAGAAGTGGTGGAATAGTTGTCCTCAGGAGGCCGACAGAGAGTGGGTTGTCCTCAGGGGGGCAGCAGAGGGGGTGGGTTGTCCTCAGGGGGGCCGGTAGAGAGTGGTGGGTTGTCCTCAGGGGGGCAGCAGAGGGGGCGGGTGTCCTCAGGGGGCCGGTGGTGGGTGGGTTGTCCTCAGGGGGGCAGCAGAGGGGGCTTGAAGGTGCAGGCTCCGGTGCACTGTCGGGGACTGAGCATCTTACAGGAGAAATGGTGCAGAGCGTCGTGAGCTTCTGGAACACAGGGAACAGTTACAACAGAACAACAAATGTTACAAGAAAACTGTTACAACAAGAAGAAAGAACAAAAACAACTGTAATGTCATGCAAATGTAATGTAAATGTGTGAAACATTCTTTATTTCTTGTGATTTATTAGGCTTTCTAGTTCATGAATATTTTGAATATAGTTTGATTTATGAAATCTGGATGGAACTGCATAAGTGTAAAACACAAACAGGGTTGAACAGGGTTAAAGAGCACCTCAAAACCCTTTTGAAAAGTGTCCCCACTGCACCAGCACAATCATGAATGTTTTCAAATTCAAGGGTTTGTACCTGATGTTTTTTTGTTTTTTTTCATGCAGTACAGAAATGTATGTTAGCATAACTGCTTTCATCTCTGAGCTATAAACTCATCATGGTGAATAATTAGAACATTCAGAAATGAAATACTTATTTATTTCACATTTTAACACAGTAACAGTCAGATAGAGCTCCTGTACACCTCCAGTGTGTGTGTGTGTCCAGTGTGTATGGACAGTGTGTGTGTGTGTGTGTGTCCAGTGTGTGGACCGTGTGTGTGTGTGTGTGGACAGTGTGTGGACCGTGTGTGTGTGTGGACAGTATATGGACCGTGTGTGTGTGTGTGGACAGTGTGTGTGTGTGTGGACAGTGTGTGGACCGTGTGTGTGTGTGTGACCAGTGTGTGGACCGTGTGTGTGTGTGTGACCGTGTGTGTGTGTGGACAGTGTGTGGACCGTGTGTGTGTGTGTGGACAGTGTGTGGACCGTGTGTGTGTGTGTGGACAGTGTGTGGACCGTGTGTGTGTGTGTGTGTGTGGACAGTGTGTGTGTGGACAGTGTGTGGACCTGTGTGTGTGTGTGTGTGTGTGTGTGTGTGTGTGTGTGTGTGTGTGTGGACAGTGTGTGGACCGTGTGTGTGTGTGTGGACAGTGTGTGTGGACCGTGTGTGTGTGTGTGGACAGTGTGTGTGTGTCCAGTGTGTGTGTGTGTGTGTGTGGACCATGTGTGACCTGTGCTGTGTGTGTCCAGTGTGTGTGTGTGTGGAGTGTGTGTAACCTATGCTTTGTGTGTCCAGTGTGTGTGTCTGGGCCGTGTGTGACCCATGCTGTGTGTGGACCGTGTGTATGGAGCGCGTATGTGTGAGCACAGTGTGCGACCCGTGCTGTGTGTGTCCAGTGTGTGTGTGTGGACCGTGTGTATGGAGCGAGTGTGTGTCTGGACCGTGTGTGACCCGTGCTGTGTGTGTCCATTGTGTGTGTCTGGACCGTGTGTGACCCGTGCTGTGTGTGTCCAGTGTGTGTGTGTGGACCGTGTGTATGGAGCGTGTGTGTGTCTGGACCGTGTGTGACCCGTGCTGTGTGTGTCCAGTGTGTGTGTGTGTGTGGACCGTGTGTGACCCGTGCTGTGTGTGTCCAGTGTGTGTGTGTGTGGACCGTGTGTGACCCGTGCTGTGTGTGTCCAGTGTGTGTGAGTGGACCGTGTGTGACCCGTGCTGTGTGTGTCCAGTGTGTGTGAGTGGACCGTGTGTGACCCGTGCTGTGTGTGTCCAGTGTGTGTGTGTGTGGACCGTGTGTGACCCGTGCTGTGTGTGTCCAGTGTGTGTGAGTGGACCGTGTGTGACCCGTGCTGTGTGTGTCCAGTGTGTGTGAGTGGACCGTGTGTGTCCGTGCTGTGTGTGTCCAGTGTGTGTGAGTGGACCGTGTGTGACCCGTGCTGTGTGTGTCCAGTGTGTGTGAGTGGACCGTGTGTGACCTGTGCTGTGTGTGTCCAGTGTGTGTGAGTGGACCGTGTGTGACCCGTGCTGTGTGACCCCTGTGTGCTGGAGTCTTATTTAAAGTGGTGTAACTGGACTCCGTGGCTCTAAAGGCTTCACATTAGAGCCTGTCTGCTGCATGTAAGTGATACACACACTGTCCACTGACTTTTCCACACCGCCATTTAGGAGAACTGCACCTGACCAAGTACACAAAACTACACTAAAGTACACTAAAGTACACACACAGGGTTTGGGTGTCACATGGAGAAGGAGAGAGAGGAAAAAATATGCCTGCTGTTTACAGGAACAAAGCCCAAATCTCAATACACAAGTGTCACTTTACTGTTTTCCAATAAAGTATAAGGAGCATTGATCTATGTCAGGTGGAGAGAGAGGAGGAGGAGAGAGAGAGGAGGAAAGGGGAAATGACAAAGAGAAGACAAACAGAGGTAGAGATGGATCGAGAGAGAGAGAGAGAGAGAGAGAGAGAGAGAGAGAGAGAGAGAGAGAGAGAGAGAGGTGTACCTCGGACGATCTGCAGCTGTTGGACCATCTCCTCTCTGTACGACAGCTCCCTCTTCATCTGGTCCTGGAAATTATCTGACAAAGTGAAGAAAAACATTTATTTTTAGGAATAAAAGTTTGTTTTTCACACAATCTTAATTCTCAATGACTTCAAGTTTTTTTCTCAGCTCTGACCAGGACATCAGTAAAATAAGTGAAAATTCATAAAGTACATTTGAGTATTTACAGCACTTTATTTTCTCTTGAGAAATGATTTTGTTAATTTAAAACTTTTCTAATATGATTTTGATATTAACCACAACAGCAAGACAAATGTTGGAGATATGTGTGTGTGGTAATGTGCACTGTCCCTGAAATAAAATGAATTTAAATAAAATTAATACAATTAATACAGTTAATAAAATTAATAAAATAATCATCCCTAGTTTGATCTTGTCACATGTGACTGTTCCAGTGAAAACAGGATTAACAAACAGCCCGACTAAACAGTGGAATCAACAGTAGTAAGAGTCAGAGTGTGAATGTTTCAAAAGTCCACACAACCACACACATCATGTGTGCTGTTAGAATGTGGAGTAAATGTACACTTGAGTTTGGTGAAAGTCTACTGCAAGTGAAAAAATAAATTATATAAAATAAAAAATAATAAAATTTAAAAAAATCTCCTGTTTGCTCTTGTGAAAATTCACTATGATGAGTCTGAGCAGCAGCAGAGGAGGAGGAGACCTGTGAGTCTGAACACACACGACACGTGACAGATGCTCATGTTCTACAAGTAGCAGCGGGTAATACAACAGAATCCATTTACCTATCGACAGCACACACATGTACGCACACACAAACATACACATACACACACGTACACACACGCACATACAAACATATATAGTTTTATAAAGTGTGTACCTTTTAAATGCTGAAACTCTCTCTCCAGCTTCCTCCTCAGCTCCACTTGTTCCACCAGCTGCTTCTGGAGCTCCTCTGCACACACACACACACATACACAGATACACACACACACACACATACACACACACGCACGCACACACACACAGACACACACAAACACACACACATACACACATAGTTTAGGTTACACTGACTTAGATTATATCAAAAATTCTAACTAAGTCAAATCTGGTCCACAATCTTCTGGGTCCATTTGTGGAACAGGCCGACACACTTATACATACATCTATAAATATTCTAGTTACATCAAATACGTCTCCCCTAAAATGGGCTCCATATGACAGTCTTGTTAAAAATGACATTGTATCAGTCAAAACAGAGCCACCGGTTTAAGTCTTGTGTGTGTGTGAAGATTTCTCATGGATCTTTAGGGACATTACATGGACTTTCATTCTATGAAAAAGTCAAACTAACACAGCTGGACTTTTTTAGTTTTAGAAGCTGATGTTTTGCTCCAAGTGACGGGACTTGCGGCTCTTATATCGTTCCAAATCTTTTAGATTTTATCATGGCAAAAAGCCGATCAAAAGACTGTCTCTGTTAATATTTATATGACAGAAGCAGAGAGAGAAGTCATTTTATCGACAAACTAATCCCAGTGAAATGTCCAAGGCTCAGTCGTGTTTCAAATGGTTCAGACTGAGAGTGGGAGTGTGTTTGCCTTTTGGAATGATGCAAAATACAAATAAAATGTAGTACTACAATAATAATGATTTAGAATAAAACAGTAACCTCTATGACGATGAAAAAGATCTGTTTTTTTGTGCACAAAGCTCTCACTCGTGTGACTCTACATCTGTGCTCATTTTTGTTTTGAGATCCGGTTCCATGCGTTCACGTTAGGGAACCGTTCAAAAGATCCAGCTGTTTCACAAACGTTACAGGACTCTTTGCTTCTAAGCAGCTTCAGGATGCTGCATGTGTGTGGTGTGGAGTCACAGTCTCCGACACGAGGAGCCCTGAAGGAGCTCAGGTTTGTGGGGAGGCACCGGCTTCTAAACTAAGTCCAGCTGTTTGACTTTAACTTTATGACGCCTGCTCTTCCTCCAAATTTTCTCACTGAATCCAGCTCCTCTCACTTCCTGGAGACAGGTCCTCACCTCTAAGTGACAGGTCAGAGCGCACGTTTCAGCCAAAGGGGTTTCACATAATTACAAGATGGAGCTAAACATGTGACCTTGTTTTTCCTGGTTTGACCATTTTGGTGAAGTTTATAATTTTACTTCCAGGTTGGATCGGGGCAGCAAATACTGACATGTTTAATTCCATAACTGTTACCTAGCAACCATAATGTAAACAGAGGACCAAAACTTGCATAAATAGTGTATTAGTTATGATTATACTTTATTTAGTTAGATGAAGGTTTAAACCAGGGGTGTCAAACTCAAACTCACAGAGGCCAAAATTAAAACCTGGGACTAAGTTGTGGGCCAATCTAAATATTTATTGAAAAATTTCAGCAACATCTGCATGTTTTCTCTTCTTTCGAGATGTGTAATGATAAACCTTTTCTTAAAATAAATGTTAAATAATAGTTTTGCTTAAAAATTGAATTTAGAACAAGCAGAATATAAAATAAGAACAAAATTGTAAATAAATTAGTAGCCGGCAGGCCACCTCTAATACATATGATCTCGCAGGCCAAATATAATTATATCGCGGGCCAAATTTGGCCCCTGGGCCTGAGTTTGACATGTCTTGTTTAAATTGTGAAAAAGTTCCTTTCTCGTGTATAAATTGTCTCAGTGTTTTGGATGGAGGTTTTTGTGTTGATGATTTATTATATAAGCAGAGGGATTCTGTTTTAAACTCATCATTGCTTCCTGTATATTATTTTCTTCCAAACTTTTCTTCACAAACTGTCTCTTAAATGACATAAATCTATGATAAATATTTACTACACATTTACCACAGATCCTACGCAACAAACCAAGTCAGAATTAGAAAAACATGAGAAGCTGTCATATACACTTTAATCATTCAAGACAGAACACTGTAACATCATGTTCATGTCACTTTGTTTGTATTTGAGACGCCTTAATCATGTGAATAAATATTGTGAAAAATATTGAGCTAAAAATTGACCTTTGACCTTATTTGTCAGTTCTTGTATCCTGCCTCAGTATCATGAGCCTAAAATAAGTTTTCATGCAAAGACAAAAAGCAGAAACTTTGTATGTTTTGTTTGTGATTTAGCTCATAAATATATTTGATTTTAAAATCCAACCTCTGGCCTCTTTCTTTTTGTTGTGGCCTTGGCACACGCTCTGAACACATTCAATAAATAAAACTTTGTATTCAATTATACTTCAGTGATATTTAATGTGAAGTATTGTGTGTATTTATTCATACTGTACACACTTTACTGCAGAGTCAAGTGTCGCCGCACGATCCTGATCAGAACTAAACAGGAAATCCAAAACTCTTCTAGATCATTTCAAACAAACACATGATGACTGGAGCTTGGTGACGTTTTTTTTGTTTTTTTTTTTTTTTTTTTTTTTTTTTTTAATAATGGCTGGAAATCTGGAGAAAATCAAGCAAATAATAATGATCATGTCAGTTTCTGCCTTTGGCCTTTGCACAAAAACTTATTTTAGTCTCATGATACAAAGACAGAGAACAGGAAATGACAAATAAGGTCAAAGGTCAATTTTGAGCTCAATATTTTTCACATACAAATAATTCTTCATTAGAGCAACTAGTTTTCAGATTTTGGGAGCCTTGCCTTTTCTACTTTTGTCTGGACAAAACAGAAACTTTAAGTCATTTTTCACAGTTTCACACTCTGGAGAGTTAAACTCTTTTGTCTTTGTAGGGCAGAGTAGTCGGCCTGACCTGCATTATTGAACTCTTATCTGGAACGTGCTGGATTTTTTGTTTGGGACGCGTGGGCAGGTCTCCATGTCGTCTCCATGTTGTGAGTGTACAGTTTTTAGTCCCGACATTAAGATAAAGACATGTGTTACCCTAACCCTAAATATGATCACCATGACAACAACACTACACTGAAGAACACACCAAGACCCGGTGATGAGAGGTTCATTTCAGACATGACGCTGGAGTTTGGTAGTTGTAGTTTCATGTGGACACAGACATGCACATGGTTTAAACACAGTCACACTGAATTGTTTCAAAAATAAACGATGATAAAAGGTCATTAGTTGTGTAAAATGAAATGGTTTGGAATGTTAAATGTGAATTATGTGAAGGCTCTAAACTTTCATTTAGAGCAGAAGAAGAAACATTTTGAATTAAACTGGTTCAGAGTGTTTTAGTCCGACTGGACACTTTTAAAACTGAGGCCTAAAGAAATATGACTACAGTACTAGGCCTGTTTGAACTGAAGGTCTCTTAAGACAGGCTTCATATTACGGCCTCATTAACTAAAATCAAATTATGACGTTATTCGCTTTAACAGAGGAGACAAAACACACCCACATGATATAATGTCATATTTGTGATTTTGTTTTGTTTTTTTGTTTTCCTTTTACATTTCAAATTGAGTACAATTTCTTGGAACTATATCGCCACAATATTTAGAACACGTCCTTTTCATCCACGTGCGTGCATCAGTTCTATTTGAAGGTTTAGCAGAAGTTTTCAAGTCTCTTTTCTAACGGCACATTTGAAACGTTCATCATGTTAACCGCATTAAACGCAGCCTGAGAGTGTTTCCAGCGCGTCCGGGCCTATGCTGTGCACGACTGAGACGCGCTCTGTAAAATGGTGCGCGCGGAAAAAGATCTAAGGTTGAAATCATTTGCAGTAATTTGCCTTTTTAATTAATAGAAGCGCACCGACGCTGTAGTCTCCTGTTTATTTCTATCTCTGGCGTTCGAGGCTTTAATTACACTGAAGTGTCGCGTCGTCTTCTGCACAGCACCGACGCCATCAGCGGATTTGGGCATTTTTACGCAGCGTAATGGAAACATAAAAGCCAAACGCATTTCATGTTCCAGTTGTTGGTTCTTATAAATCCCACGCTGCGTCTTTACGGCCGTGGAAGTGCACACAGATGCAGCGGGAGCGGAGGATTCAGGTGCGCTTCCGCAGCCGCGGTAAGTGCCGCGCCGCCGCTCCAGCCTCTCGCTGCTGCTCCGGTAATTGCCATGCATAGCCCGGAGCTGCGGCGCATAATAACGGAGTCCCAGGGTTTTTCCAAGCGTTGTAAAATAATTAGCTGGCGCGCCTCGGGCTTATGGCGGTGTTCGTTAAAATATTAATAGCCTCTAAACGATTTGTGCGCACAATAACAAGTCAAAACTCCCACATCTTGTGATTAAGTGGTTAACAACTAGGAAACACTCCAGGCTCACACAAATGGAAATGCTCAAACGCGAAATGTTGGCACGGCGTAGTTAGCGCGCCGTGGGCGCGGAGCGTGCGTAAAGATGGCACAGGCGCGGCCATAAAAACAATGGATTTGGAGCATTTTTCTAATTAATTAATGACCCGTGCGAGTTTATGAATTCAACGTACACAACAATATACAGGGTCTGAACATCAGACTGTACGTCTCAAGAGGCCATCTGCAGAAATGAAAAAAAAGTGTGTGGATTCTAAAATATTACGGATGTTTTCAGTTAAATTTTTATGAGCTCACAATAATGTACAATTTACAAATAATAATAATAATAATAATAATAATAATAATAATAATAATAATAATACTTATTATTATTATTATTATTATTATTATTATTATTATTATTATTATTATTATTATTATGGGCCTATTTCCCTTCCTGTTTTTTTTTTTTTTTTTTTAGTATAAATTGTTGTGTTTGTGCTTGTGGTCTGTAGAATGTGACCAAACTTAAAAATGACATTATTTGATAATTAAATATTTGTAAATACCCTTCTTGTTGTCTTGATGAATCGTACCTTTGGCCATGTTTTCCAGGTCTCGCTCGTGCACACTGATGTCTATGCGTAAAGCTCCATCTGGAACAGAAGCCACGCGCGCCATATAAATCACTGTTTATGACACCCAGGCCGCGCGCTCACACGCGTGCCCGCTCACCTGCTCTGGTCTTGGGCTCTTCGTACTGCACCGGGCTGCGCTGGTTCTGTGCGTCAGGCACGTGGAGCAGTCCTAAACACAAGCACACGTACGTGAGTGTGAGGCCAGAGTCATGCGCGTAACAGCTCGGAATGGAACAATAGTCACCGTTGGATCTCAATTGTTTCCCTCCAAATGACTGGGGCTCGTGGGGGAGCGCGTGGCCGTCCTTTTCAGCAGCGTACACCTGTAATATGACACGCACAAAGACGTAATGACGCACGGTCATTATGTGTAATTTCGGAACATCTTCACGTAATTGACCTGATCACAACACGAGCTCTGACCAATCAGCGCCAAACACTCGTTATGATCAGAAGCTGATTATCTGTTCCGTGGCGCGGCGTTCAAGTGCTCTGGCTTTACACTAGGATCTTTATTTTTATCTTTGAAGTTTAATCTCTTTGTGACGGACAAAGACGCGGACGTGCCCCGAGCCTCTGACCACAGCTCGGCTCGCGCACACAGCGATGTTTAGCGCTGATTGGACTTTGATGGGGGCCCTCGGGGGCCATTAAAATGTCGTTTACTCTGGGCCTACCTCGTGCGGCGTGGAGACGGAGCGCGTGAGTCTGTCCTCCTCTGAGCACGCGGAGTGCGCAGACTCTTCCGCGCACGGCGCTGCGGGGCTGTGCACGCGCTCTGGCAGGGCCTCCACTCCAGGTGAGAGTCTGTCCGGAGACGCGCTCTGAGGCTCGTCCACGTCCACATCCGGGTCCTCCGTGTCCTCTGTGTCCCGCTCCGGGGACGCGGACCTGAGGCTCGAGCCCTCACTGATGAAGTCCGGGGACACGTGCCCGGAGCGCGCGCCGTACAGTTTGGCGATGCTTTCCGCGTCCCGCACCACCGGCCTGAACGCGGACACGTAGCTCATCTTTCTGTGCGCGCTCTCGTCTCCGGAGCGGTCATCGTCAGTGCGCGTGCACGAGGAATGCGAGCTGGAGCAGCGCTCCTCGTGCGCGGGGCCCAGGTTCAGGGGCGGGCTCCTGTCTCTGGGGTCGTCCAGCTCCTGACGCGCGCTCAGCTCCACGGGGGGTTTATGCGGAGAGGCGAGGTATGGAGGCATGGGCAGCCCCCCGGCCCCGGGCCAGAACACCGGGAAGGCCGGGTACAGCTCCTTGGCCGTGGGCCACAGGAGCCCGGACACGGCCTTGGGCTCGTCGCTCTTCTTGGGACAGAGGCCGTAGCTGGGGAAGGGGTAGGGCGGGGGGAAGAGCGGCGGGGGCAGCTTCTGGAGCTGCATGCTGAAGCTTTTACTAGGCACGGGGATCACGGGGTAGCTGCGCGCGCCCCCGAGGCCTGCCCCTGGCCCCGGCTCGTCCTCGCAGCGCATGCTTTTGTGGGGCACTTCGGCTCGGGGTTCCACACTAGAGGAGACGTGGGTCTTCATCGGGGAGGGGGGTAGAGTCCTCTTACGGCTACCTCCGTTAAACATGGCTTTGACGTCCTCCCACGCGTGGCTGATGTCGTCAGCGGGCTTCTTGTCCGTGAGACGCAGGTGGCGGCGCCATGAGTTGAAGTTGGCCGCGTCCGGCTGCAGGTAGCGCGCCTCGGGAGTGCGGTGCGAGTGGAAAATGAACTTGTTGGGGGAGAAGTACATGCTGCACATGCTGCACTTGATGCACTTGGCCCGCGAGCTGTTGTAGCGCGCGGGGATGAAGCTGCCCCTGCAGCCCCACGCGCAGTCGTGGGACACGTCAAAGGCGAAGTTCTCTGGGAGCTTCGGGGGGCTGTGCTCCCCCAGGAAGGACTTGCACAGGCGCTCGGCCTCGCGCTTCGTGATCATGCCACAGCGGCGCGAAGAGATGGGCATGGCCCCCGCGCGCCGCAGAAGCTCCAGCTGCACTGGTGTGCACTGCACGCACGTGATGCCCAGGGCCACGCGTCGGTTGTGGATTTCGTTGTAGCTGTAGTTCTTGAGCAGAGTGTTGGAGATCTGCGCCAGGCACAGGCGCTCCTTTCCGTCTATGACCAGCGACACGATGGGCACGCCGTACAGGGACGTCTCGCTCACCTGGTTGGGCTTCAAACCCGGGCCAGAGTCTTTGAGCGGGGGAGAGGAGTCCCGCACCAGCGGCCGGGCCATGGGCTCCATCCTCAGACCTACGCACAGAGAACACACGTCAGTCACACAGAGCCGCTGCCCCGCTGTGACCCCACCCGCGCGGAGCCTTCACACAATTACACGAGACAGGCTTTGGGGATCATTTGGCACAATGTTATGACGTAGAGACGGCCCGAGGGAAAACAATCACCATACATTAAACAATACGATTATGCTGCCGAGAGGAAAGGCGTTTAGGCCTTTACAATAGAAGATAAAAAGTGTCCTTTTCACGAGCCTTTGTCCTTTAGATTGTTGCAGGCCTAGTATCCGGTTTATATTTATGGCACTCTGGTGATGGCCGATAGCTGTTTTTGGGTTACGTTACCTTACGTACTGGTAAACTCTAGCTCTGCCCCGGTGCGCAGAGCCAAGTGGATCCGCTCGGAGTAAATCGGCTCACGGCAGAAGCTGCCGCTTACGGAGCTGTAAGACTCGGAGCAGGATGAGACAGAAGGAAAGAGCGGCTGAGCTGCGCCAATGCTCTTAACGGTGCACACGGAGCCCCGTAAGCCGCTTTCCTGGTAATTACACAGATCTAAGCGCACGTCTCCTCTGTTAATAAAAGACGAGTCCTATTTATAATTAAAGCAGCTGACCACAGGAGCCGGGCAGCGGCTGAAGTAGGTGACCGGGCCTGGCTCAGGTTCGCTACGCTTCGTGTGCCAAATATTACAATGCAAGTTTCACATGTGTGCGTAACGCAGAAAATTCCCCTCTCACAACTGATACTTTGGTTATTTTTTAGAGATGTTCTTCTTAAATTAAAATAACAACAAAACGTGTGTGTCGGCGTAGCGGGACAGAGGAGTCTTCATCAGTGCCCCAGTGTGTTTAGTGTCGCTCCTTTAAATGTGATCCGCTCCGTGCGGTACGCGGACACGTTTACGTTACACGTTACGGCGTTTTAAAATCACTTTTAGATTATTTTAAATATCGGCTATTATCTATTATTATCTATTATTATCTATTTCACAGCACAGCATTTATAACGAGCATTTCAGATGTGTGTGTGTTTCATATTATCACTCCTTTTTTATTCAAACATATGACATTATAAATGTAAACGCACTGTATCATTTTCTGTACATTTCTGTAAATCACGGAGTGCAGCTGGAAACTGTCGGTTTGATCCGGTGCGGAACATTTCTGTTTTTTATGAGCATAATGTCACTCCATCAAATAAAGACTAAAATAAAATTATTATTTCTTTGCAATTGGCAAAAGTATTTTTAATATTATTTGTATTAATATGATATTATTATTATTATTATTATTATTATTATTATTATTATTATTATTATTATTTAATTGGATTATTAAAGACCAGCTTAATTAATTTTTTTCTGTGTATTCGTAATGACAAAATGGTGTTAATTTTTTAAAGCCTTTTACGCACAAAAAGCGCAGAGCAAATAACGCCGTAAAACACACGTGGATTGTTTTAAAGCGTGAGAATAAATATAAAACACTCCGCGCTCAGCACCAGATGAAGCTACAGAACAGAGAGAAACAGAGCGGCACGCACCTGTCCCAAAGCGCGCTCCACGGCACAGTGAGTCCGGAGAAAATGGACCGAAAGCGGTTTGCAAAAGTGTGGAAGCGTAAATCCGCGCGTAAAGCACCGGGCCGGTGTCAGTGGAGCAGCCGCCGGACCTCCATCCTGCCGAGGCGCGCGGAGGGGAATGGCGCGCGTTCAGGAGGCACGTGGCACCTCTCTCTCTCTCTCTCTCTCTCTCTCTCTCTCTCTCTCTCTCTCTCTCTCTCTGCTGTCATGTCCCCGTGTCCTCCGTCCCTCCCAGGTCCCTCCTCAGTCCCTCCCCCCTCACGCGCGCACATACGCGCGCACGAGGGCTGAGCCATCACTTTATCGCCGTTCACTTCTGACGCTGAACTCTGTGACATTGGACGGATTCTTAGTTAAAGACTGACATTACAAAAGTGTGCCATGTTTTTTTCTTTATGAAAAATGCCACAATTAAAATTTGATCAGGACCAATCATCCATTTTATAACTCCACGTGACCTGGCGCACTTTGAAACTTTAATTTATACTTAAACCATGTTCAAGAATTTAACCAGCATAATAAGTGAACTATGCCCTAGAATATTCCTGTGTGGAGCTCCTCACTGAAAACTGCATCACTGGAACATGAGCTCAGGCTTATCTCAAATACACAAATATACAAATACACAAATACACAAATACACAAATATACAAATACACAAATATACAAATACACAAATATACAAATACACCAGTTTATCTGTTGGAAACAAAGCTTCCCTTTGTTTGATTGCAGACTTTTCAAAATCTTTTCGGTTGTGGACATTATAACACAAGTGCACTTGAACAAAACCCACATCACCTGCTTCAGAGGACTTGGTAAATATTTGTATCTTTACGTCCCAGGAGCAGCGCGCGTTTCCCGGCCCACAGGCTCCAGCCCGGCCACAGTGTGAACACACTGAACAGAGGACAGACTTATGCGAGGGGCCACATCCAGTGCACGCGCTCTTACTCACTGCAGACTCATGTGATTTGAGCTCGCGGCGTAGGCCGGACGTAGAAAATATAAAAAGTGTTCAAAGCGTTCGTGTCGTTTAACCCAAACACACACATCTGTGATAAAAGGTGAGGTGCGTTAATACTGGGTCCGGTTCCAGGTTTTGTGCGCGTGGCACTCTCCGGGCATCGCCGCGACGGGACTGAGCGCGCGCGCACACGTTGATCATGTTTCACGACCATCTGTTACGCGGATACACGCACGCGCACAGGCCTCGCGCTCAGAACACAGGGTCTGTGCGTAAAGTGTGTTGTTTTTCGGACAAAGCGGTTGTGGCATAATTAAGAGGCGTTTAACTGTTTTCTCTGAAGCTGTGGAAATGAATGTGAACGGACCACTGCTGCTGACGCCCGAGGCCACGCTCACACACACGCACATGCACGGACACGGGCGCGCACGCTGAGCTGATGAGCCCAGTAATTACATGTAAAAAAGGAGAAGAAAATGCGCGTGATGCGGTGGTTTGGGCTCTGCTGATTGGCTGCTTTGACACGGATTTATTATTAATAAGAGGATCAATGGCGGCTCGTTTAACCACAGCGCGCATACACAGAGCAGAAAAGCACGCGCGCATGGAGAAGAAACACGCACACACGAGGAGCTGAGCTCGCGCCCGCGGGGCACAGCGGCCTGGTGTAAAAACTATTGGTTTTGAACTCTTAAGTGTAAAGAATGGAGCTGATGAGGCCTAAAATGTCACAGCTCCACGCGTGACAGGAGCTCAGGTTTTCTCTGCATCTGCACTGCGCGCCTCTTCAGTTTGTTCGTATTAGTGTGAATCAGGCCAAATATGTACAACTACTACTAAGCCATTTCAGAATCTACGTTCAGGTCCACAGACTCACAGTGTCCAATAATGACTGTAATGTTAGAGTGTTAGTTTTCTTTTTTCTTTTTTTTTTTTTGTTAGTACTGAGTGGAGGAAGAGACCGGTCTGCGCTCAGGACGCAACCAAATGTTTCCTACACAAAGTCAAAATGATCCGCACAAAGTACGAACAGTTTAAAAAGTAAAGACCAATTTTTATTGTCATCAGTTTATAGGCCACGAAATATTTGCAAAGTAACTTACCAAAAAAACAAACAAAACACACTTCTCCAGAACTTTCGTTAGTTTATAGAATATAAAAAGGACCAGTCTGTTTCCACGGATCTATGACCAGTGCAGACTGAACAAAGCCCGACTCAAGTGAACAGGTTTGTGTTACACACACTGACCAATCATCTGACCTTCACAGGATAAAAAATATATATATATACATGTTTATAAGAAAACCAAGGGATTGTTTTTGAGAGTCGGCCATGTTGGAGCCATTTCAAACACATGTTGCTTTACTTGTGTGTGATCAAACCTGTGACAAAAACATGATTATGCCAAGTCCTGACTAACTCCAGGTCAAATATAACTCGACACTGTGACCAGTGTCTTGAGCCAGACGCCCCCGGGCTGCACCAAACCGTGACCTGCCCGCGCGCGGAGGCAGGCCTGTTATTTAAGGATTTCACGTAATGGACGCGCTTTTGTCCCCGTTTAGCGCGCGCACGAGACAACTCTGCTTTGCAATTAGCGTCACCTGATCCGCGGGCGTCCTCGTGCTTCCCCCGCGTCCTGCCCCGCTCCCGCCGCACTCTCACAGTCCACGGAGCCGGTTTACTCCGCTCTAATATTGATGCGCTAAACCTGATCCACGCGCGCGCTCTCCTCTTACACAGCGCGAGCCCCCTCCCGCCACCCCCCCGCGCGCTACAATAATTACAATTTTATACTGTAATTATTCTTCTCCTTGAATTATTTACCGCGCGGGCCTCGGTGCAGCCTTTTGTTGCGGGTTTTACGCACGGAAACGTGAGCTGACGTTCGTCAAAGCGGCGCGGAGCTTTTAATTAAGGCGGTAATTGTACGCGCTTTCGTTATTGTTACGCACGAGCGGACCGGGGGCTCGGGGACGTGCGCGCGCGTGTCCAGACAAAGCAGAGGCTGAAATATTGATGGAGCTCAGGTAAAGTCTTTAGGAGCTCGGATTGTTCCTCAGCCCGAGGAGACAGCTGTGCGTAAAGGCAGAACGCACGGGATTGAGCAGTGCGTAAAACACGTCCACGAAGTGTTCAAGTGCATATGACAGTTTTATGTGTTCCTAATTATTCCTTAGTAAATGTTGTGGTGTGGGCAATATTTATGAAAATTTGACATCAGCACTTTGTGAAATAAAAAAAAAATAATAGAAAAACTTGAGACAGTACAGAAAAGTACAAAAATACAGGAAGTAGTAGTGAGTTCAAGGACGTTTTGGATGAACAAAATGCAGAGACATTTTACGCACAGGGAATACAGTTTGCAATTTAAAGATGAATTTAAGAAAATATAAGTATTTTTTTTATATATAAGATATTTATGATTAGCCCAGTGTCATTTAGACACGTGTCCCTCTTTGAGGTGTAGTTACTTCAGAAAAAGTAAAATGATAAACTATAAAAACAAAGACATATTTCCAAGAAATGTGAAGTAAATGTATTTTAAAACGTGTCCAGTTTATGAAGTGTGTGGTGCGCAGAGGAAACTGTCTGCAGACACATGGACACTCAAAACACCAAAATCATCTCTTTCTGTCTGATCGTGGGACCTCTCATCTAAACCTCCCATTTTACACTGCACATGCTGAACATTTACATCATCTTAAAGGTCCAGAAATCCGATTATACGACTAATCACATTTTGATGTGTTTGTGGGCTGTTGCCTGTCTCGGGTGAACAACATGATAATACAGTGTTTCTCAAACAGTGGTGCGCGGCCCCTGTGGGGTCTGGTTTTACCTTTTGATGTCCCACAGTCACCCACAGGTCACAGAGTCACGTGAGGAGGATGAAGTATAAAGTCCCAGTCCATGGAAGACAGACGCATTATTGAGTCTGAGGTTTCTCTCTGTGATGATTTCATGTTTTTAAAGATACGTTTAGGATTTGAGGTTTATATTAAAGTTGCAGAGCACAGATCATACTTTTAAATCTTGTTCATTGTAACAGAAATACTGACTGATCCAAAACGGTTTCATAAAAGTAACACAACCATAGAGTTCTTGTTCAGATGGACAGAGGTCCCGCCCAGTGGAACTGATGCTTTTTATTGTTGAAAAACGGATGTGTGACGTTTTTAAACTTTTCATGTTTGACCCAGAGTCTGAGTCAAGAAAAGAAAAAATAATAAAGTCAAGCTAATCTAAAGTCTTGTGCAGAAAAAAGGTACAGCCAAAAGATTGCCAATCACCATAGCAACAGTCCCAGACTTCATCATTCCAAAACTCAGACAGATTATTTATTTATTTATTTATTCAGTGCAACAGTTTGAGGGCGTCAGTCCCAAACCCCCTAAACACACACACTTGATTTAAGTTGGAAACAGGTGGTAGGTGAAATCGGGAGTTTTGTGAGCACTCAAACCTCTAATGCAGAAGAGTCCAGGATGACTCCAACACGAGGGACCATGTAGTAAACTACAGTGATGACTGACAACTCTGTCCCGGTCACGTGCTGGACACTTTCTGCGCGCGCACACCTCAGTGTCCTCACACATGTTTTATCGTCACTTCACGCACTCAGGCCGCTGCAGCCCACGCACGCGCTCTACCCACGCTCCTCTGCACGCGCACCGTTCTCCGCGCGCGTGACCCTCTCCATCTCCGCGTGGACACGTCTCATTAAGGTTATTTACTTCTACTTTACTTTTCTACATACTTTTACTCTGTCCTGAATAACTCAAGTAAGAGTACTTTTGTTGTGTTTCCTCTTCCCCCTGTGAGAGTCTCCAGTGACCAGAGCTTTATGTGACAATATTTATAATAAAATCATCAGAACAGTTGAGGATCTTCACAGGTGATTTAGTTTGTGTCATGTTTGTGTCATTTGAAAATATCAGATTTTGTGACTAATTTCATGTTTAGTTCTTTAAATGACTTTCACTTCAAATGATAAATCACGTGTTATTTTCCCTCACTACTCTTTACGTTACTCTTACTTGAGTAGTTCTCCCAAATGCTCTTTTTTACTCTTGGGTAAATTCTTGGATCACTACTTTGCACTTCTACTTCACAGCGCAAACTGGAGAGTTAAAATTTTAGGGTAAAATATTTCAGAGTTGTTTTTAACTCAAGAAGTGTTATTTTAACTTTGTTAAAGTTGTTCTGGTTGAAGTGAATTCTACTTCCCTTAGTGTTAATTTGGCTCCTCGCACCACCACTTCAAACTCCCGCCAGTCTGAACCAGTTTTGTTCATCATTTCATCTTAAATTAGCTCAAATAAAGTGTAAAAATAAAACACCTCTGTGTGTTATTTATCTAAATCAGGATAACTCTTCAAAGTGTTATCTGTTTACTTTCCAAACATGAATATAACTCTTGATTTCAGGTTAAACAGGAACTTTGGTCCAGTGTTACTTAATGAACATTACAAAAAATATTAAATTAACTCTAGAACAGACTGAACTCATATAAACCCTGAGAAAATGTTAAAAATGATTCTGTGAGTCACTTTTAACACTTCACTTTTTGCTGTGTACAAAAATATTATTCTGAAGTAACGTTACTCTTACTTGAGTAGAGTTTTGCGCGTACCCACTTGTGATCGTGCACGAGCTCTGTCCACTTGAGGCGGAGCTCCTGTCCACGTTCCAGAGCGCGCGCACCGTCCTCCGCGCGTGACCCGCTCCCTGTGCGCGTGGACACGTTTCATAAGGCGTATGGATCGCGCGTGTCTGATCATTAGCAGCGGCATGAGCGGCACATAAAAGCCTGACCCCCATAAATCCCATTTTGGAGCCGGATCAATCCTCCTCCAGGAGCCGGCTCATCGATCCCCGCGGCCGCCTTTGTTCCACCCAAAAGAGGCTTCGATTGCACTTTTTACCGCCGCCACGGAGCTTCCCCAAATGAAGCGGTGACATTTTAATTACAGGACATTGATAAAGGGAGCGGGCTAATGGCGCTAAACAGGCCCCGGCATCAACACATAATCTAGTCCGACGGCTGCGGAAAGGTCAGGCCGACGAGAGCGCGCCCAGAGCGGAGGGGAGAGAGGAGGAGAGAGAGAGGAGAGGAGGAAAGGGAGAGGAGAGAGTGGAGGAGAGAGAGAGAGTGGAGGAGAGAGGAGAGGAGGAAAGGGGAGGAGAGGAGAGAGTGGAGGAGAGAGGAGAGGAGAGAGTGGAGGAGAGAGGAGAGGAGAGGAGAAGAGAGGAGAGAGTGGAGGAGAGGAGAGGAGAGGAGAGAGGGGAGGAGAGAGGAGAGAGAGAGAGGAGAGAGTGGAGGAGAGAGTTGAGGAGAGAGAGAGGAGAGAGTGGAGGAGAGAGGAGAGAGAGAGGAGAGAGGAGAGAGTGGAGGAGAGAGTGGAGGAGAGAGGAGAGAGAGAGTGAGGAGAGGAGAGGAGAGAGAGAGGAGAGGAGAGGAGAGGAGAGAGTGGAGGAGAGAGTGGAGAGAGAGAGGAGAGAGGAGAGGAGAGAGAGAGAGAGGAGAGGAGAGGAGAGAGGAGAGAGTGGAGGAGAGAGGAGAGGAGGGAGAGAGAGAGAGAGAGAGGGAGAGTGGAGGAGAGAGAGAGAGGAGAGAGGAGAGGAGAGAGTGGAGAGAGAGAGAGAGAGGAGAGGAGAGAGTGAGAGGAGAGAGTGGAGGAGAGAGAGAGAGGAGAGAGTGGAGGAGAGAGGAGAGAGAGAGAGGAGAGGAGAGAGTGGAGGAGAGAGGAGAGGAGAGAGTGAGAGAGAGAGGAGAGAGAGGAGGAGAGAGGAGAGGAGAGAGGGAGAGAGAGGAGAGAGTGGGGAGAGAGAGAGAGGAGAGAGTGAGGAGAGAGAGAGTGGAGGAGAGAGGAGAGGAGAGAGGAGAGAGTGAGGAGAGAGAGGAGAGAGTGGAGGAGAGAGGAGAGGAGAGAGGAGGAGAGAGTGGAGGAGAGAGGAGAGAGAGAGGAGAGAGTGAGAGAGGAGAGGAGAGAGTGGAGGAGAGAGTGGAGGAGAGAGGAGAGGAGAGAGGAGAGATTAGAGGAGAGAGTGGAGGGATTGAGGGTGAGGACAGAGTGAGGGTAGAAGGTGGGGGAATGTGGAGAGAAAGTGAGGAGGGCAAGAGCGAGGGATGAGAGGGTCCCAAATGAAGACACATGGTCAAATCACGTGTTTGATATTCAGAGGAGACGGACTCAGCACTGATCCGAGTCTCTGTACGTGAATGACAAATGAGCCTGACACACGAGAGGAGCCGAGAATTGACTTGAATCAGACCTGGTGCTCAGACTTCAGCACTCACACCTCACAGCAACAAGGTTCTGGGTTCCATCCCGGGGTTGCTGGGGCTTTTCTGTGTAAATGATGTGTCTTCTCTCTGTGTCAACGTGGCTTTCCTTTGAGCACCTTAGTTTCCCTAGAACGTAGAGAAAAATCCCACACACCGTCTTGCCCGACGAAGGCCTAGTGCCAAAACGTTGCATGGTTTGTCCTAATCTCACAATTTGCAAGTAAGAAGGTGTGCAGGATTTTTCTCCATGTTCTTGGGCTGCTCTCCCTCCTCCAACACTTCTCAAGTAACTGCTGTGCAAAGTTCTCATTCTTTTATAGCACTTTAGTTTCCCCCATCAAAACAAAACATGCACAAAATCCTTCAGTTAAAGTCCAAACATCTGCTCTGACCTTTTTTTCTTTTTTGATATAAGGATCTCTCTTTATCTATTATTTTCCCTTCATGTTTCAGTCATTAACCCATACAGTTTAGCTCTGACAAATAAAAATAAAATAAAAACTCTCTTTAGACAATAGAATGTGAATTTCCAGTATTAAATGGTCGTACTTTCTTTTCATGTGTTTTATGTATGTGTGTGATGGTCAGTGGTGCAGTAGGTTCATGTTGGTCCATGTGTGTGTACTAGTCTATGTGCTCTGACACTTGTTCTGATACAACTCAACATCATTCTAAAGATATTCAGAAAAGGTTAATTTCTGCTCTGTCAATGGGACATTTTAGTATCGATACTTTCTCAAATTAATATCTAGTTTCAAAACTAGTTTTATTATTGATGGCAGATTTATCACAGAGTGTGTGTGGTGTGGGTGAGGAGTGTGTGGTGTTGGTGAGGAGTGTGTGGTGACGGGAGTGTGTGTGTGGTGAGGGGAGTGTGTGTGTGGGAGGTTGGGGGTGGGGGCAGTGGGGGTGAGGAGTGTGTGTGTGTGGGTGAGGAGTGTGGTGAGGAGTGTGTGGTGTGGGTGAGGTGTGTGGGTGGGTGAGGAGTGTGTGGTGTAGGTGAGGAGTGTGTGTGTAGGTGAGGAGTGTGTGGTGTGGGTGTGAGGATGTGTGGTGACGGGAGTGTGTGTGTGTGTGAGGGGAGTGTGTGTGTGGGAGGTTGGGGGTGGGGGCAGTGGGGGTGAGGAGTGTGTGGTGTGGGTGAGGAGTGTGTAGGTGAGGAGTGTGTGGTGTGGGTGAGGAGTGTGTGGTGTGGGTGAGGAGTGTGTGGTGTAGGTGAGGAGTGTGTGGTGTAGGTGAGGAGTGTGTGGTGTGGGTGAGGAGTGTGTGGTGACGGGAGTGTGTGTGTGGTGAGGGGAGTGTGTGTGTGGGAGGTTGGGGGTGGGGGCAGTGGGGGTGAGGAGTGTGTGGTTGTGGGTGAGGAGTGTGTGGTGTGGGTGAGGAGTGTGTGGTGTGGGTGAGGAGTGTGTGGTGTGGGTGAGGAGTGTGTGGTGTGGGTGAGGAGTGATGGTGTGTGAGGGTGTGGGTGAGGAGTGTGTGGTGAGGAGTGTGTGTGACGGGAGTGTGTGTGTGGTGAGGGGAGTGTGTGTGTGGGAGGTTGGGGGTGGGGGCAGTGTGGGTGAGGAGTGTGTGGTGTGGGTGAGGAGTGTGTAGGTGAGGAGTGTGTGGTGTGGGTGAGGAGTGTGTAGGTGAGGAGTGTGTGGTGTGGGTGAGGAGTGTGTGGTGTGGGTGAGGAGTGTGTAGGTGAGGGGAGTGTGTGTGTGGTGAGGGGAGTGTGTGTGTGGTGAGGGGAGTGTGTGTGTGGTGAGGGGAGTGTGTGTGTGGGAGGTTGGGGTGGGGGCAGTGGGGGCAGCAGGTCGATACACTGAGTCCCTGTTGGATCACAGCACATTAGCAGCAGCCTCAGCTCTGCTCTGGGGAAACATCTGAAGCTGAGGTGAAAGTGATCCAGTGCTGAGGGTTAAACTCCCAGACAACACACACACAAACACACACACACACACACACACACACACACACACACACACGTAGCTATGAGATCTGAGCCACAGTGACTCCATTTGTCACTTATGGATTATCTGTATGTTATTTAAATATTTTGCTCTTTTTATCCATGTACTAACAAAAATAAATCAATCATTTAAACACAACTCTTTATGATCATGAACATAACCTGGAGTTTCAAGATCCCTCATATATGTCCTCACAGTGTCCACCCTTTGCTTTGTCAACAGCAAACCCTTGTCTTTCTCTCAGTGAGCTTCATGATGAAGTCTCCTGAAATGGTTTTCACTTCACAACTGCATCAGGGTCAACAAATGTCAAAAGTGCAAAGCCATGATCAGAGCAAAGAGTGAATATATCTAAAAATCTGAAAGAGGTTTGGAGTTATTTGGAGTTTATTGTATGTCCAGAGGAACATTTCCATGGAATAATAATTTGTTGAATTTCATTTTGCTCTTTAATGTTTTCTTCTCAAAGCCTTCACAACTACATTTCTGCCACAGCTGCCCTGGGGCTTATGGACACATGTGGATGCCATTCTATAATAACTGCACTTCCTGTATTAGCACATGACATCACAAGGTGAAACAGAGTGTTTCTGTTGTTGTGTGTTAAACATGTGAATGAAACAAATCACAGCTCCAGCTCCGTTTGTGGTGACATGACACAAACTAATAGTGTCTAATATGAATTGTAACTTGTGTGGTCTGACAGTGTTAGTTTGTGAAGTGGTATTCAAACACCTCATGAAGTTTGTTCACAAACTATCCACTTCCTGTATACTACAAAAGGTCATATCAGGATTCACTCTTGTAATCAGTCCACTTATGCATTTTCTGCATTAACATTCCTCCAAGACGCTGCTCTTAATTAAAAGCTCGTCTCAGATTAATTATGAAATGTAAATTTATGCTTGAGATGAGTGACAGAGCACAGGCCGGGTCACAGGAGGAGGAGCTGTAAGCAGAGAGAGCAGATACGGTGGTTACATACTTTTATTGTGCATTCTGGTTGGGTATGTGCCAGCGTACAAGAAAGGCAGAATTATACAGAGTAACAAAACACAACATGGTAAAATAGAAAAATAATAAATACGACATGAGAACAAAATAAAGCTTGAGGAAGTGACAGAGGATATGGCTGCAGGGTGTGCATCAGGAGCCACTGTCCTGTTGGCATCATGTATCTGACCCGCACACACACACACACACACACACACACGCACACACACACACACACACACACACGTATTACACACAAGGCCTGGTCACTGTTGAACAGTGTGTCCAGCTCATTGGACCAGGCACAGGCACAAGAGAAAGTACAAGTCAAACGTGAGGTGGGCTGTGCTCCAGAGTGGCGATAAAAACAGAATTCTGTTCAAAGGGAATTGGTTGAAAATCAGTGCAGTTTTAAAGCAGGCGGCTGTAACAGGCGTAAGAACGTTTCCTCCCACAGACACAACTGTGGAAAACAAAGCATCGGCTGCAAGACTGTGGAAATACACAGCCAGATGGATTTTAAGCATAGTAGCTCTTCTCTTTCCATTTTCTGTTTCTGTATGAACTGATATATCATCCATCCATATTACTGATGTCATTTGAATTAGGCCCACATGCTGAAAGAGATTTGGTTTTCACTAGTTCAGTTTCATTATTGCAGCACAATTCTTCTGGGAAACCAGGACAACATCTGTATTCAACTACTACTGAGCTTTAAGTCATGTTAGAATGTTGTCACCTCCTCAGAAACAGCTGGAGTTGTGTTTTGTTTCATTCACACGGTTGAGTAACTCTTTATTATTAGTCTGTCTACATCTCCAAAGCTCCAAATGCACCGTGCCACCTTGTGATGTCACGTAGTGGTAGTTTTCAAGTGAACAGCTCCTTTTACCTTTAGTTCAGTAGAAATAAGAAATTCCAGGACTGAAATCATCCAAATGATTCCTATATCACCAAATGACATCACAAAGTGGAAGAGACAGTTTTAAGTTTAAGAGAAGAACTCTTTCTAAATGTGCAGGGTTTGTGTGTTAAACATGAAACAAAACACAGCTCCAGGTGTGTTTGTGAGGAGGAAACTGCATTATACCGTATGTGGATCAGAAAAGAATGTCATATGGACACTTTAAAGTGAAAAAACATTGAAATGAAGATGAAAAGTGAAATATTTGACACTAAAATAGAGTTAGGCTCTTCAGGTCTCTGTTCTGTGGTCTCTTCTGTAGCACATGTAATTGCACTTGAACACTGCACACTTGGCTCCATCAGCGGTGCATGAAAAGCCAGTCTTTAGTCACACAGTGTCTGTCTGAGCCTGGACTGTGCAGAGGAGCTGTCCTCTCCTGTGTGTTCATCTCCAAAGGCTTCACTGACCCCTCACTGCTCACAGACCTCTGCAGTCCACAGCCAACGTGCTACTGATACAGACAGGACAGCTGCGGCCTTCCTCTGGTCATGTGAGCTGAGGTAAGCAGTACAAGAGGCACACACAATCACACATTCTCATCCCAACACATTAGACAATTTCAAGTGGGACAATACAACATGAAGAAGCACTCTACAGAAGCATGGAAAGTGGAACTAAACACTAAACTGTGTGTATTGTGTAACTGTATGATCAAATGTGGCAGAAGATCTTCGAGAGGAAACACTTGGACCATTTCATCAAAACTGAAACACCAGAGCAGAGTAAGAGTGAGACGTTTCCTAGAGGCTGCTGTGATGCTGGAGGACACAGATGAGGGACACTTTTGACCAGTCGTCCTGTAAAACTGCACTGAGACCTTTGACTGAGACACAAAGGAAACTGAGACGTGCAGTGAAAATGCTGCAGCAACATCAACTTCAACAGTTTGCTGCAGCAAAACTTGAATTTCCCTCAGGATCAGTAAAGTCTCCCTCTGTCTGTGTGTCTCATCTACTGTTCCACGTAACTTTTAGAAACTTTTGTGTGAACTAGATACATTTGCAGCTTTCTGGTGACAACCAAATCTACATTTGTGCTGCCTTCAGTGGCCTCTGTGATTCCCAGTAGTTGGTGACATGACACAGAACTGCCCTGATTACAGCCAGGAGTTAGGTGGACACCTGTTTGACCAATCACACTGTTTTTATACCTCCAGACCCCGCCCCTCTTCCCCGCACTATCAGCTCTATTTGAAATGTGGTTTTAGGAGTTTAGGTGTCCCACTTTTATCAAGGTATGTTTTTATTAATTTTTTGTTGATATGAACGTAATTAGTTAGTTATTATTATTAATCTACAAAATAGTCTCTAGTCACGCTTACGTTACAAACCAGGAAGACGTTTGGAAAGATGCAATGACATCTTCTGGTGTAGTTCGTGACACTGGGTTCACCGACCGACTGTGATCAAACCCACTGAAGTAAATGTGATAAGTGGTAAAATGAAGACTGAGGACGTATGTGCTGTTTGATGAAAATGATGAAAACTGAGGTGTGGTTGGAGTTGCTGATTCGCCGAACAAAACGGAACGCTACAATGACCTGGAGATGAATAAAACTGGGCCATTTTCTCAGACTTATTATCGTGAACAGAGCCCAAAGGAAGTCGTCATATTTCCAGACGTCTTCCTGGTTTGTGACGTAAGCGTGAATAGAGACTATTGCACATGTCACTTTTCATTTACAGCTGAGTCATTTGGAATTATTGGTGCTCACTTTCTAAGACTTCTAAATACTAAACCACAAACTCCACCCACTCCAGGAGGCAACGACCAATCAGCTGCCCTCTACATCCAGTCTGTGGTTTATAATGTTGCCTCTTAATAACTGACTAAAACTAATAAGCCTAATCTGGTGAGTGCTTTCAGAATTGTAAAATATGATGGGATGAAAATGTGCTTGAAATACTCACAGGCAAACCCCCTGTACATTCAGTAAGGACAGATAACCCTGATGCCCTCCCAGAGTGCTCCCGTGCAGTTCGTCTGGGTCCTTCTGAGAAGCAGGCTCCAGGCTCTCATGTTGTGTAAGGCAGTTTCATGTAAAGTCTCTATCAAACCCACAGCTGGGCCTGTTCTGCAGTCTTTCTCAGTGGAATAAAAACAGAGAGAGTGAGTCTGGTACTGCTCCATACACACGTTGTGTCCTACAGCTCATTCTTCTGAGGACCAATCGTATTCAAGGAGGTCAGAGTTTGGAGACCAGTGATCAAAATGGCTGCTGTTTGACATTGATTGTTTGCTGGTTCTGTTTTTTTTTTTTTTAAAGTCCTATATTATGAACAAAATGACTGTGATCTTATAACCATGTTAGAATGTTCCCTCCTCAAAAACAGACCTGGAGTTGTGTTTTGTCTCATTCACATGTTTGAATAATCCATTATTATTAGTCTGTCTACATCTCTCAAGCACAAAATGCTCTGTTTCACCTTGTGATGTCATTAAGTGGTCATATTAAAGTCAACAGCTCCTTTTTTTAGTGGAGATTGGCTGAAATTATCCAAATGATTCTAGAGAAGGTATATGGAGTTTAACAACATTGTAGCACTTCCTGTGTTACTAATCCTAAATGTGCAGGTTTGTGTGTTAAACATGTGTGAATGAAACAAAACACAGCTCCAGGTCTGTGTGTGATGAGGAACATCATCAGAATTATTATTAGATCAGAAAATAGCCTAATATGGGCCCTTTAAATTATCCAGCTGTTCTCAGATACAAGGTTAACATGTTCAAATGAAAGATACATGTCACTTTGTGCATTCCTCATCATTAGTCTCATTAGTCTGATTGTAGCAAACAGTACCAGACCCTTCCTCTGTAGAACAGACTGTGTTCACGTTGTAGAAGTCGTATTTCAGATAGAGGGCGGGGGCCTCTACAACTCGATGGAGATTCACTTTTTCAGAAAGTTTGTTTGTGATTGGCTTTACAAACTTCCCATCTTGATCTTGTGACTTAAAAGTCATTTCAACTGACAACAATCACGTCTTTGGGGTTGAATAATGGCAACACTTTCTGAAGCTACAATAAAAAAAAGCACTTTCTTCTACAAAGTTGTGATGTCACGTGAACACGTCCTTTACACTGACAAAGACTTGTGTGTCCAGGCTGTAGGCCGTGTGCTGCTCTGGTCCAGTCCTGGTTCAGGCTCAGCCCTGGTCCAGTCCTCATCGAGTTCTGGGAGCTCAGACTTGGTTCTGCTGCTGCTGCCTGCGCTCCTCCAGACAGCACCTCACCCACAGGGAGAGCACCTCTGAGCTGCCATCATTGTACTGGACTATGAACGGGTGCTCCTGCAACACAACAAGAACACACATTCATTACATTTGCACATTCATTATATTTGTCTAGAAACATTTATTAAAAGCTCTGGAGCTCAAAATACAGACGGTGAAAAGAGATTCATGAGTATATATGTGATACTTATACGGGCTTGACTTTCTCAAATGAGTGACAAACAATATTGAACTTTTCCATGATAATATTCTAATTTTTTGAGATGGTCTGTAAGTCCGCTGCATGCTGTCTGCAGCTGATGAGACAGCAGTTTATTGTCCGATAATCAGGAAATGCATGTTAGCCTGCTAGTTGTTAGCGTTATAGTCAAGAAAAAACAGCAGAACTCTTTTTCCTGTGAAGTTAAGAGAAGAATAACTTTAGACTTTGGACAACTGCAAACTGTTTAAAATGAACTCATTCTGTTTTTTGTTTGTCGATTTATTTTTACATGCAATTTCCCCAAAGAGTTATTTGAGAAATAAGAAAGGAACAAGGTCACATGTAACTTTACAAAGCAGGGGCCAATCACTGCATGTCACCATGGACACAAGCAAGTGTCAGACCCCCTACCAGAAAAGTTACACAGTGAAACTTTATTGATGAATCAAAATGTCTACCAAGTTTAAAGGGCTCATGTTATGCTTTTCTCCTCTTATTTTATATATTGTTTTCATATTGTTTCCTCATCACAAACACACCTGTGTTTTGTTCTTAACACACAAATCCTGCATATTTAGTTCTTTTCACAAAGAGAAAACACTCCACCTTGTAATGTCATTAGGGAAAATAGTGCTTTACTGTGTTTTAAAACTCCACACAAATTCACTAGAATCATTTGAATAATCTCAGCCCTGGAATTTCTGATATCTACTAATGTAAACTAAAGTTAAAAGGAGCTGTTAATTTAAAAACTACCTCTACATGACATCATAAGGTGGAACAGAGCATTTTTAGCTCTGGAGATGTAGACAGACCCATAATCCAGGATTACGCAAACATGTGTGAATGAAACAAAACACAAGTCCAGGTGTGTTTTTCAGGAGGTAATGATATTTTAACACGGCTTAAAGGTCACATTAATATATTTTGCGTAATATAGGACCTTTAAATATGAAGGAACATGCAGCCATCACACAGAGCTCAGACTGATATGACCTCTCATAAAAGTGCTATTTAACCAGACAATTGTCAATAGTTTGTACTTGGGTTTTATGAGCACCAGACTGACGCCACAAAATCAAATGCAACATTCAGTGAACAAAGTACCGCTCTTCCACATGTGCCGTTATTATACAAAATTACTCCAGAAATAATCATAAAAGTCTAATAAATTAAAATGGACTTCTATGAAAGCCTCCTAAATATTTACGTCCAACAGATTTTGTTTTAAAGGCACAGAGCGTTTTGGCAAATGGCAAACTAGTTGATTTGAAGGAGGTGTGCAGGGAGATGGATCATAACAGGTTGTAAAGTAGGCTTTGTAATAAACGTTGTCATAAAAGTTAACAGCAGCAGATCTGAGCACAGCCCCAAACAAGAGCCCGGGACCGCGTCAATCTGGACCTGCCTGTGGAGAAAACAATACAGTCATTTGAGTGGGGCGTGTGAGACCAGACATGGCTCCACAGAATGACAAACAGCACAGAGGTGTGAGGGGGGTCGCTTTTCAAGGATTTCCACTGGGCTTTGGTTCGGTTCAAGTGGGATCGTAACATTCAAAAGTGCCGAGGTGTGTAATAAGAGTCAAACATGATACAAAGTACAGAGCCTTCTATGTCAGCTGTGGACTTCAGTGAAATGATCCCCAAACCGGAACTGAACAACAACTGCAGTTTCAATATGAATAACAAAAAGCTCAAGGGACGACAACAGCTCAGTTGGTAGTGTTTGTCCACTGGTCCGAAGGTTGTTGGTTTGAATTCCACTCTCATTATAAACATCGTTAGTTGAGAGGTTGCATCCAGCATGTGAATGTGTGTGGTTCCTTCATGTAGTCAATATTTCTATGAAAACTGTACGTAAAAACACATTTGAAATTTGCCCTTCTAATAGATCATTCCAGTTTGTACATTTTTGTCATTGCAGATACATCAGTGCAGTGAGACTGTCCTATTCATGGTTTCAGATATTTAAAAAGTTCAATCATGTCTTACCAAAACATTTGACCATGTCCCATGTCAAATCCTTCTCCATTTGCACCAGTGAAAGTCATTTCAGACAGTGTTCACACTGGGTTTGGTCTTCTACTCTGGACTGGCCATTTCAGATGTTTAAACTAGACATTAAACTAAATCTACTTTTATGAGCTTTTAACCAAGCTCAAGTGCAAGCAAGACACCACTGCTCAGAAAATTCCAGTTTTCCCCTACCCCCTACACATGCTCACTGCTCAGTACTTAACCAAAAACAGTGACACATGTAGACTTCAACTGTGTGTAACTGTGTTACAAATTTAAAAAGCCACTGCTTGCTAAATTAATAGTATCAATCCATAGGTGGGACCATCGGCCTGGTCCAGTAAAACAGCACTTTGTGCCATTCACAGTGATTTGCTGGAAAGGGAAAGTCTGAAACCAGGATTGAACCAAAGTCAATGGTGCTGTTTTCATTCTAGTCATTCTAGATCAACATTGCAATATAAAATGAATAAAAGATGAAATGATCATCTCCATGAGCTGTAGATCAGAACTATACACAGACAAAAGCACAATATGTCTTCTTCAACAACAGTCTTGTCTGACATTTCAAAGGCGTTCAGCTCTTAGAGCTCATTCATTTCATTCCGAACTGCAAACTGAAAAACCCACTTTGCTGTGGATCCCACCAATTTGCCCAACAGAGACGTCACATCTGATATTTCACAGACCCGCCTCCAGTCGGAGTCGGGGTCATGAACCACACGGGGGTCAGAGGTCGCGGGGGCGGAGCTGCTGAATGGTCCAGAGGAGAGGAAGGAGCAGGACTTTGATTTGTCCTCTCTCTGTTCATTAGACGGACAAGAGCGAAGAGCCGGAGCCTAAATGGACTTGTCAACAGTGATTTGAGAGCGACGTGTCCACTACAAGAGGCTGTCAGTGTCTGCTCTAACTAACATGTTAACCTCCAGGAATCAGCTGCAGAGGACAATCATGGACAGGAAGAGACACACGCAGCAAAAAGCAACTAACAGCAGTTCTGCTCCAGCCTGACACACAAACACAAAGAATACAAACATTCTGATATGCAATGAAAGGAAATGGATACTATGTTTGGACAATTCAGAAATATAAACTCCAAACTCAAATGATGAGAAAGAGAAAACAATCACTTCAGTCATTTCATGATCCTAATTGTGTTTTACAGAATTGTCTTTACTCAAGTTGAGTCACATCAAAAGTCCCTTTGTACACGCTCATGTCAAAGTTCAAATGTTTATTGTCAATTCTTCATAAGAAACAATATGAAGAATCAACATTGTGTTTCTCACTCATAAAGCAGACAATACCAACATGGAGTTTGTGCAAACTTCATCAGCGCTACATTGTAGCACCTTTAGGTCCCACTGTGGAGTGAATAAAGCATCTCTGAGGAGCTTTTATAAACAGGGTTTAATCCACATTTGTTCTTTTTTCATTTTCAATGCATAAGTAAAATGTAGTTGACACTACAGACCAGCATCATGGACTCCAGCTGGACACTTGATGAAAAGTGTGGAGCTGCTCTGCCCAGAGAATAGAAAGTAGAACGATCAGTGTGTAACTTTTAACCCATCGTGAAGCACCTATGATGATTTGTTGTGTATTGTAACAGTTCTGAATTCAGTGTGTTTACATTGCACACAAATACTGAATTTGCCTGTATGTGTAACTAACACATAACACTGTTACTACCTCTTGGACGCTGACGAAATGGAGATTTTTAATCCCAATAGAAGACAGTATTCCTGTATTCTTTATACTGTTGTATACTATTATTATTATTATATATACATATTTTTTAAATTCAAATGCTGAACATAAGGCACTTTTTTAAAGTGTCAAGGTTCACTGTCCCACTATATTTATCCAACAGTACGGAATCAGCAGATTGAGCCTGCCCTCCATCTCAGTTTAACTCTACAGAGAAATGCAAACAGATGACACCAAACTTTCAAACGTGTAATCTATGAGTCTAAACACAAAGCTAAAAACAGCCGTGCCCACATAGCCTTATTAATTACCTGATGATCCTGTGGTGACACTCCACCTTTCACTTCATGGAAGCAGCACACTATTGTTGTCAAGTGTGTGACATTAAACCTGCTGCGGGCCTCAAACTCGCACAGACAACGACAAATGAACACCAAAAAGTAGGACATGGAAGAGATGCACCAGATTCCACCTCCTGGGAAACTTCAGGCATCTATTTTAGGCTAAGATAACGATTAAACACGCGCATCTGTACTTTTTTTATTTATGTATGTTGCGATGTTGTGGTGAACTTTTCATTTATAAAGTGATATTAGTGCACCTCTTGCTAATCCCGTAGACACTGTACAAGTCCAGAGGGTGGCCCATCAATCGTGTTGTCCTTCTAATGGGCAGCGGGGTGAGCTCGTCTGAGGTTAATTACTCTGCGCTGAGTGCGACGGAGTGGACAGCGCGCTCCCGGCTGAGGCTGCACGCACCTCTCATCCATCATGTGTCCTTTCCTCCGCACACTCACATACAGCACAAGAAGACATCCAGAGACACGCAGGGACCTTTAGAGCAGACACGAACCCGGCCACAGCTCCACCTCAGACACGCACGAGGGCTGTACAGGACACAACCATCACCAGCACACAGGAGGGTTAGACAAGTTCACCAGAGCAATGAAGCAAATGATCTATTATTAAGACCATCAAACATCAGTCAAATCCAATGGGATCTACAATCTGAATAGTCCAGTTTCCAAATAGAAAAGATGAGTAATTCATATCTGAATGATCAAGAGTTTTCAGTCCAAATATTAATACAAATCATTTGGATTTGAGAGAATGTGCCCAGCCAAACCAAGTCACTCATTCTGCAAATGTACTGATACTGACTATGGAACCATATGGGTGATCTGCACTGTTAACTTGAAAAGTGGAAGGGCATCTGGCATAATTCATGTCAGGAAAAACAGCTGGAGTTAAACTTTGAGAAGTGTTTGTCCTGCATAAAAGGCAGGGTGCACTTCACAGCTTCACAACAGGAACGCCTTTCTGGGTGGAGTTTGCATGTTCTCCCTGTGTCCGGGTGGAGTGTGCTGTGTCCGGGTGGATGTTCTCCTGTGTCCGGTGAGTTTGCATGTTCTCCCTGTGTCCGGGTGGAGTGTGCATGTTCTCCCTGTGTCCGGGTGGAGTGTGCATGTTCTCCCTGTGTCCGGGTGGAGTGTGCATGTTCTCCCTGTGTCCGGGTGGAGTGTGCATGTTCTCCCTGTGTCTGGGTGGGTTTCTGCTCCTGACAGGTTGCACCAGCAGCAGCACTGTGAAGGATGGGTCAAATGCAGATGACAAATAAAGTGTACCTTAGTGTGTACTTAATGTTGTTGACATTGATCAGTGATACAAATGTTTCATGACTGAATGAATTAAGTATTAATTAGATTATATTAGCTCATATTTGATTGAAAGAATATAAAGCTTTCATTCTGAGTGGATGAACACTGGACATGTCTCTGCAGATGTGAGGTCCACAGGGCGCTCGCTGTACGGGTAAAAGAGTGATGTCTTGTTTCTCTTGTAGCAGGTACTTCATCCACACACAGCACATGAGACTGCTGCAAACTGACTCCATTTAAACTCGTGTGAGCCCTTCAAGGCCGGCCTTCCGCGGGTTTCATTTGTCTGTGCTACAGTCACCAGCCTCACATCAGCGAGGGCCTATAATTACCTGACTGAGGCTCTTATTAACTTGTGGCTGAGTCCTCCTTAGCTGGGCCGTTGAAGGTGCCCTGGTGCGGGGCAGACATTGGGCAGAAGTGGGCAGGAGCAGGACAGGTACAGGACGACAGGGGCAAAGGGGCAGGCTGATTTTAAAGTTCCATTAATCACCGCGTGGACACATCAAAACGGGATAATCACCTGAGCGCGGGGCTCGGGCCCAGGGGAAATTCTAGCTCAGTCTTTAATTGTTTGAAGGCTCCATTTAATCTAAGATTCATTTATGGCATTTTAAATAACTTTATGTATGATTAATATGCTCACAAGAAATTAAGAGGAGTTAGAGGCAATTATAAAAAGAGAGTGGCCGTCACCTCATTAGAATAGTGTTATAGAGTGAGGCAGGGACAGGTCTTTACAGATTTACATGCTAATCGGACGATCCCGCTGGACACCGACACTGGTCTGAGCGTACAGTACAGAACGCCACAGAGGCACGTCAACATGGAGCGGACAAGCTCACCTCCAGGGACTGCTCTTTCCCCTTTAAACTTAATGACCCACATGTCTAATACCACTTTGAAAAGCTCTCTGCTGCGGTCTGTGCAGAGGCTTTGTGGGATATTCACCAAGTAATGAGCCACAACACTAAACGTTGGCCACTCAGATGGATAATAGTAGAAAGAAAGGGCCTCAGACGGAGAGCCAAAGTCTAAGTGTGCACAACAGCACTGTTTCCCTGTGCCAGTGCTTTTATAGTTCGTATGGTCAAAGTTCTCTATGCAAGGTGCAAGAGAGAACAAGGAGCAGAGCCAACAGGAAAAACGAGTATTTCTCCAAGCAGGATTAGACAACATACTGGTGCGATTATCAGCAACAGATCTGTGTAATATTGAATAGCTCACCTTTATTTTTCTTGCCTTTTTCTCACATGTTTTGCCAAGTATGGGGATTTTTATATTTCTATTTTTTAGTGTCCTTGAAGGGATTTTATTTCATTTTTTCTGCCTTTAACCCATCTCACAAAGAGTGATTTCTGGACAACCAATCAGGAGCATCGCTCAAGGATCCAGCTCAGGTTTATACATAAGGAGATTGGTCAGAAATAGAGAGAAATAACTAAGAGAACATGCAAACACAGAAATACAGAAACAGGATTCACACCCAGGAACCTTTGTGCTGTGAGGTGAGAGTGCCACCTAAGAACCTGATGACAGTCTGGATGTTGCCATGTGGACAAGAGCTGCAAGATGAATCACAGTCCAAACTAAAATACTTCAAGCAATTTCAATTAGCAAATGGCAAAGGCTGCTATTTTTGATGTGCTATGATTTCCTCAAAAAGGCCAAAGTCTGCGGTGTTAATGTGCATAAAAGCTGCCTACCCTGTAGTTTAGATCTGCACAAACATGTTCTGAAACATGACTCTTGTATTAGGGAGTCAGTTCAGATTTCAGTGGTTTTGTCAGTTTTTCAGGACGAGTTTAAAATGTAAACTTTGAACTGAATTCTGTTAAAACACATGACATGAATGCAGTCACATTCACAACATCACAATTTGCTAAATGATTCAGTTCTAATTTGGACTAATCTACCCGTGGGCAAACAGAATGTTATGATGGAACTTTTTCTGTACTGCTTCACTGTTGTTTATGATGCCTCCCAAATGGTGGCACTTTTTCATTGCATCTGTGCAGAAGATGAGAGACAGGACTAGATGACTTGGTGGCAGAGTGGTTAGCAGTAGCTTGGATGCCCTTTCAGGCTGTTCTCTGACCGCTCCACTAAAAACAGGTACAAGAAGTCCCTAATGCATCCAGGACTTCTCCACATGAGAGCCCAGTTGTCTCTGTGGGACGTGGGTTAAATAAAGAGCTGCTTCAGTGACCATTAAACCCTCACAGCACAGATGAGCACAGGTAAACAGAGACACTTCACTCTACACCGTGTTCTACTAATGCAGAGGAGATGGCAGTAGTATTTTGTATTCATTCCATGACATTTAGGCCCTCACCTGCACACAAAGGATTGTATTTCATCACAACACTCAAATCATTTGCTTTCTGCACAATTAAACATCTCAAAGTATGGCTATTTTTTTAACTGTCTTTTTTAACATAGAGGACCAAAACAATGTAACAGCAAAAAATAGACCAGAGAGGCCTTACCGTATTTTCCGCACTATAGGGTGCACTTAAAAGATTTAATTTCATCCAAAAACGACTGCGCACCTTATAATCCAGAGCGCCTTATATATGAATTTATTGGTTTGTCTTAGTACGACTTTAGTAAACTACAAAGCCGCTCCACTTGCAGCATTACGGCTCCCGTAGTCAGGAGCATCAGGAGTAATACAGACTGTGATTTCTTTTAATATCAAAATGCACCTGTCAAGAGACACGCTCACAACGCCCACTTTAAACTCAAGGCTGTTATAAAGTGAAAGTGTGAGCTGCGTGGGAGCAGTGGATGAGAAAAGAACACACATTCACCAAGACAGAGAGACAGCGCCGAGCCACTTACGCCACGATCTGCCAATGGATCGTGGTGTAACTGTGTATCAACTGTGGTCCGGGCTTTCACCAAGTCCGGAATCATCACTGAACTGAACTCCAGGGAACAGTAACCACACTGACTCGGATAATGACGAGAGGGATGTGGGCGTGCTGGATGCAGTAATCGCCCGTTTCAACAATTATGACTTATTGTGAGTACTCTAACAATTTAAAGTCTCAGACAGTTTTTTTTTTATGTGTTACAATTGAACAAAGTTGAGAGTTATTGTGAATAAATAAATAAAGTTTGACTCACTTATTTAACTGTTGTGTTTCTTTTAATGCGCCTTATAGTCCGGTGCGGTTTATATGTGAAAAAAGTTTGAAAATAGACCATTCAATGACAGTGCGCTTGATAATCCAGAGCCCCTATAGTGCAGAAAATACAGTAATTTGTGTGTCCACTTTTAAACACATGTCCAATATTGGCCTGATGCAGTTGAACGTACTTCTTACTTGTGTATCCCAGATGTATTGTATGAATGTACTGTCAGATAATCAAGTGCGTGTTAGCATGCTTATTGTCAGCATTACTGTCTTTGCAAAACTGCACTGCTCTCAGAATACATAAGGGAGATGAGGAATAACTTTGAGGCACTGCAAACTGTTTCAAATGAACTAGATTGGTTTTCATCTTTCTGAGACAATCAAGTACAGTGTCTACAATTATACTAGACTCCAATTAAGAGGAGTCCTTTTTAGACACATTATGGTCTATAGTCTGACACAGACTCTATAAGTCAAAGGTATTTTATATACTATACACTGTTCTTCCTTGTCCCGCTAAGTTTTCTGTTGTAAATGAGCTTCTTCATCACCTTGCATATTTTGCATTCACATAGGTCTAAGCATGATGTGATTTGCCTTAAGAGCGGAGGTGCAGGGCTGAGGAAGAGAGGGAGCAGGGGGTGTCTTTTGTCCTGGGCTGGGGCTCATCTGGTGTGCCTGGGGTTGGAGGGGGAGAGGAAATGGCCTGTGTCAATAGACAAGGGTGCTAAAAGGCTGAGTGAAGGCTACCGTCTGGGGAGTCCGAGGGGGGAGGGACAAACACAGCGTCCATCAAATCCTCATCAAACATAGAAAAGCTGCTCCCTTCACCAACAAATACATATGACTGCAGCTTGCCACACCCTCACAAACTATGCTCGAGTAACAGAGACAGAAAAGACTTGTTTAACACATATTTGTTAACTCTAGTGTGGAGATCTCCTGTTGGCCTGCTCTGGAAGAACAGCACAGGCCTGCCAGTCTAAAAGGCTACACTGTCAAGTACAGATGCTTTTGAATGGAACTTAGTGTGTACAGATGCACTGATACTGATACTGGTATTGAATATCAGCGCCCATAGATCACTGCTATTGCTAGATACTGTAAATGACGGGGCTTGTAACCTGTTGATTTGAAGGTTAAATAAGAGTCACATAACACAGTTAGATAGTTAGTGGTGTTTTAAGAAAATAAGCACCATTTTTCATCCCTACACTGAAATCGGTTAATATCGGCAGATAAACCAAACCAAAAACAGAGAGCAAAATGTGTCTAACAAAATCCACAGCAGTATTTGCCCTGCGAGAGAAAAAAGAACAGTCTTCAATGACACGTCCAGTCAGCTGCACATTCTGAAGTCACCCATTTTCTCTGACCATAGTACTGTGGGCACAGCAGACGCCGCTAGGATATAACCACACCAGGTTTACACAGAACAAGACAAACCCTGGAAACCTCAGCAGCACGGGTCAGACCCACAGCCCTCTGTGACCCTGGGGACCATGGCCAGTGGAAAGTGTCCAGCCCAAAGACGTCAGGACAGGCCGAGATGACAGGCTAGAGTGTCCATCAATCATGCACGAGGACGCAACTCACTGTGTTGAAGAGGAGGCAGAGGAAAGACACAGACTAAGAGGAACGGGGGAAGACAGCAGTTTGAGTTTTTGCCCTTGGAAATATTGGTCAAAACAAAACCTATTAGGTTTTGATCAAACACTTTTGTAATAATGATACATTTTTGGACACAGATGCTTTACAGTGCATTATTTATTCACTACCTCAGACACCCTAGAGTAGACTGATGGACGTGAGGTTACCAGTCTGTGCCATTGGCTCCTTTGACCACCGACACACATGCAAACACCAACGGATTAGGCAATACAGGTGAAGTGTTGGCACTAGAGCCACTGCTGTAGCACCTGGTATTACCAGCCAGGATGTCCTGCTCCGACACTGGTATCAGCTGCCCATCTAGACATTTTTAGAGTATCAGCATGGATCAGATTTGGTGAATAAATGGGCAAAACAGCATACAGTGTCCTGCAGATGTCAACGCTAACACTGCAGCTAACTCAGACTGAGGCTAACAGATGTACATATGTTCAGTACCATGTGTCTTTTTACAGGCCTTACACATAAATACTATGGGGAAAAAACACACAGGCTTTAGAAATAGTGAGATTAAACATCACCTAATGTCTCTGTCACTGTAATCTGAAGCTGCTACACTGTGGAGGAGTTTAACACTTTATTTTACAGCATTACAGCTAATTCTTAGGGTATGTTTAATTATGTTTAATTAGGCTTTTTTATAGCTGCTGATCCTTTTCATCAACTGTGCCTAACTGAACCGTGGAATACTTCATTATTTGTGAAGGCATAGCCTGCAGTGTGTAAATAAATAGTTCAAGATTAGAAGATTACTGGTATCAGATCAGTATCTGCATGATATTTAAAAATCAGTTTTGGCAGCCATGAAAAAAAAAAAAAAAAAAAAAAAAGAGAAAAACTGAATTGGGACATCCCTAGTTCCCAGTGGTCTCCATCCAAGAAGATCCAGTGTTGCGTAGCTTTAAAGATGTGATGAGATAAGACTTTGAACTGTCCAAGGTAAGACAACATAATCTACAGAGACCAATGAGCATGTAAGCAGTATGGAACCAACACTGCTTTAAGATGATTAGACCTGCTCACTGTGTGTGTGTGTGTGCTCATACACAAGCAGAGCTGTGAGCAGGAGAGCATTGTATGTGTGGGTGTGTGTGCGTGTGTGTGGGTGTGTGTGCGTGTGCATGTGTTTGTACACGAGCAGTGTGGCCGTCTCACAGGCACATTAACATACAGATAGAATAGGTAAAGGCTTTTAATGTACTCCAGAGGATCAGCTCCACACTCAAATGAGGAGACAAACAAGATGGAGTCTGTGAGTGCGGAGGAGCCACATAGTGAACATGAGCATCCAAATGGTGCTTCAAGTGTGTCTGAACGATTGTTCTGAGTGGACTATGGGGCTGGACACAGGGCCAAACACTAATCACAATGCTTCTCCTCTTACTAAAAACAACTATTTTTATGACAGAGACATGTAACACAACAATATGATCACATCTCTTCTTTCTTTTTCAAACCACATGCTTCCTCTGACAAAGGATTGGGTGTAGACCTCTCTATTAAAAATTCAGACTGGTCATGGACAATTTGGAAAACAAAGTCCTGAATTCAATTATAACTAGATAAATTGCACAACCCTACAGAAATTAATCTCACAATATACATTTTTAAATTCCTTAACAACGACAATGTAAATATTTTTGGCAGTCCATGAGAAACAGGCTAAATCTGACCTGATCTAAAGATGCACTATGTAACTTTTATAGTAGGGCTCACCACCTTTATGTCCACGGGGATTTTGTTGCTTTGTCTGTAATGTTCCATAGTACGGCACCTAACTTATCCATCTCCATAGAGACAAGAAGGTGATGGCACCAGTCACAATATACAGGTCAGATCTGTGGAGAGGTGTAAGAATTTTTAAAAGTATTATGGAGAAATATAAACACCAGTGATTGAATATATGCATGTTAGATAGGCTTAATACTGTGAAAATAAGTCTCTCTGGTGGTGGACCCTGCATTTGAAATGTTACAATGTGCCCCTTTAGGGTTTTTTTTGTCTCCCCCCCTTTTTATTTTATTTTTTCTTTATATATATGATTTAGACAATAAGCTACATTCTAAAGTTCCATATCTTAAAAAAAAAAAGAAAAAAAATCCATGGATGATTTGGATATAGTGCTCACCACTGTTTGTAATGTGTCTTCCTCCTAAAATACATCAGACATCAGTTTTGTTGTGTTGGTTGTGGACAGATGAGTGCAGAGCAGCAGTCAGAGGAGCTGCTGTGAGACTGAGACATGTGAGCTGCCTTCACACTCTTCTCCAGTGAGGCCCCAGCGCTGTCCGAGGTCCTGACAGCTGCCTGAACTCTCCTCTCCTGGTCTTCTTCTCTACATCTTTACACCACACCTCAATAAAACTCAGGGTATTTAGTTCAACTCCAGTAGTATTTTAAAGTGTAAGTATTTTCTAACTGTATTCTCTAAATTTTGCAACATGCTCAAAGAAGAGGAGAGTACAAGAGCTGCAAGACTAACTGTAATCAAATCAACATCACAATTTGAATAGAAGTCATTCCCAAAGATTGTGATTTCTGAAGTATCAAGATTTCCTCCACAAACAACATCTCCAATCTTGCTGTGCATAAAAACAACTGCTAACCCTGTAGTTTAGAACATGTTCTGAGATGTGATCCTTGGATTAGTTTGTTATGTCTTCTAGACGTGTTTAAAATTTAAACATAATGAAGACATAATCCTATTATTAAAACACAAAAGATAAAAACGCAATCTCAATGCTTGTTAGAAAATCACATTAAGATATTTTTCCCAAATCATGCAGCCGTAGAGAGCACACTGGAGTTTATCAAAAGGTGTATTTGGGTACTAGAACAAGTCTCTTAACCTCAGAATATTGTGTATCTTGATGTTATTTACATGTATATATTTTTTAAGTTCCACTACACGTAACTTTTCTGGTAAAGGCCCACTTGCTTGTTTCATGAAGATGTTATTTCTTTGCCAAGAATGTTCCACAGTATGGCATTAACTTATCTACCTCCCTGTGGACAGCCACCTTCAGGCAAAGTTACGGGTCAGATCTGTAGACAGACGATCCCGATCACAGTAAGAGTGGATGTTTACAGCAGACCTATTCTGCAAAATCACATTTTTAGAGCTTTCTGTTATATCCAAATAAAGGTTCTTTTTGACGGACCAGTGTTATGGTTTATATTATTATGTTATAGTAGTTTCCTTTTCTCATTTGACCCTCTGAAGTTGTATTTGGAGTAAATTGTGCATGTTTAAGCAATGTTTAATATTTTTTTACTGATCTACTCCCATTTTCGCACCCACTGCTCTGTATTTACTTTGTTCTCTAATTTTATTTTAACTGATAATACAAACAGTTTTCTAACGTGGAAGTCAGCAAACTTTTTTGTTTTGTATTCAGTTGTTTTAGATGAATATTGTGATTTCAAATATTAACATAATGATCTCCGGGTGCCATTATAGATGAGAACTATAAAGCAGACACAAGCACAATATGTCAGCTTTTAATAAATTGAATAGTTAATGCTGCAGTGTGGGACATGCCGGGCTACACAATAACATCTATAGTGACATGAAGTAGACTCTCACCTGAAAAGTACTGCACCTTTTAGTACATCTTGACAATATGTGATTTTCATTTTAAACAGATTAATTCTAAGCCTTATTTATTTAAAATACCGTCTTCTGTTATATTCTACTGCTGCTGATACTTCATTATACATACTCATTATAATCATGATCACCGGTAAAGTAGTTCTTGTATAGCTGGTAGTATGCATTAGTTTTAACAGTGTGAATAGAGACAACAGAACGGCACGATGGGTAGAGATGTTTTTGTGCTTTTGCTGAACTTCATTTGAGTCAGCTACAATGCTGTGACTCTTGTGTGGAGGCACATTCAAAGCACAGAATCTCATCCATAGTTACTCAAGTAGTTTTCAAAGAGCAGCCAAGGTTTCCACATCGACCCTTTATGTCACGTTTCATTCAAGCTTTAAACACATTATCATTTTTAAATTTTAGAATCCTTCACCTGAACACCTCACCCGTTAATGTAACACTAATTTATCACAAAGGTTTCAAAATGACGATAATTTCAATTTGTGCGTTGGAATGCAAGTATCTGATGACTGCTTTTGTACAGTGGGACAAAGGAGATTTTAATAGAATAGATGTTTAATAGAAGACTTGGATTGACTTACCATGAGGTTATTGGGGGCAGGCCGCTCTTTAGGCTGGCGTCTCATACTGAAAGAAAACACAAGTAGTCAGAATTGAGCGGAGCTGGTAGCACAGACACGCTTTGTGGTGGCCTTCATTCAAAAACATACTTTCTTTTGTTTCTGACGCCGAATACTCTTTGAATACACTCTTTCATTATTTAATTAAATATGTGCACACAAATTAAAACTTTATGATTCAATCCAACTATTTGTAACTTTTCCCACATAAAAGAACCAAAGGCAATCAAAACTTTATTATGCAGAATTTTCAAACTAAATGTGAACCATTGGATATGATTATGTAGAACTTGACTGCAGCAAAAAAGAAATAAAAAAAAGAAATAATTATCAGAGCAAATGTGCAATTAAGTTCATTAGCCATACAGTAAGATGGCAATTTGTATTAAAAGTTTCTTATTTTTTTTTATTGGTCTACTCACTAGTCTCCATTAAATGTGAGGTACCCGCAGTATTCTTGTAAATAAGGCTGTATTGTAAAAGCAGTATGCTCTGAAGAAATCAGACTGCTGTGCACTGTCTGCATCCAACTGTAAAAGAACTGTAAAATACTTCAAGTAAAGAGCTGCATATGTCATGTGTTGGCTGTGCATTAGCTGTCCACTCCTGTTTCATTTCCATGTGAACAAAGCTGTTCTAAAGCTGTGTGCACGGCCTCAAACTCATGTGAATATTAGAAATGTGCCTAAGTGTTACTTTAGTCTCATGTATTTAATTGCTTTCAGTTGTTTGGAAAGTTTACTGATGCCTGATTAAGAAATAAAAATTTCTATGGCAAGTGTGCGTGATACAAACTGAAAAACACTTGTATGTATGAGAGAATGTAGCGCTGCTAAACCCAAAACCATCATGTGACACTCTGTTGTCACTCACAAGGACATATCATGTCAAATGGGCTTTTAGGGTTTCAGGCTGGTCTATGGGGATTATTCTGGGACACTGTATTGTTTTGAAAGGTGTATTTGAATGTGACCAGTTGCCCTCTGGGGCAGTCAGGTCCTGTTTAAGATGGTCAGGTTTCTTACCTTCCTTTCACCATTTGCCTGAAGAAGACCACACAGCCTTTCAAACACTGCACCAAATAAATTCACTTTTGTGAGGATGAGTGGTGTGCAGGATTCCTCTCCTCATGTGAGCTCTCCTGCTCCTTTCACCTACCCCCTGTCCCCGCACACACACTCTGTATTTGCTTTGATTATTTAAAAACGACTCTGTATAATACATGTAGGGTTCATACATGTCATACAGCACACAGAAATGATGAAGACTATGACACACCAATGAAGAGGTAGAGCAGTTCTGCTTGAACAGGAAGTCTATTAAGATCAATTTTGTGATTTATAATGAACAACATAATGTCAAAAAAATGTCCAAATATATGTAAGAGATTAATACTAAATACCAGAACTTTGTTCTGGAAACATACTCTTTCTTTTACACAGTACAACATGAGACCAGTAGTTGCCCATATAACATTTACAGACACTGTATCCTCATTGTAAACAAAGCAGAGTTACATTAGATGCTCTGAGCTTTGGGGCAGTTACAGTGGACACTGGACTCATTTACCCACACTGCACCAGGCCTGATCCACTAACCAGGACTACACAAAGATCAGAGGCTTAACTCACTCATGTTTACAGCACACAACTTTATGTAAGTGTGAAGGTAACATGAGGCTAATGAATCCAGGCTAATGCTGAGTAAACACAGCCTAATAATAAACTGGGAGAAATGAGCAGCTTTTTATAACACTATAAAAAGCAGAGTAACCACAATGCATTACCACACAAAGGCACGTGCACCGGACTCTTAGTCCTGTGCCCATTATATCAGACTATAATAGACTCATCTCATGTAACCCTATCATTATTTATCAATTATTTAGTCTGAATATGGAGCCAGGAGGCTGCCTCCAAACTCTTTCCACACAATAAATAAGAGCTGCTATTCTGTACAGTATAAGGCACGCACACTAGCCATTAACAATGTCCACACAACCACCACCTGACTTATGCTCTATCTATAGGACCAGTTTGGACAAGTACAGACCTAAGAGCATGTAGTGTAGGGTGTTTCTGTTAGTGCTTTTTCATTATTAAGTGTGTTTCTCAAGGAAAATAATGAATAAAACAGAGATTTGATCTTAAATATCATAAACCTGACTAAAGTGTGTCCACAGATCTGAGGTAAACATGTTCAAATCAAATATATTTTTACAGATAATAGTTGTAATGCTGAATTATTCTGAATTACAAAAACATGGGGCATGATGGACAAGTTACTTAAATTGGTGCGTTGGTTCGTAAGATGATTATCCAATCAGAAAGCAGAATGAGCCTCACATGCCTCTCTCATTTGGGTTGCCAGTTTCAATGCTGAAACTAAAAAGATCTGATCTGAATGGTCACTGAATGAACCCCAGCACCAATCATGCATCAGTGCTAGTGCAGCCTCTGCAGCTCAGAGAGTGAGTTGTGGAGGTTCTGAGCATTCACAGGAGGCATGGCCTGTCCACATACTGAGAATGAGACAAACCTGGATGTATCTCTATCTGCAGGTTAAGGCTCTGGCAACACAGGCTCAATTGTAGTTCTTTTGCTCAAACTATAAAAGCACAAGGTGCACATTGTTCCTTTAATAGATTTAAAGTGAAGTATACTTAATATTTTTGGACAGAGCTGACACACTGGGCTAACTGGCTTAACACAGACAGACTATTTGTATACACTTAACTAAAGCCATTTTGACCAGTAAAGAATTACCCTCTCCAAATATAGTTAAACTTTATCCAAGGTACTTACCACTGAGTGACGAAGTGAACAAACTTCTCACTAAACTGTCCCACAGGGAGAACGGGAGGGTCCTGAGAAAACAGGAGACACATTACACACATTACACATATATAAGACAAATCAGGTGATAAAAATGTGCTTTGAAATGTTGGAAAAGAGACAAACTGTAGTGAAGCCGTTTCTCATCAAGGCCCAGAAAGCAAACATCAGCAATAATGTGCAGATGAGAAAACACACTGAACAATGCACAGTCCCACACAGTCTATTCATCTGAACACAACGCCTGTGTATGTTGAATGTGTTATGTAATTTATATGTATGTATATATGTATATATGTATATATATATATATATATATATATATATATATATATATATATATATATATATATATATATATATATATATATATATATATATATATATATATATATATATATATGTGTGTGTGTGTGTGTGTGTGTGTGTGTGTGTGTGTATATATGTATGTATATATATATATATATATATATATATATTATTTATTTATTTTTATTTTTTATTTATTTATTTATTTATCAATTAATTAATTGATCAAAAATCTGATAGTAAAACCAATATTGAAACTATAAACTCATTTGAGCAGGTATTGATACTACACAGAATCACATTCACAGGACAAATTGAAGATTTCCTGAATAGTTTTAGTGCCATATTGGTTACATTTATTACAACAGATTTTAAATTGAAATCCACAAGCCTGGAAATAATTTGGTGGTGTCGGTAAAGACAGGGAGAATGCAAACTACAGTCACTACATGTCCTCATAAATACACAAAGGCCATAGTGCAGTGTGTAGCAGTTTGAGCTCAGATCAATACAAAGTCAATTAAGCGTGTCCTGTTAACAGATGCGCCACATTGACCCTCTTTTGTCAAGAACGCCATCGGAAAAACAACACGCAGTCTACAAGCACATCTCATAATGGGACGCATGATTGGAAAGCAAGGTATTGGGCTGAGGATGAACTGCAATAAAAAATTCAATCGGTTAGGTTCATGTTATAGAATTTGATGATGTCATAATTTCAGACAGAGGGCAGGGCCTATATAACTCTACAGGAGATTCACTGTTTTGTAAAGAGGGGGTATTATGTAAAACTGATTGCTTTTAGGTTTCTAAAATGTTGTTAACCCATCAAAACCATGCCTGCAGAGGTTTTAGATGTCATCCATGCATATCTGAGTAATCTAGCGATCTCTCCCAGGTCTTATCCAAACCCTTTTATGTAAGCCTACGTCACCCACGCTCCCACATGACAAATCTCCATAAATATACAAAAACACGACACAAAACTGTACACAACAACTTCACAAACCTGATGTGATGTGCAGGAGTTTCATTAGTGTGATGCACACTGATTGTGTTGTGATAGTGCTCTGAAGGGGGGGTGACTTGACTCACAGAGCAAAGGGAGGGGGGACTCATTAAAACTTGATCCAAAACAACATATTAACATGTTTTATACAATTATAAGAAACATTTTCTACTATTATACAATGTTCTACTATTATACAATTAAGTTTTATTTACTTTTATATTATATTTATTATTATTCATATTTATTTACTATTATATTATACTATTATTGAAGGGTAACATGGTGATTTAAATGTGTTATGTGTCTGTTATGTAACAGTGTTTATTGGTGACTTATGGACTCATTTAGCTTATAGTATTATGGGTGCTGGTCCACTGAACTATACATTCACAGTTTGATCCAAGCTACACTGCATTCTGTTTTGGGTATTTAGGTGAGACATTTAGGCCTAGTGGAAGTAGAATACAATATCCATTTCTAGTTCCACGTAATATATTTACTACTATTACTGTCGAAAAATATAACACATGTAACACATGTTTCACTTGACTTCCTTCTCCTGTCTACATAGTCTACATTGTCATCATGGGATTGTCTGCCTATAAAATGGTCACATTTCTTTGTTTAAGGAAATTTAGGCTTGGATTTTCACCCACAGTTTGAAAAAGATTTTGCTCTAACCCACTGGTGAGCACCAAAAAATGTTGTATTTTTGAAGCGCTAAAGTTGCTACTGTGTGTATTTTCACTGTATTTTCTCTAGTTTTCTGAAAGAATAAAGGATTGTGATGAAATGTGATAAAATATCACATGTTTACTGTAAATAGTCACATAACCAGAGATGGTGATGTAAAAGTTACACCTTAAGGAGAAGATGACGTTCAGAATTCTCTCAAATAAACAGGTAAAAAAGTTATTTAAATTAGTGCTGTCATGCGATTAAAAAAATTGAGAGATTAATTAATTATGATCTGTAATTAATTAATCTAATTAATCTCTTTTTAATCTCACCTAAAAATTGCTGAGAAAAGCCTTGAATTTGAGGTATTTTCATTTAAATTCATTATTACATTATTGTGGCAGATCAAAAGACTGATATAGAACAAAAAAAAAGTGACTTTATAAAGTCATTTATTGTTTAACAAATCTCTCCAAATTGGCTGTTGAGCCCAAGTCTCCATGAATAAGAAACTGTTTGATGTAAAGTAGCAAAGACGAGGAAATCTGAACATAATAACTTTTGTCTACTTAAAGACAATAAAAAGTCCAGTCTTTCCTTAACCATATTTAAAATATTATTGATAGAGAAATGCTTTATATATGAGATCACTGATTTTAGTCCTGGTTTAGACCTGCTTTAGTCCTACTTTAGTCCTAGTTTAGTTCTGGAATGGGTTAGTCCTGGTTTTAGTTCTGGTGTTAGTTCTGGTTTAGTCCTGGTTTAGTCCTGGTTTAGACCTGGTTTAGACCTGGTTTTAGTTCTGATTTTAGTTCTGGTTTAGTCCTGGACTGGGTTAGTCCCGGTTTTAGTCTTGGTGTTAGTTCTGGTTTAGAGGCGCACAGGAGGAAGCGCGGTTTACGCAGCGTACGCGAGAAAATGTACGCGCCGCACGGGAGGACAGCGATGTCCGCCCAGTAACTACGGAAGGAAACGTGGTCCGCGCGTTCTCAGGTTAATGACGATGATGAAGGTGTGTGTTTGTGTTTGTGTGTGTTTGTGTGTGTTTGTGTTTGTGTGTGTTTGTGTGCATGTCCCCTCATGTGGCAGGTCACTATAGGACAGTAGTGCAGACATCATGAGTCTATGCAGGTTGTTTTCACCAGTGACATTTAAGTTGTAGGCAATTTTTTATTTGTTATTTTCTTTTATATTTCACGTTGGGAGAATAATTTCAAAGACACGAATGCGTTTTTACCTGTGCACTGCTGCCTCTGTTCTACTGGCTCTTCCACCTCGTCCACTGTGCGACTGACGCCGCCAACGTTAACATGACGTTTACATCGCTCTTACTGTTTTGTGTGGGTTTCCGGCAATGAGTGGAATTACCAAAATAAAAAAATTATAAATGTGTTTTTTTGTGTGTGTGTTGTTGTCCCAACAACACATAAAAACAGATTTTATAATAAAGCAACTCGCATACAGAAACAGTAAAGTTAGAGATTAAAAATGAGATTAACGTGATTAAAAAACATAACGTGCTAAATATGACTGTAATTAATTAATCGCAATTAACGCGATAATTTGACACCCCTAATTTAAATATAATCCAGGACTACGGTTTTTGGTACACATCATGTTAAGGGTCTCTAGTCATGATGAATGCATTTGCAATGAATCCACCTTATTTGGTGTGAGTCTAGGATGGAACACATGTTGGCGGTCACTATTGTCCTGTAGCATCTGTAATAACAAGTCTGAGGAGTATCCACGATCCTCTAGCTGTTACAATTCCATTATGAGGAACAATCAAAGACCTCGAGCTGCTATTGGGACAAGTCTGAAAAACATCAAAGGTTTTCTCAGAAATAATTAACCCCCATCTGCCACTCATATATAAGTGAGAACGGCATCCTCCTCATTTGGAGGAATAATTGTACTGTATCATATGAAGAGCAAACCTGTCAAACTGAAAACAATATTTTCTTAATGTTAAATGGTCATTAAAAATAACTGTGTTAACTATCCCAGTGATTCAAGTGAGTATTTTTACATTAAATTGATGAAAATCTCTTATGGCACCTTCAAATCACCATAAAAATTGATTTAATATATTTATTTTCATCTCACTGGTGTTAATAAAGATCTGATATTCAAGACTTTTGACCTACTATGGCGTGAAAGACTTTTTTTTTTGGAAGTGAGTTTCAAGATTATAAATTAGGTAACTTCCATTCCATTTGTACATTTACATTTTTAGTTCATAGTACAATGTTAACAGTCAATATATTTACCTCCTCATTTCTTGTAAATGAAAAAAGAAATCTGGAAACTTGAGCATATCTGAATAACACATGTTCTATTTTCAACTGTACTGCCGAGATTAGAATTATAACATTACAGACTAAGAAAAAACAAACAAACAAACAAACAAACAAATTACATTAATAATAATTAATATACCCACATAATGGTTTAAAATATATTATAACTTGTAGCCAGTAGTTCATAATTCACCAATAAACACTACATGATGTTTGTGAGAATGTATTATGTTTGTGGGACAGCACGTTTGAAACCACAAACATCATAAACTCACATGTGATATATATTGTTTGTGGTGGAGATTTTTATTATGTTTGTAGGGTTAACATGTGTCTCTTATAAAAACGGCTAAAAATTAAAGCAAGTATTTGTACTTGGACTGAAATGATCGAGTCAAAAATATATGTAATTCTCTTGATAGTATCTATATCCCAGTTCTTAATAGCCATACTGCAAATCGCTAAATTATCCAATATTGTGCAGCCCTAATGGAAAGAATACATTTACATTTTCTTTGCAAAGCACTATGTGTGCATTTGTGCCTTTTGCAGTCATAAAAAAGGACTCTTCCACGGTACAATTTTCTACCTTTATACGAGCACAATTCCTTGGACAAAACCCTGGCCTACCAAGCAGAAAATCCTGAGCTGCGGTCCCCAGCCAGAGCTCCATTCAAATGCAGGGAAATGAGGCCTGTGTGTGTGTGGAGGGAGGCCTGCTGTGCCATTAAAAACACCTCTGGGCACTATTCTCATTCCTTAATGCTCTGATCGGCAGCCCCCCGTAAAGCATGATGCATGACGCCATTTAAATTAACAAAGAAATAGGCCCTCCTAATCTCTCCGCAATAGAGTGTGCTGCCGCCGTCCGGATGAGCAATACATCATAGCGCGGCTGTGTACAGACAAACAAATGCCCTTGAGCAACGCACACAGAGCAGTGTTCTTCATTTGGGAGGGAAGCACCGAATCAGCAGCAAACATGTAGATGCGCATACACAGGCCAGCCCTTTTCAGCAGCTCTGCAGTCTACTGCTGCTGTATTATCCTACCCTATAGACCTTTGAAACATGTGTAAACAAAAGCAGTCCAAATTCTGGAATGGAGGTAACTGGAGGCAAAATGAAATAGAACATAATATGATTTCAAAGGAGAAGCTGGGATTAACCAGAAAATGTGAAAAATCCAAAAGAAAATCTCTCTTACACATGAGAGATATGAGAGTGTGGGTTAAAGGAGTTTATAATTGTCTCTGTGCACAATCAGAGGGACAGTAAGCGACGCCATTCCTGCTGTAATGTTTCTGAGGTTTCCAAAGGTACGTCTTTGTGTGTCAGTGCTAAGGCTAATTTCTGGCACAGATGTAAATAACGCCACAGTCTGAAATAATAAACACCTACAAAAAATCAGATTATCTTTACTAAATGTCATTTTGTTATGTTCGACTGAATAGATTTGAATGTTGTCAGTGACATCCACCTGCAGATCACTGTCCACTGACCCAGCAGCCTTTAGTGATTTTAACATGACTCTGCACAAATCTCTCATTGATTACACCAGAGCTGACCCACTCTGACTGGGAGTTGGGCACAGAGCCTACTGTACTTTAGTATTTATTTATTTAATAGAAAATTATTATACAAGAAAATTACATTTTATTGGACAGATATGTAGAGAAAGATTGACTGCAGAATACAGTTTCATTTTATCTACAGATATATGCATACTTTACCACACATTATACTTTTTGTGAGGCTTAAAAAACAGAGGCTAGAAAATATTTTTTTCCATCTTTTGGAGTAGAAAGGAAATGGTCATTTCATCACTGGAAATCCTAAATTATATCTTACTTTTTGTTATAAAGACTTGAAACCATTTGCATTTTGATCTGACGTCATTTTCAGTGATTATTGAACATGTGCTTTAAGCCTCCAATCTCCTCCAGTCTGGACTTTTGACCATCCTGATAACTGAGCATATCACAGGTTCTATACAGAGCATTAGTCTGGTCCTTGTCTGTTCCTGTTACATCTTTGGAGGTAGAAGGTAAAGTCAGCCACTGTGAAATGGAATTGGATAAAACATACGACCAATCAGGGCTCAGCGGTGGTGCTAAATATTACAGAACACACTCGCTTTGGGCGCACACAACTGTAAAAGTGCACAAGCAATCAGAGGGAGCACGGACCAAAGGAAAAGCCCAAATCTGCTGCAACTCATCTGTAGTGAGAGCAAAGGCTTTCAGACTAACGTTAAACCAAATAAGTTCAATGCTAAGTAGCAGCACACGGTACAAGCGTATCCTGTGGTCTGATCCAATACTCCCCACATAATGAGGAGGGAGCTCGCATAAAACCACTGACATTCAGTCATCTTATTAGATTAAGCTAACCTCAAACATAATAACTATTAGTGAGGATTACTTTAATGTCTTGGCTTGTGGACTGACTTGCACACAAAGACTATTTAAACTGAGACAAATGGGATTAAGCTGCAACTAAACCTGAACTAGGACTTAGAACAGATCCAAAAAGTTTACATCAGGAATAAATCTGGATCAAGCCAGGACCAAACCAAAACAAATGTAAATGCTAAAGTTGACTATTCTTAAAGACAGGGTATTATGCAAAACTTTGTGAAGCTTTCTACAAACCCAGTCCTATAATATTGTTCCCTGAATGTGCCTGAAGAGGTTTTAGTTGTCATCCATGCATCTTTGAGTATTTTAGTATTTCTGTAAGATTTGCCCAATGCTCAGCCCATAAGCCTTTCATCCATCCTCCCACGTAACAATTCTACCTAAATAAATATACAAAAGTATAACACAAAACAATAGATGACAACTTCACAAACCTGATGCGATGGACAGTGGTTTCTAGGGGTGTGAATATTTAAGTCCCTGGCAATTTGATTCAATTACTGGGGTCCCAATTCAATTAAAAACGATTCACGATTCTAAAATGATTCTTGCTTCTGTACATTCATACAAAATAGAATTGTTCTATTTGCGCAGGCAAGAATCTAAACAAGGTATCTGAAAATGTATTTATTTGTAGCCTATTCATTATTTTATTAGTTCATAATTCAATACAACTAAGATTGGTTCAGTCATTATCTGGATACAGTTCATGATTAAATTGAAATACCTATTTGTCACATATACAAATGATATAGATGTTCTAATATGTTTAGAGTCTGTTTATGATGAACGGGGCACTGGCCTTTTAACTCTCACATGCTGTGGCTGTAGTGAACACATTAACTTTCCTTCGCTGCTAACAACACAGCATTTTACCGTAGTGGAGACATGTTATTTAAAACCATTTTGTGAGAATTTGGAATCGATCCAGAATCATTAAGACGTAGAATAGCGATCCTTTAAAGAATTTTTTTTTCAACACCCAAGTAGTTTCATTACCAGAATGCAGCTGATTGAAATGTCATAGTGCTCTGAAGGGGAGTGACTTAGCACAGTGAACAAAGAGAGGCCGAGCCTAGAGTGTAAATATATCATTTTCAACAAAAATATTTTCAAAATAACAATAGGTGAAACAATCCCTCCTGTTTAAACACTCACACTCTTAACAATGACAGAACCAGTTCATTTGAAATGATTTGCTGTGGTCCAGAATTATTCCTCACTTACCTTATGCATTCAGAGCATCCTAAATATTCAACTCGATGAGCTTATACAGTAAACACGTTTCACAACTTTCAGAGGTTAACAATAACGAGCATGCCAGTCACATATCCTGTTTCTCTGACAATAAACAGCATAGATATATTTTCATCTCAAGAGCTGTTTATACACAACAGGCTCTCCCAAAAAAATGACATAATTTCGCAGGCCAATAATTCTGGCAATTCTTGTTGAAATAAGCTCAAATTTTCACAGAATGTTTAAAAACAGATCAAGATTTTATACTGAATATTTCATTTTTGTTCTTTTTTCATGTTGAGCCGTTCACTCCCAAAGAGAAGACATTTTGCATTTTTGTATCTGCTCACACACACTCACCCAAGACTGTGCAGACTTCAGTGCAACATTTAGAAAAACTTCACCAACTGGCAAACAAAATTGGACTTGGACCAAAAATGTAAAGGGGATGAATTTTCTGCAAGGCTAAATGATCACATATGTGTGCGAGCAGATTCCAAGATGCAAAATACCTTCTCTTTGGGAGTGAACGACTCAACCTGAAAACAAAACAAAAAATAAAATAAAATGAATATAAAATCTTGATCTGTTTCAATACATTCTGTGAAAATTTGAGGTTATTTCATTAAGAATTGTCAAAATTATTGGCCTGCAAAATGATGTCATATTTTTGGACCCCCTGTATATCTGCACTGGGACACATTTTCCTCAAATGCATGGGAAAAAAAACAAAAAAAAACCTAAAACAAACTCTAATACAGGTCCTTTAAGGATTTGAAATGGAGTGTATATTTGCGAGGCCACATATTTATGCATGTATTCCAAGCGCTGCCAGAGCTTTGATGTGTTAGTGGTGCTAGCACAAAGACAAAGCGGGTGATGAAAGTGCCCTGGCTCCTGCTTCATCCCTCTGCACCAAACGTGAACCGCCACGAGTAAATATACATGTGATTGCCATGGAGCCATTATTAGGGGAAATTAGATCAGTAATTACAGGCTTGAAAATAAAGTAGGAGTTCTTTATTAGCGGAGCGGCGTGCTATTCACCAGCGCAGCAGAGAGGTGCTTTAATGAGAGTGGGCAGCGAGCAGATGGCAGGACGCGCAGCGGTTCCAAGATGGAGTCTCCACGATTAATGTAGCGCTGTCTGTTTCCAGCAAATATACTTCCCACAGACAAACGCATGCAGGAGCTACTATTGGCAACAGAGTCATGTCCTATATGATTTATGTTGTGTCCGTGTGCCGTCGCAATGCATCCAGCGCTGTGATAAGTCCAATGTGCTTATTTGAGTAGAAATGCATGAAGGGTTTTTAAGGGGCTTTCATTGTAGTTTCTGCTAATGCTGCAGGATGTGTCCTAATCAAATCAAACTTGTAATTTGAATGGTCGTAATTAGCAAATCACAAAGGCTGCAGTCATTTAGGTGATCGTTTATACTCACAGTCTCTTTGTCTGAAGTCTGGTATTACCTGCTGAGTACTTTAGACCTCTACACACATTTTCTGAAATGCAGGGCTCTGTTGTAATAATCTTTAGTAATTCATCTTTCAGTCTGCCAATATATTCATTGTCCTGGACTGTACAGTGAACACTTGTGATTGCAATGCACAATTTTTGTCCCCAAAATGTCCTTACGTGCCAGTCTCTGCGTAAATACTGAAAAAGATAGCTGTTGATTTGAAAACAATTACTTCATGACATCACAAAGTGGAACAGAGCATTTTGAGCTTTGACAGACACTCTGAATAATTCAGAATTATTCAATTAATGAAACAAAACACAACTCCATGTATGTTTTGGAGGGGGTAAAAATGTTATAACATGGTTTAGCTCACAAGAGGTGGAATATAGGACCTTTAAAATGCCTTTAGGAGAACATTACATGTACTAAAATGCACAGCTGCAATACTGTTCTCAAAGGAATTTTAGGGTTTGTAATAAACATAGTTTAGCAAAATTCATGGGGTGAATAGGAAAGTGAAGTATTGTGACCCAAAGATAAAGCCTAAATGACAATAAGGGTGAAAAATAAAGTATTATAGTGTTACTATAGGAGAAGTAATTAAGTGTGGCTGATTCATTCTTTAAATCTGAATGGTACTTGTGAGGAAAGTGTTGTAGTAGAAACTATGGAAGGCCTATATGTGACACCAAGGTCCTACCAAGCAGGTAAGATATAATAACAAGATATTCTGTGTACACATCTCCTGCACTGGATTTTTGAGGTTTTTCAAAAACCCAACTGTTCTAAAAGCTGTCAGTCTTTGATATCCAATAACCCAGCAAAGCACAGTGCAGCGAGCTTCAAGGACAACATATACATTTTTTTTTAGGACAATTATATTCCAGGTTTTCCAGAATTTCCAGGACCCTGAATACTGAGCTTAGCACTAGAATAATGTTGACACAGTCCCCCTAACCTGAGCTAGCCCATCGTAAACTGCAGCTTGTGTCTAAAGAGTATGACAGGGCAAAGTGTTTCTCCTGTCACCTGTGTGTGGTGAGACTGTGGTGGGTTTGGTGGCGGGTTTGATAGTGGGTTTGGCGTTGGGATAGCAGGAAGTTTAGTAGTGGGTTTGGAGGCGGGCTCGTTTTGGGTTTGGTGTTGGGGTGGTGTTGGGTTTGGTGTCGGGTTTGGTGTCGGGTCTGGTTTCGGGATGGCAGCGGTTTTGGTGTTGGGTCTGGTGTTGGGTCTGGTGTTGGGTCTGGTGTTGGGTCTGGTGTTGGGTCTGGTGTTGGGTCTGGTGTTGGGTCTGGTGTTGGGTCTGGTGTCGGGTCTGGTGTCGGGATGGCAGCGGTTTTGGTGTTGGGTCTGGTGTTGGGTCTGGTGTTGGGTCTGGTGTTGGGTCTGGTGTTGGGTCTGGTGTTGGGTCTGGTGTTGGGTCTGGTGTTGGGTCTGGTGTTGGGTCTGGTGTCGGGTCTGGCTTCGGGATGGCAGCGGATTTGGTGTTGGCTTTGGTGTTGGGGTTGGGGTTGGTGTCGGGTTTGGTGTCGGAATGGCAGCAGGTTTGGTGTCGGGTCTGGCGTCGGGTCTGGCATTTGGTCTGGTAGTGGGTTTGGAGGCGGGTCTGATGTCGGGTCTGGAGTCGGGTCTGGTGTCGGGTTTGGTAGTGGGTTTGGAGGCGGGCTGATAGTGGGTGTGGTGGCGGGCTGGTGGTGGGGTGGCGGGCGAGCGGGGAGTGCCAGGCCCAGCACACGGCTCTCTCGCCTGGAGGGGAGACGGCAAAGGGCGCAGGAAAAAGAGTTTGAGTGATGCCTCTGTCTGCTTGACTAATGAACAGTTCAGCCGGGGTCAATCCATTACAACCAAAAGCATTTAATTATTAATTACACCCAATCTATAGGCAGTTAAGGACAAGTGACATAGTATGTTTAATGCGCAACACAGAGCAGGAGGGGGGGCAGGTGGAGGGGCAGGAGGGGGGGCAGGTGGAGGGGCAGGAGGGGGGCAGGCTGCAGTGGCGAGGGCTTATATTCTGTCATTTGTGCGTGTCAGCAAAGAACTGAGAGGGAGCAGGAATGAGCGTGGCCAGAGCTAACATTAGCATACACCTTCATAAACATGCACAGGGCTGTGTGGCTGCAGGAAATACAAAGTCCCAGACATAAAAGTGGGTTGGGGGTCATGTTTTACAGGACACTGGGTAGTGCCACAGATAATGGGGGGAATTATTTTAAAGCTAATAATATGAGGGTGAAAGTTGAGGTTGAACTGAAGTGTAAAATGTAAATGTAAAAAAATAAATAAATGTAATAAATACTTTCAGTAGAATTTGTATTCAGTTCTAAAATCCATATTCTGATTTTGGCATTTTGACATTATCCATATTCAAAATGGTGCTTTTCAGGTTCTAGACTGTGATGATGTCATTTTTTCAGATGTGGTAAGAGACAGATTTTCATATTAATAACACTGCACTTTGCCATGAAATATCCAAAAGGTAAATGCACAAATGTTGAACCTGATCATTTCTGTGACTGAGTAGACCAGACCAGCTCCAGGGCGACATATGGCCCATTGGTTTACTCTGACTGGCCTGTTTAAGATCATCTGGAATTACAAAATAAACATATTTTATTACTTTGCCTCATGCATAGACTAAAGCTGCATTGCTTTTATTTCAGAAGTGATATTCTAAATGACATTTTTTGTAAGGCAATCTCACTTTTTCATTGTTTAGTCATAATATAAACTTTTACCAGTCTGAGCAGCGCGTCAAAACAATGACATTTACTGTTATAAAGAAATACAATTAATATTATGCAGAACTGAGTTAAGCATTTTGGCCTCCACAATATTTTGTTTCTCATGTGGTCACATGGAAGAAAAAATAAATAAATTGCCCACCCGTGGACTAGGCTGTAGAACTCACTGTATTACATCACAAATCTGCTTTTGAACTCTTTTCATTTTAGCTGTCCCCGTCTGTATTCAGTCATATTGGTCTATAGAATCTAGTGACGTGTTCTGAAACCCAGCAACATATTTCCTCCCTGTACCTCTCTGTGTTCCTTATTTAAGCTAAAGAAAAGTGTCCATCTACCTGTCCATGGTTATGTTTTGTTTAGTGTATTGAGTACATGACTGGGGGCTGTGGTGTTAGCGGTGTTAGCCTCTGCAGCATTGTGCATGCGTGGTGTGTGTGTGGTGCATGCGTGGTGCATGTGTGGTGCAAGTGTAGTGCCTGTGTGGTGCCTGTGTGGTGCGTGTGTGGTGCGTGTGTGGTGCACGTCTAGCCCCAGGCGGGTGCACAGGACCAGGGCTGTACGAGCGGGGAGCAAAGCCGCCTGAGTGCTCTGCTTCATTAGGAAACAAAATATAAGCTTTCCGGGCCATTAGGGCTGACTTTAGATGCAAAAGCACATAAGACGGCGACTCACCTCATCAACGATGCATTGGAGTAACTGGAGAGGCTGAAACACACAGATGTAAAAAAAGGGTGAGCTGATGTGATGAAAGCGGATCTATTACGTTAATCAAATGCAGTGAGGCCGAGCCGAGCCATAACAGATCGGATATGTTATTTTATTATGCTACCTCGTGTAATGGCAGCTGTTTAGGAACAATCTAATATTTGCCAGTGAAAATGCCATCGGAGTGGAACAGTCAGCCAGGATTACAGACATGCAGATCCAATAACACTCACCATTAAAGATCCTTGGTTCTTCTGAATCTGGAAGGCACAGAAGAGGCCCTATGTAATTAGCGTGTCATAATCAAGGCGATAAACGTGGACACATGATGATCACTGGGAGGAAAATGATAGTTTCCCCGTGGCAATCTGTGGCTCTGCATTAACACCATTTACATAATGAAAACACACAAATGTTAATGGACTCGCTCTCATTTGAGGAGATGGGGGAAGAGAGGCGCTCATGCTAATCTCCGAGCAGTGCTTTATAGCTGCCCTCCAGGTTCTGTCGATGACTGGAGATGTGAGCCGCCATGTTGGATTCACAGGTACAAGGCTGAGACAATCATTAGAGGAGAGAGCAAGACAGAGAGCTAATTACACAGCTACAAGGCACATTGGGATAATTTGATTAGAATGGCAACCCTTAAACAATAAGTACACAAGCCCAAATCAAGCAGGCTAAAGTGTAAGTTTAAGAAAACATTTCATCGTTTATAAGAGAAGCAATAGGGTTTCTTCTTTGGATTTTTCCTTTTTTTTTTTTTTTTGAACACTGAACAAAAGTTGCACATTTTTGAAATGTACTACATTACAAGATTACTGAATACTCACTCTCAACAAATGAGTATTGGCTGTCTGCATAGGGCCATGCTGGTTAGCTCACTGTGTCTCAAAGCTAATTCTATTTAAAAAAAAAAAAAAAGGAAAATATAAAATAAACAACCAATTAAAATTTAAGTAAAGACAGCCTGATTATTTTTATGTGAAGATGATTTCAGTTTGTGGTGTTATTTTTATATTTACTATGAATCAAAATTTGTATTAGTACTATGACGCAAACACAGACAAGTGCTCTGCTCTGCTCATTTATAAAGTCTAACCTCCACTCACAACTTCCTGTTGTGTGATCTTCAAGTATTTATTAGTTTAGTACCATGGAGAACAATAAGCCAACATTCACTTCTGTCAGTGTCAGTGAAGCCTCTTGTTAGATTTGTCAGAGGCTCACAACATACAAGAACATAATGTTTAGCAACACTAAGTATTAGAACAGGATTTACTGTAAATAATAAATAAATAAAACCACTGTTACCACCGGTGTTGGTCAGATTGCTTTGCAAAACTACCGATTACTGACTACTGGGCGGCAGTAGCTCAGTTGGTAGAGCATTCGCCCACTGATTTGAAGGTTGGCGGTTCGAATCCTGCTCTCGACATTAAAAAAAAAAAACATCACAGGTTGAGCGGTCAGATCCACTGACCCACAGGTTGGCTGGTGTGATTCCAGCTCCCACAGATGAATGCTGCTGTTGTGTCCTTGGGCAAGACACTTAACCCACCTTGCCCACAATGTGTGTGTAAAGTGCTTTGAGTGCCTTGAAGGTGGCAAAGTGCTATAGAGAAAAATTTGACCATTTACTGATTACTTCCTCTAAAATAATGTAATTACTATTCTGAATACTTTATTTCAAAAATAATTTGATTACTGACTTAAAATAAGTTACACTGAAAAAAGAAAGTATACAGCGGAGGACTTCTAAAACGTATAAAAAAGTGAATTCTTCACACTTATTACACATTTTAGCAGTGAAAAAAGTGACTACTACTTCTACTACTACTCCCACTACTACTCCTACTACTACTTCTACTACTACTCCTACTACTTCTACCACCACTACTACTACTCCTACTCCTCCTCCTCCTACTACTACTACTTTTCTAAACACTCAAAGATGCTGTACAAAGAATACAATTAACATATATACGATAATAGACAAAATATAGGCATGATTGAAAATCAGGCTGGACATTAAAAATAGACTAGGGTTTTGAACAGTTTCTTGAAGATGGGGGTTCAGTGCAGTCACGGATTTGCTGAGGTAGAGAGTTCGAGAGAGTGGGGGCGGTGATAGAGAAGGCTCTGTCTCCCAGGTTCAGAGCTTAAGTCCTACAAGGGAGGGACAGGAGCAGAGACAGGAGCAGAGACAGGAGCAGAGACAGGAGCAGAGACAGGAGCACAGACAGGAGCAGAGACAGGAGCAGAGACAGGAGCAGAGACAGGAGCACAGACAGGAGCAGAGACAGGAGCACAGACAGGAGCAGAGACAGGAGAGACAGGAGCAGAGACAGGAGCACAGACAGGAGCAGAGACAGGAGCACAGACAGGAGCAGAGACAGGAGCACAGACAGGAGCAGAGACAGGAGCAGAGACAGGAGCAGGGGAGGGACAGGAAGACAGGGGTGATCTGTTCGTGGGACCATGTGTGTGTGAGCAGGTGGACAGTGTAGTTTTGGGTCCGGGTTATTTGTTTAAAGTGGGATTCTAATCAGAGGTTGAGGTCGACGAGGATTCCACGGATACAGATGAGTGGGGATGGAGTGAGAGGAGTCTTGTCAAAACTGAGGCAGAAGTTTGAGGTGGGTTTGATGCATAGTCTGTATAAAAGAAGTGGACTAAATGAGTGTGACATCACCCACAGCGTTCAGCGCCGCTCAAATGAGGCTCGTGATGTTCACGGTTACAGGAGGGAATCTGGAGCCTGACTCTGTGTTATGAACACGATTTTTTTGACAAACAAAATAGCGAAAAAAAAATCTGAATCACATAGAGCGGATTAATATGAACATTTTAAGACCAAAATGATGAGGCTCACTGCAGCTGTTACAGAGAGAGGGACGAAAAGATCCCAATGTAAGTCAGTTGGAGCCAGGGTTTAGGAGGAGCCGGAAGAGCCTCCTGGCGTCTATGGTTTGATGAAGTTTTTTTGAATGTCTGTTTCGTCACTGCTGAGTTTGAGAAAGGTGTGTGTTTTTATGTCGGTGTGACAGTTGGACGAGTTTATGGATGAAGTGGAGATGGCGATATAGAGCTGTATGTCGTCAGTGTAGCAGTAAAAACAGTGGCCATGATGAGGGATGATGTTGCCAAGCGGGAGGATGTAGAGAATGAAAATGAGAGAATCAAGCACTGATCCTTGGGGGACACTTTGTGACAGGGGAGCAGTGAAGGCGGAGCAGTTGTTAATGCTGATGTTCTGTTGTTGGTTTGTGAGATATGACTGAAGCCAGGACAGAGCAGAGCCAGAGGTGTTGATGGAGGTCTTGAGGCGGGAATTATGGAAGTTACAAGGGAAAGTAACTAATGTAATCACTTTTCAAATGAACTGAATCGTGTAACGTTGGTAACAAAATCCTCAGAGTATCCACTCAGTTTGTCTTCTTCCTTCCTTCTCCAACACTCTTCCCTTCTCATCCTCATCTGACAGACGTAAAGCGGGATGAGAGAATTCTCCAGCTGCTGCGCAATTATCATCGGAACAACTGCGAAAAAAAGTCTGTATCATGTTTGTGTCCGTGGCGTAACGACAACCTGAGATGACAGAAAAGGCGGTAGCAGCTGAAGTGTGTGTTTTCTTCCAGTTGATGTAAATACGTTTGAGCGCCCCCTGTCCAAACAGAACACTTTCCCACCCCAGTTGTTTTGCTTTGTCCACAGTGCTGTAAACCCTTGGCTTTCTCTCAGTGCCCAGGTTTACAAGATGTTTTTTAATTCAGAATTAATTGTTCTGAATTAAATAGTTTGGAATTAAAATATTCTCCTTCGAGTTCACATGGACATGATAATTCTGACTTGAGGTTTACATGGAAAACACATTAAATCATCTTTATTTCATTCCGCTCAGTGTCTGGGGGTGGGGAAGCGTTCTGATTGGATCCAAATCGCGTCAGAAGGGTGACCCAACGAGCATGTGCTGAACAACCAGAATTATTTTTGAGACGTTTACATGATCGAGGAATAAATTCATTCAGCTTTAAAATTGGAATGAACCACTCATTGTTTACATGGTCTTTTTAAAGCGGAATACATTTTTATACTGAAATAAATTACTTTTATTTGGAATTAAAGCTCTCATGTACCGTATTTTCCACACTGTAGGGGGCGCTCATAAACCTCCAACCCCATCAAAAAAACAACTGCGCCCCCCACAATCCAGAGCAACCTATACATGAATCCACTCGGGTGTCCCAGCACGACTTCAGTAAACTACAAAGCCGCACCACCCAGAGAACACACAAACACACACGGAGCAGACAGCGACCGAACAGCGAAACACACCCACAGACACACTCATCACTCCACACCGACAAGGAACGGAACAGAGGAACAAACCGAAAAAGCGAGTGCAATGTGCCACTTCTAGACACAACTGAACAACTGAGTCACTGCGAACACGCCGACAATCCAGCGATCCCAGACAGCACCCTCCCTACACGCCACAACTGAACAAAGCCCAGAGTCACCGTGAACGCCACAAACAAACAAAACCACTCACCCATCACACTGTTGGGTTTCCTTTAAAGTCCAGTGTGGTTTATTTGTGAAAAAAGTTCAAAAATAGACCATTTAATGACAGTGCATCTTATAATCCAGAGCGCCCTATAGTGTGAAAAATATGGTAAAAGTGGCAAATGAGTTTCATGAAGTCTCCTGAAATGGTTTTCAGAGCTGGGTTTCATCATGGTCAAGAAATGTCAAAAGTGCAAATTAGGGTTAGAAACACAGAGTAAAGTCTATTTTAAAATCTAAAACAAGAGTTATTTGATCTGATTAAATTTTTTGTTAGCTACATTCCACATTCATAGTTCTGATGCTCAAGTGAGAATGTAAAAATCATGGAAATAAGAAGTATGTCCAAACGTTTGACTGTTTGTGCGTGTTTCGAACAGGTGTAGATGGTCTGTTACTATAGTTACGGTCTGACATTTGGACACCTCACTGACAAACACCATTAGTTATCTCTCACCAAGCAGAGGGAGGCAGAGCAGAGAGCACGCTGCAGACTTCCAGATCCCACTTCACTTTGTGTGGAAATAAATTGCACATTTTAGCCGTTGCTTTGACAGTGCATTAAAGCGCTTATTGATTCACTCAATTAAATACAGGTTTGCATAGTCTGTAAATACCAGGAGACACTTAAGGCGCTCCACATCCAGTTTGCCTGATTCAGATGCATTAGAGGCAACTATAGAAAAGTCATTTGTTCAGAAATAATTACTCGGACCGAATTGCAAGCTGTTCAAGTTGAAATTGGATAGTGGAGGAACAAGTTATTCAAGCATAATTGCGTAGTTTTTCTTCTTGTATGTGGCTTAGTTAGACATTAGAGTTTTAATACATCTGCACCTCAGTCCCCTCTCTATTATGTGAGTAATCTAATACAGAGATGCACACACATGCTGGGTTTCCATGCTTGTTGGGGCACTGGGTAGTATATCCATCTTTAGAACTTTTGACTATTGTAAAATGATTCAGTGATTCATTTGACTAAAAGGAAGGGTATAAATCGTTTGGAGAAAATATGTAATTGCGATTTTTCTGACAAGCATTGACTGTTTGATTAGATTTGCAATTTATGTGTAATAACAAGTTCAAAGGAGGACTGCCATAAAAAATGAAATGTAATAAGACAAGACTGAGCTTGGAGAAGAGCCGCTGCTCGTCCACGTGGCTCAAGCATCAGCTCTGGATGCCTCCTGTGTGGGCATGTCCCACAGAGAAGAGGCCCTGGAGAGAGGGAAGTGTGGGCATCCCTGCTCAGGCTCCTGTCCCTGTGACCAGACCCCAGATAAAACAGAAGAAAATGGATGTTGGACCTAAACTACGGGGTAAATATACAAGAAAGAATATTTATTTGTTTGTGGAGAAAATTTTAGTATTTCAGAAATGTTTGTCTTTACAATTTGCTCATTTCTTCCGTTCAAATAGATTTTTATGCAATGTCCATTAATCTTGCAGCTCTGCACCAATCAAGTACAATCATGTAGTCACAGTCATTCTAGGGCAGACTGATAAAAGTGTGGCTGCTAATCTGCTTATATGGCCTTTTCTGATCACAACCAAACACATTTATATAATATGAGTGAAGTGTCATGCCCGAGGACACAAAAAACAAGATCAGCAGAGGTTTCAATGAGCAACCTTTCCTACCCAAACCCAGCCCATCTAAATCTGTTGCTGCAAGTTCAGCAACGAACGCATCTGAAAAGTAGTGCGGTGGTAAACTTTACTTTAGACGTCTTTTCAGAAGCAAAAAATAAAGATCAACATTATGATCTGGTGAATAAATTAAAATGTAATGGGGGTTGATGAACCTTACAGTGTTTTAAGAAGACATGCCAGTGAATTTAAGAAAGTGTGACAAAAACCAAGAGCCACGAAAACAGGGAGAAAACAAACGGCAACAAATCAATCAGGGACAGAAGTGCTGGCGGCTGTATACACATCACACTCAGCTCTGAAGTCTTCAAAGACTTTCCGAGCGAGCCGCGCACAAACTCCATTAACTCCTGACAAAGTATGCAAATGAACGGAGCATGTGGCGAGGGGGATTAAAGACACCAGCTCTAATCATGACAAACGCAAGGGGACGGCAGCACAGCCAACGCACGCGCTCCCAAACTGTCACACAGACATCACACTCAAAAAGCCAGTAAATACAAATGTAAAGATGCACAGAGTTACAGGGAGTAGTGCTCCTAAAGATGGCCTAGATAATGCTGCAGGATTATTCACCATCAAATTGAAATCACAACACACAAAGGCAGCAGTTATTTAAACAACACATTGTACTTTAGTCTGCCAGTGGTTGTTGGGCGCAGTAGTGGTTGTTGGGCGCAGGAGTGGTTGCAAGTGCAGTGCTTCTCAATTATTAGGACGAAACATCTCACGTGACTATAAATGTACCTATAAAAACCTCTACATGCCATAATGACGCCAACAATTAAAGTACAGTCACAGCGGGATGATTGTCGGCAATACGGCACGTTTTCGCACAGCGGCTTACAGAGTGATTGGGGTGTAATGTATTTAAACGCATGCGCGTCTTCTCATCCCTGTTAAATATGTTTTCCAGTTGAGGGTCTGCACACTTCTGTCTACACTTCATACTCAAAGCACAGTGCTCCACACCACACACTGCGCACACTCTGCCAAAGCCACTAATGTAGAAGTGCAGCACACTAAATCAGACCAAAGCGTCAAAGCGTCCACTTTCTATGTAAAGATGTGCGACAGCGTCCTGCGTTTTTGCGGCGCGTTTTCGGCGTCAGCGCGGCGCGAATCTGGCGTCAGCGCAGCGCGTCTTCAGCGTTTTGGCGTCAGTGGCCAAGACGCGCGTCCAAGGCGTCAGCGTCAAGAAGTTGAAAATGCTGAACTTTTCGCGTCAGAGATCAATCAGGGACGAGTATCCAGAGACGCAGCGACGTTATTATGAACCACAAACATAGCGGAGAATAAATAATACGATGCCATAGATACACCAGGACTGACTAAACAGATAGAAGACTCGAGACAGACACCACAAATTAAAGGACCAGTATCACAACACACATTAGTATAAATTAAAACAGTTCGACCCGACTTTGATGTTTTATGTCATAAACAACTGACATTGTTTCGGGAAAAGAGCGGGACCGGGCTCTTGTTTCCAGGGCAACGGACGCGCGTCAAGTATTTTTGTCCCGTCGTCCACGGCGTCAAAGATGCGCGTGGTCCAAACTTGCAAAGGTTAGAGGCGCGCGTTTTTTGACGCTTTGGTGTGAACGGTTGGTTGTGCATTCCCGAGGTCAAACGCGCTTGACGGAGTGGTGAGAAGCACTGCATTAGTGGGTGTTGGGTGTAGTAGCAGTTGCTAGATGTAAGTATTAGGGGTAGTGCTGGGTGTAGTAGTGGGTGTTGGGTGTAGTGTTGGGTGCAGCAGTGGATCTAGTACTGGGTGTAGTAGTGGTTGTTGGGTGTAGTATTGGGTGTAGCAATTGGTATTGGGTGTAGTATTGGGTGTAGTATTGGGTGCAGTAGTGGTTCTTGGGTGTAGTAGCAGTTGCTAGATGTAGTAGTAGATGTTGAGTGTAATAGTGAGTGCAGTAGCAGTTGTTGGGTGCAGTATTGGGTGTAGTAGTGGTTGCTGGGTGTAGTAGTGGGTGTTGAGTGTAGTATTAGGTGTAGTAGGAGTTGCTGGGCATAGTATTGGGTGTAGCAGTGGTTGTCGAATGTAGTGTTGAGTGTAGTAGTGGTTCTTGGGTGCAGTAGTCGTTGTTGAGGTAGTAGCAGTTGTTGGGTGTAGTAGCAGTTGTTGGGTATAGTATTGGGTGTAGTAGCAGTTGTTGGGTGTAGTATTGGGTGCAGTAGTGGTTGTTGGGTGCAGCAGTGGGTGCAGTATTGGGTGTAGTAGAAGTCGTTGGGTGCAGTAGTGGTTGATGGATGCAGTATTGGGTGTAGTAGCAGTCGTTGGGTGCAGTAGTGGTTGTTGGGTGCAGCAGTGGGTGCAGTACTGGGTGTAGTAGCAGTTGCCGGGTGCAGCAGGCAGGCCCAGCGCTCAGACAGCTGTGAGAGATGACAGCTCTGGCCTGCGGCTGTTGGCTGGCTGTGCTTGACGAGCTGGATGTGCGCTGTGCTGCTACAGCCTGCAGGTGAACTGTCTGCAGCGCCATATGGACCAGGGGGAGAATTAACACTGAGATGAGGAGGGCCCGCTGCCAGATACCACCATAGCACCACACCACAACCACAGGAGCCCATCTCACATGTGCAGAGTTACACTTCACAAGAGAGACCACCAATGTAAACTAGGCCTGCTCATGTTCAGGAGATGTCAATCTTATTTAATTTTTGGATAAAATATTTAGTTTAGTTGTATTATTACTACTATTACTCAGAGGTGGGCAGAGTAGCCCGAATTGCACCCAAGTAAGAGTAAAAATGGATTTGTGAAACATAGTGTTCAAGTAAGAGTAACTGTCAGGAGGCAACACCGGAGTTATAATTTAAAGTTAATGTAAACTGAGGAAAAACAATTAAGAAAGCACAAAATCTGGTATTTTCAAAGTACAGAGACTAAAATGAGACAAACTTATATCATATCTGATGGAGCACTGCAAGAAACACAAATGTTCAAATCATTTCATATTGTCACATAAAGCTTTTGTCACTTGTAGACTTACTCACAGTGTAAAGAGGAACCAAACTCTTACTCTAGTAAGAGTACTGTCACATAGATACATAAATTACAAGTAGGAGTAACAGTATGCAGCTACAAAAGTACTCTGAAAAGTTACTCAACTAAATGTAACTGAGTACTACCCACCTCTGCTGTTATTCCAGAACATCTTTTCTATTACTTCTATACATAAAAATGGTGCACAGATGTTCAAGTACAATATTCTCAGTGATTTTGCTCACTGTTATTCAAAATATGAATAACTCATTCAGATCCATCTGATTCTAGAAGATCAATGTAAGATCATTATGAGTCTGTTGCTGGCTCCTTAAACTATTCAAATCTGTCTTGTAAAATTGTTGAAATCAGCAGATGGCAAAGATGGAATACTAAAACTTGTGTTAAGTACAATGTGCCTGGTTGCATTGAGTGAAATGAGGAGGATCAAGGGTAAGGCGAGGTAACTAGATGCAGATTGTTCAGCTGGGATTAGAGATAAAACCATCTTAAAGGCCTAATTAAGACTTGATAGGATTGGTAAGCAACTTCTGTGGTCGGCAATTACATTTGAGCTGGATTTTAACTGAACGCAGTGTGTCAAGAAGACTGCTGCCAACCATGTCTAAGGTTTTAGTCAACCACAGGAGAAAAAAGGGACAAATCTGTTTATACCACCGTTAGAATGGGTGGGAAAGAAATAAGCATTCAAATAAACAGAAGAATAACCCAGGAGCATACACACATAATGAGCTTGGAGCTTAACGTACCTGTGGGTATGGAAACATGCCTAGTGCCAGCTGTGGAGGAGAGAGCAGAAGAGAGAGAAATGAAGAACAATCACACAGTTCAAATATACTGCATAGGAATAACCTCAACCCTGTTGTTTAAGCCATAACAAAAGAGACATGCTAAATATCACATTGCCTACACTTCAAGGCCATTACTTTGGAACAATAAAAGAGGTTCTAAAAAAAATTACAAAAATCTAATTGGGGTAATTTTACTACATTTTACATTCTATTTTCTGATATGTTATAATGTACTTTCCTCCTCATAAACAGACCCGGAGTTGTGTTTTGTTTCATTCACATGTGTTTAACACCAAACCCTGGAGATTTAGGCTGTGATGTCATGTGGTAATACAGGAAGAGCTCCACTGTGTTTTTAAACTTCATACAACTTCAGTAGAATCATTTGCATCATTTCAGTCCTGAATTTGCTAATCTCTACTAAACTACAGGTAAAAGGATCTTTAAACTTGAAAACTACCACTACATGACATCGCAAGGTGAAACAGAAAATTCTGAGCTTTTGAGATGTAAACAGACTAATAATTCACACACGAATGAAACAAAACACGACTCCAGGTATGTTTTTGATACGGTAACAACATTCTAACAGGGCTCACAGGACTCAATTGAGTGAAATATAGGACCTTAAAACTGTTCGTGTTTAAATATTAATACCCAGGTGAAAATCCATACTATATATCAAAACTAGACACAAGTATGTATATTAATATATATAACATTTGAATTATTAATTATTAATGAATTATTTTTAAATTTGTATCAACATTGGTATAAGAGTATCAAGCCTTTTTAGTGACATTGTGACATTGCGACATTGCTGTGGCATATGTGTTATAAAGATGAGACTCCATTCATTTAACTTATATGACCAAATTCAAATAATTAAGTTAAATATAAGTTGTGTTTTATTGGCTAAATAACAACCAATCACCCCCAAAATGAAAACAGAATTGCTACTTTAATGCTGCAGCTCAGTTACATTTAAAGAAGATATATTGTTGTGTCTGCTATATAGTTATAATCTACACCCATAAATTGTTAAAATTTGCACATTTTAAATATCAATATTGATCTAAAATGATTTAATAAAAGAAAGAAGTCCATTAACTTCTGCCTTAAAAAACTGTGGTGCCTGATGGGAATCACAACAAAGTGCCACATGCTGTGGGCCCCTCCTATGGACAGCTGCACATCACATTAGAGAGCTATTTGGGCCAAAAGAGTATCGTGATGCTACAAAATCATAATTGTATCATCGAAAATAAACTTGGCGAAGGAAGAGCGTACGTCACAGTGGGCGTGTACCGGTGGAGCTAAAAACGGAAGAGATCGAAGCAATGACGTCTTGAATACAGAAGACTAAAGATTGCTCAAACATAAATGAATCAGTCTAAATACAACTTCAGAGGATCACTGAAAAGAGACTTTTTCACATACTAGGTCCACTTTAAGTTAAAACAATATTATAGGTTTCATAACGGTAAGCTGTAGATTTAAGGTTTCATTAGTAGATGAGTCTAGTGTGGACATTGTGGTGTGGTGAGGTAAGAAAAGGGCTTTTAAAGCACAGTTTCAAATAAACTTGTGTTCGTCTTTCATGTAAGCTTAGTGCACATTGTAATCTAAAAACACTCCCTCATCAAACAACACTGGCTATTAGTTAATAAGCCCCTGAGTGACCCACCTGCTGAGCACAGAGCGCAGGGCTAAAGGAGAAGCCTGGCAGACTGCGCTCAGGGCTAAACCTAATGTAGTGCTGTGATTTTGGCTGGGGGTGGGGCCACACTTCTCCCTGACATTTGAGGTGGGCATTTTTCATCTTGGTCAAGGGCAGCTTATTGGCAACATCACCTTATTAAAACGTCAAAAAGCCCCGGCGTCTCCCCTTGAACGTAAATAGATTTAAACTGGTGGTCTAAAGATGGCGCTTGATGGAGAGGAGAGGGTCTGTAGGCACTTTCGTTTAGCGTAACCCCACTTGATACGGCCCGGCGCTGTTGTAAAAGTCAATCTCTCTCATGTAAAAATGATGTGGATAATTCTGACATGCCATCTCTCCCCCGCCTCATCTATTCTGGCGGTGATTGTGTGTGTATTAGGAGCTATTGACGGGGAGGGGCTGTGAATCATCTGTTATCAGGCCAAAGGAGCGCCGCAGACAGTTACAGATGGGGAATCAATGGAGTCAGTGGGAGGACAAGAGAGCAGCGCAAATGAAAATGTGATTTGAAAACAGTGTGTCAGTCAGGTCTCCAGGGGGCGCCGACAAAAGACACGTGTTTATCTACAATCATTCATTCTGCCCGGCCAGCCAACCATATCCTGCACACGCATCAGAGAGTGACGCCTCTGTCAACGTCATAATATCTCTGAAACACGAGGTACGCCAAGGTTTAAGCAGTCAGTGCTCTAGTTTTGCTTATAACCAGAGATTTGATTCAACGGCCAAAGTGTAAGCCTTGGGATATTGCTGACAACGTAATCTTAAAAACGTGAACAAACTATACATTTGTCATATTTTATACTGTTAAAATACATGTCCAGGAATGAATTAGACAAGTGAATACAATTATGTGGCACTAGATTTAAAAAAAAAAAAAAAAAAAATTCATTTTTTCTAGATGGATAAACTGTGTGTTTGAAATAATGTTGTCACGATACAAATATTTGAAACTCGATTTCAGTACAAAAGAATAGACTTGATACTCTGTTCTGATTCCCATACCATAACGATAATAGAAAAAAATACTCTTTATTTGGAGAATAGAATGTGATTTTCAACATTATATAGTAATACTTAAGTTATTTTATATTACCATGTGTTCCATAGATGGTCCGTGTGTATACTAGTCTATGTGCTCTTCTACTTGTTCTGATACAACTTAACATCATTCTAAAGACATTCAGGAAAGGTTCATTTCTGTCCCGTAAATGGGACTTTTTAGTACTGATACCTGTTATATTTAGTTTTGATACTAGTTTTAATATAATGTGGTTTTGGATAGTTTTGACAACCCTAGTGTGAATCCAAACATTGAACTGAATACAGAATTAGATTCATAATATAAAGTTATAGCTTACCGAGAGAAAAAAACAATATTTTTACACAATAGAATTGGATATTTGTTATATGAACATTGTAGTTCTGTTGATTTTGCGTGTAGTTTTATAATAGTATGCCAATAATAAACATAATAATCCTTGGCCAAAAAGCTCCATTATGTCCTACTTATGGGATTTCTTTCAGCCTCAATAGTTGGTCAAATCAGTATCGGGTTTCAACACAAGTTTTAGTATCAATTAGTCTCTGGGTATTGATTTGTTGACAGGCCTAGCCTCTTGTCACATATGTTATCAGTGTATGTTACAAATATGATGCTATAATAAAACACAGAGATAACACAGAGCCAGCTGTACCTCCATAAACGAGATGCCCACACTCCACACGTCTGCGTGGATGCCGTACTGCTCCCCTGAAATCCTCTCAGGCTGAAACACACACAGCACCACAACCATCAACACTGAGGAGCCAGACCCTGTCATATGAGAGCTCTGTGGATGCTTACTTACAGCCATGTACGCATTGGTTCCAACATAGGTTTTGGCTATAGAATTCACCAACTGCAAAAGAAATGCAGACAATTATAAACTGAAGTGATTAAATATACGTCATTAAAAACCTGAAGCTCACACATGTTTAACACACAAACCCTGCATGTCTAGGCTTTATTCTTCTCTCAAACTGAAAACACTGATCCATCATGTGATGTCATTGAATGGTGATACAGGAAGTGCTCCACTGTGTTTTTAAACTCCATACACCTTCACTAGAATCATTTAGATTATTTGCAGTGATGGAATTGCCAAACTTGAAGCAACACCAGTTTCTTTAGCTTTGTTGAAAGCTCTGGTCTTCTGGTGCAGAAGAATACCAGAAGATATTCTAGACTCTTTTTATGGCAACAAATGTTGGTTATTCTAGTGCATTGTAAATCAGTTCAATTGAGGCAAAAAATATAAAACTTAAAACCACTGGATGACATTAAAAGGAGGCAAAGCATTTTGAGCTTTGGAGATGTAGACAGACTAATAATGGTGGATTACTCAAATGTGTGAATAAAACAAAACACAACTCCAGCTATGAGGAGGTGACATTATAACATGAAGCTCATGGGAGTCCATTTTGCCCATTATAGCACCTTTAATGATATTACTGTTACAATGAGTGACACTAGAATCAAACTACAGTGGACTTCTTAATTCACTTTTATTTAGATGACCATAGATGACCATTCCTATTATCTGTGGCAACTATCAATCTTTATTAAAATACACATATGTATATATATATATATATATATATATATATATATATATATATATATATATATATATATATATATATATATATATATATATATATATATATATATATATATATATATATATATATATATATATATATATATATATATATATATATTATATATATATATATATATATATATATATTATATATATATATATATGTGTGTGTGTGTGTATATACATACATATACATATATATATACATACATATACATACATATACAACATTTTAAATCACAATATTAACCTAAAAACAACTTAATAAAAGACACAAATCCGCTGAGCTGACTTGAGTTAGAAAAGTGCAGTGTCGTTGTAAACGTCACCACAACAACAAGTCGAGAAGCTGTGGGCCTCTGCTATGGATAGCTGCACATCACATTAGTGAGCAGAGGATTTTTTGAGATTTGTATCAAAATGATTACAGTGCCGAATCTTACATCACAGATTAAATTGCGAAATGAAGTACAGAGCCATGGGCATGTGGAGGTAAAAACTGTGGTTGATCAGAAATATGGTGTCTTGAAAATAAGCATTAAAGATTGCTCAAACTTGCATAAATCAGTTGAGAGGGTAAATGAGAAGGGGAAGTGACTATGGCTAAAAGCATGCACAATAGGTCGACTTTAAATGTGTTCAAATAAATACACAAGTTTGCCCTATTTACGTCCCTGCCTTACAAGGAGACATTAGCATTGTCTGTATGTGTGGCTACAAAACACATCCCATCAGTGACAAGCCTACGATAATGAGCCTGTGCTCCCTCATGGCTCTGTGTATTTTCTGCGTGCCCTACAGACCACATGTGTGCGAGAAAGACAAACTGAACCACATCAAAATGAGGACAGGACTTTGCATTTGGAAGTAAAAAAACATCACCTTGGAGAGACAAGAAGTCGAGGTTAAAAATGAATAAGTGTTTACCATACGGACATGCAGTGTTTGTGGGGCAGGAGACAGGGTCCAGGGGGGACGTGGCGGAGCTGCGTCCCTCATGGTTACATTACAAATAGCCCGAACGCCATAGAGCGCCATTGTCTCCTCAGCGCCCGGACTGCATACATATCAATGAGGCCGCGCGCCCGTGTGGGGGCCATAATTATAACAAGTGATTTTTTTGGGACGCAGAGGAACAATAGGAGGAGGAGGGGGAAGGGGGAGGAGAGCACCCATGGGAGCGCCCGTGTGTTTGGAGGTGAAAATGAAAGCGCTGATTGACAGGTTGACCATATGTACGCAGATCTACATGCTAAACTGAACGCCGCACAGTGCACGTTGGTTGGGTTCAGGTGATGTTATATTATTCAAAACTGCCCATGTTTTAAAATAGAGGTGGAGGGCAGGTCAAATATCTGTGGTATAATTTAACATCAAAATGTCAAAATGCACAGGTCCTGGTTTATAGTTCATATGTCTGTAATCACTGGACCTATCCACATGAAACAAAAACTGGCACAAAGTTCAATGCCTTCTGTCAGTGTAAATAAACTTTTAGTTAGAAGGTGCTTATAAGCCCATGTTACTTTCACTTACACCTATCTGTCCCTGTGGAGATGTTATTGCTTTGTTCACAATATTCTACATATATTCTTTTCTCATTCACTGAGACAAGCATGTGGTGCCGCTAGGCCAAGTTATATCTGTGAATAGGTGAGCTCACTCAAAATAAAAAAGCAAGCTTTTCAATAAAAAAAAAAAAAAAAAAAAAAAAAAAATCAGCTATTGAATAAATGCAAATGTTACATTGTGTACCTTTAAATATTTTGACACTGTAATATTTAAAATTGGTGTCACTACAAGACCCACTGTGCTTTTGTCTGTGTCTATAGTTATAATCTATGACCCTTATTTTATTTTTATTTTTTTGGGACGAAAATGACTTTGTGGCGCTGTTGAATCCTACGTGTATCATCGATTAAGAAAATAAAGTTGGAGAGGTAAGTTTATACAGAGCAGTGAGTGTGTGCTTGTGGCAATGATGACAGGGATCAGAGCGGCAAAATGGCGTCATGAAAATAAGTTATTAAAGATTGCTTAAATATGCACAAATCACTCCAAATACAACATAAAAGTTATGAAACGCCCATTTTGTAGAATAGGTCTACTTTAAGACATGAGATTAATGAGAAAAGTGTCTGATCCTTAACCAAACCGAAACAAATATGATGAAGTTCAACACATGTGAATTTTACCTCTATAGAGTTCTATAGGCCTTGTCCTCCATCTGGAAGTATGCATTAGTATTTGTACATAATGAGTGTGTGTGCGTGTGTGTGCGTACCTGTGTGCTGACACCAAAGTCGCAGAGCTTGACTTGTCCTCGGGTGTTCACCAGCATATTGGACGGCTTGACATCTGCAGAGACAAACTGTTTATGGAACTCCCGCGTCAGCACTTTGAGCCTGTCTGGATCAACTCTCTGCTGTTTTTTTCCTCATAACAGTGGGGCCCGAGGTCTTACTCACCTCTGTGAAGTATCTTTAGGCTCCACAGATACGTCAGGCCTTTCACTACCTGCAAACACAGACACAAGTTAGATCAGAGGTGCACAGTGGAACTTCTTGGATGCGGTGGTCCACCACCTGCTTGTCTCTATGGAGATTGCTATAACTGTCCTTACAATAATGTCAGATCCTAGTTCACACAGATTTTGGCAACAGCCCAGAAACATGGGTCTGTATATGGATTTGAGTTTAGACGTTCAGGCAGTGTTCACCAACAGATGGCACTACTAAGTGGTTTCAAAAGTTCAAAAGTTCAAAATTCACAGTTTTATTGAAAGCTTTATTGACAATTTCTTCACATATACTAGACATACAAAGGAATCTATGTTAAGTTTCTCTCTGCTTCATGTGTAGACAACGACAGGGAGAGCGAGAGGGTGCAACATCTGCACACGCCACCATTCAAATGGTTCCATGGTTTGTCTTTGTTTAGAGGCAATGCAATTTATGTTCTGTACTAGTGTTGTTACAAAAATGTAAAACTCGATACTAAGGAATAGACTCAGTACTCAATAACAAATCCTTCAGTGGTCCAGGTAGGTTCCATAGATGGTTCATAAGTGTATATTGTGTGTGATAAAGCTCAACATCATTCTAAAGACATTCAGGAAAGGTTCATTTCTGTCCTATTAATGTGATTTTTTTAGTATTGATGAAATGACTATCGATACTAGTTTTAGTATCGATTAGTATTTGATTTCCAATACTTTTGACAACCATACACTGTACTGAAAGCACTGTTCTAACTGGGGTGCTATGAATATAAATATGATTGATTCAAGTAAGAAAAGACATGTTGTGAGTAGTCATCTTCAGACGTGTGGTGCAGTTTGTCTCTGGCACAACGAGCTCAGACATAAGAACAGAGCAGCACCGGCTCTGAAGTCCTGCTGCGTCTATAGTGCTGCTGTAAGGACAACAGTGGCCAGAGCAGAGGCCCTCTCGTCCTCACGGGGGCTTTTGTCTCCCTGATAATTAACCACTGTGACACAGGAGGGAGGGACGGGAGGGAGGGGAACTGCGAATTAGAATCAACACTGACTAAATTGCTGTCATGGTTTGATTATGGACAAAGTTAAAAAGGGGAGCAGAGATGGGGAGGCGCTGGTGCAGGGGGTAATAGGTGCGGAGACAGGCTTTTGATACAATGTGTTCTCTGTCTAAATGATCCCAGTGACTTTGACTTTGCCCATAGCTTCACAAAACAGAGGCTAATTGAATGGCTCACACCAATTTTCACCAGCCCAAATCATTAATAAAATTAGAGGCTTCCCTTCAGAATAGCAGCACAGAGGTGAGAAGTCACAGTACCAGCATAAACAGTTGTTTACTGAAGAGATGTGTGAAAGCTGTTATTGTGGACGCAAAAACAACTCATTATTGTATATTTTTTTATGGTGTCATCAAGGAAATGATAAAAAAAACTAAAGTCAGGATGTGATACAATACCGTGTGACTAGAGGTGTCATGATTTACCTTTTAATAGGATGTGGTTAAAGTTTAAAGGAGACAGAATGCCTTTGTCTACAAATAGTTATACTCTACTACTATTATATTTTGGACATTTTAAATTGCCATATTAATCTACAGCAGTCTAAGACAGACACATGAGACAGAAAACTGCAGCACTGATCCTTCTGAATTCTATCACTGTTTGGAATCTTTTTCTTTTGGCGTCTTGAATACAGAAGAATTAGGATTACTCAAATATGCATGATGTACTCTAAACAAAACTTTGAGCGTGTAAATGAGAAAGGTAAACAATTATTATGACATGAATAAAAGCTCTTAAAAGTATCTTTTAAAAAAGATGTGTCCTTTAACAAAGATGCTGGTAATACAATTAAATTAAACAATGGAAGTTTCTCAATATCTAAAATGTTCATGAAATTATAAATCAATCCTAAAATTAGTTTGGAGTTTTTTGCTCATTTTTTACCATCATATGAGATTTTAACTAACTAAGAAGTGCAGCATGTGCAGTTCAAAGGACAGACGTAAGGGACTGTTGGACTGTGATTGTCTTTCCCATAATCATGGAGACAGTACAAGGAGCTAGCTAAGCTAATGAGCTAGCTTTGAGATACCACATGTTTTTTTTTTTACATCAAATGTGGCAGCAGATGTGGCAGGAGAGCCTTCAGAGGAAATACTTTGAGGGAATTAAGATTTCATGAGAAAAGGAAACACCAGAGTTGAGTAAGGATGAGACCTTTCCTGTTGTGTTCACCTGGTTCCCCCTGGACACTGCTGTGACGGTGCAGGACACAGACACGGGGGACACAGCATCCCCTCTGACCAGTCCGACCCTGCCCTACCAGCCCAACCCTCCCCGACCAGCCCAACCCTCCCCGACCAGTCTGAAACTCCCCGACCAGTCTGAAACTCCCCGACCAGTCTGAAACTCCCCGACCAGTCTGAAACTCCCCGACCAGTCTGAAACTCCCTGAAATTTCGACTCTCTCTGACCAGTCCAACCCTCCCTGACCAGTCTGAAACTCCCTGAAAAGTTTGACTCTCTCTGACCAGTCTGACCCTCCCTGACCATTCCAACTCTACCTGACCATTCTGACTCTCCCTGACCAGCCCAAATCTCCCTGACCATTCCAACTCTACCTGACCAGTCCCAGTCCAACTCTCCCTGACCAGTCTGACTCTAACCATCATTAAAGATTGTGATGATTAAAATCAGTAACTACTTTTTCATTTTCAGAAAGTCAGCACAGACCTAATTTAGATATAAATCCACTGAATTTTCCAAAATACAACAAAAACTTACTGCCACAGCGATCCTCCCCAAAACATGTTCCGGTATCCTCTTGTACACGTCCAGTGACCCTCCTGCGGCACACACAAGAGTTTTCACTAAACTTTGGTGGTGTAAAGAGAGCAGCGGTGGGACAGACTTTTGCAGACGTGTGAAACATGGGAATCAGAGCATTAAGACACAGTTGAACAAGCACAGGCCCAAAGACAGCGGCGCTTCCAGTTCACACCGGTCTAAACACACATGCTAACAAGTGCACTTAAGTCTGCACCATCGCGCCCTTGTACCTTTTAGCACACATGCACGCTACGCCGCTAACACTCTTTTAAACTGCACAAGTGTAAATGGGTACAGAGTAGGTGTGGACAGTCGTTCATAACTCGTCTAAAAATGTGAAGTTTGACCTCCACAAACTCACCGTCCATAAACTCAGTGCAGATGGAGATCCTGTTCTCCACAAAGAAGGCCCCAAAGAAGGTGATGATGTATGGAGAATCACACTGGAAGTAAAAAAGTAAAAGTATGAGTCCAACTCCTTTAATAATCACTTCTACAGAAACATTTCAATGACGGATTTAGAATGGCCATTTCATCATATCTCTATAAAATGTTTTGAAACACATTGGACGAGAAGGACTCGTTCAGATTTCAGTGTTTCCAATGTCCTCCAGGATATATTCAAAAATTATTTGTGTCATTCATTCTCAAATCCACCTTTGTTATAAAAATAAATTATACTAGGACATCTCATTTGAGATCAGCCCACACGACATTGAAGCAGTTAGCAGCCATTTAATGGCCTGAGTACTTCTTACATTCCATTCTTACATTACATTAAATCTAATGATTAGCTTCAGTGTTTTAAGTACTCATGGCCTGCACTACAGTATGATTTACTGTCAGCAGTGTATAGACTATAGTCTGACCTTGTAGAGAATTTCTAACTCAGACATGATCTGTTTCTGTAACTCCACTGTGATGTCCAATGGAATGACCTGCAAACACACAAGACACAGCCATGAAGCAAGCAATCATTTATTTATCTGGACAAAATATGACGTGCCAGCATATAGCATTTACCTTGACAGCTAAAACCCGCTTGTACGATAGATGATATGCTCTGCAAAAAAGAGAAATAAAGCTTTACAATAATCAGTATTTGCAGACTAAAGACACTAAAGACGCTGAAGGTTCTGAGTGTGGTCTTCATGTGCAAAGAAAACAAGTGTGCACAAACCACACATAAACCTCTGTATATAAACTGTACTGGACAAACAAGTTAAGGTGAGCAGCAGACTATTTGTATATATCAAAGCACAAGTGCAGTTTTTTAGTTACAAAATTATCCGATTAAACAGTGTAATAGTTTGTAGAGCACATGATCAGAGGGCTCCTTGTCAGGACATGGCCTACAAAGATTCACAGATTCAGCTAAACACAGGTCCAGCTGTCACTTCCTGTGTCTAATGGTACGGAACAGTCCAAAGCCTGCCTGACCACTACAGATGGGCCATTACCAGCTCTAGACACAGGCAGCCAGAGCACCACTGAGACATCACAGGACTCACCTGTGCACCACTTCTTCCTTTTTGTACAGGAACTTAAAAATATGGGCTACCCAACTTTTGTAAATGTTAAATGTGTGTTTTTGTTCCCCAAACACTTATATTGGATGTAAAAGCAGCGCTATGCACCTAAATTAGACCTCTGCACGCTGTCTGCATCCAGCTGGATCAATCCCAAACCCAGAAGAAAAACACACAAGTGCGGTTAGGACTGAGTGAGGGCTGCTGGTTCACCCTGCGTCACTTCATTGGTCAATAAACCTCAACTAAACATGTGCACATGTAAGACAAAAGGGTTTGTGAGCGCTATAGACTAGTAAAGACACATTTACACCTACGTCCTCTTTTTACAGCTTGAATAAAATAGTCCATCATATTTGCATGAACTTGAATTAGGGCTCATGTTAATGAACAGGTGTGCTGTCATTTTATAAAAGTAGATGTATTGGAGGCTTTATCAAGACAACTACAGATACAGCCCTTTCTTAGAAGCCCATGAGGCAGGTAAAACAACACTACTCTGGATTACAGCTCATTAGCTCAAAGTAACAGTGCAGTCTGCAGTGTCACCTAAACTGGCATTACCAAAACCTGAGTCATTTTTCCTCAAGGTCAGAGTTGACAGAGCCAGACAGGGCCGGGGCACTGGTTCCAGACAGAGTTTTGAGTTGCACGCGCCCCTATAATGATTTAATTATCCAACTCCTCAATGCCAGGCCTCTTCTTTAGTTACAGCAGTCAGAGGTTAGCTTACAGCACTAGTTACACAAGCACTGGCCCTGAGTGTGAAGGGCGCCCAGGGGCCAGCAGCTGTCAGCTCTGGCTCACTACGGGGGTAGCAGACCAGGGGACTGAACGTGATCTGTCCACCACGTTAGCAGTAGACTAGGGGAGTGAATGTGATCTGTCTGCCGTTCTAGCAGCAGACCAGGGGAGTGAATATTATCCCAGGTTACACTCTGTCCTCGGTTCTAGCAGCAGACCAGGGGAGTGAATATTATCCCAGGTTACACTCTGTCCTCGGTTCTAGCAGCAGACCAGGGGAGTGAAGGTGATCCCAGGCTGCGCGCTGTCCACGGCCTGCCCTGCTGCAGTGGACAGGTATGCTAACAGGTGTGATTAATGCATCTTAGACTGGCATATCACATTACCGTGCGGCCAGACACCTCCAAACCAGAGCGGCCCTTTAATTAACAACACCCATTAGAGTCATGTCAGGTGGTTTACAGTCCAGGACAGGAACTTACTTCAATGTGTATGGAAGAAAGTAGCTTTTAGCAAGACTTAATACTCTGTTTCTCACTTTCATAGCTACTTTTAAAATTTTTAATTTAAATGCATCACAGTTGATCCCAAAAGAACAGAACTCACACATGTGGTTATTAGTGCGTTTTCGATCATGTTTCATCACCTGGTTTGAGTTGTCTGGGGCTGTCAGTGTATGTTTTGTTACCTTTTGTGTAAGAGCTCATAGGGAAAGACAATGAGAAATATCTCTGGATAAAATGTTATTCTGTGTGACATCAATGTTGCAATTGCTGACACGGGGATATGCAAAATGGCAATATTTAAGTATATTGTAAATAAAAAGTACTTAATCTTTCACTGTAATTTTGTGATCCATTCACTTTTTGTATGCGATCCAAGCCCATTTTTAATCACAGAGGTATACAGTATGGCACAATGGCAGAGGTTTAAGTATTTCTAAGAACAGACTTTGCAGACAATATTGCTAATTCACTATTAACATTTCACAAATCAAATGTTTCTTTTGAATACACTTAAGTCTTAATGTATTGTGCATTTGATTCTAATCTTTTGTAGAATCTGCTGTTGCCAAGCAGGTCTGAGGCTTGTTTTAATTTGATGTCTCAGTCTTCCTCTAAGCTACAATCAATATCAGTTAAGCATGACTGCAACCTCTTAATTAAGTGGAAGATGAGCCAATGTAGCAGGGGTAGACATGTTAAATACCAAGTGGGCAGGTTGGCTGTGTAAGAAATAGATCAGAGCAAGCCATCACCATGCTAAACAACATGTAGTTCAGTGGGAGTCATTTAGGCGTGCTAATGGACATAGCAGCCTGTGGCTATGTGCATCGACAACTCATTTAGCTCAGAGACAGCCTTTTGTACACGCACTGCTCATACATGTGTACTACTCTACTATTATACTACCAACACACTGCATTAGACATATAACAGTAATATCCTCATAATATACATGTCTGCTTTTACTACATGTTTAGCTACTGCTTACTTTAATTATAGATGTGATGGTGTTTCTCAGGACTACCACTCATGTTTTGTGTTGGAAGCAATGGTTTACTCCATTTTTCATGTATTTGAGCAGTATTTGTCTTGCCTCAGTACATATATAGTACAAGCAGCTCTTGAGGTCAAAATAAGTCTGCTATGTACTGTCTGCATCTTTACTGTTCGATATCGAGGAAGTTGTAGTGCTAGTCGATAATAATAACAACACATTGGATTTTTACAGCACATTTCAATGTGCAGTATGCACTCAGTGGTGGTAAGCTGCTCTTGTACCCACAATGGACCCTGGGGCAGACTGATGGAAGCAAGGCTGCCAAGCTGCACCATCAGCCCCTCCCACCACCACCAACACACCCACCACTTATATACTAGGAAATGTGGATGTGTCAAGTGTCTTGCCTAAAGACACATTGACAGAACTTGGTCCAAGCAGGAACCGATCCCCCGACCTTGGGGTTGGGTCTAGAGCATGGTAACCCAATCAAAATACGATGAGTTCTGACAAATATTTAGAACTTACTTTCGGGTTTGGGTCGGACTCAGATACAGATAGTGCATCAGTTGTTTCCTGTCTACAGTAAAAACACTCACTTTGAGAATCTTAAAGATCTTTTAAAGATCTCTTAAAGAAACTCAAAAGATCAGAGCTCTGCACTTCTAGTTTAGATACAAGTCAAAACTGAGTTATAATTATTTGTGAAATGTGGTGCAAAACTTCAGATACAGGATTTTTACAGCATAAAAGATTGGAGATAAAGTCCACAGGAAGTAGAGTCACTATTGCGAATCAAGCAGCTTCACCTCGATCCGTGCACTGTGTGGATGTAAACGAACACACGTCAACTACTTTCACCTTTTTACTTTTAAATAACTCCTCACACTGGATTACTAGCCCATTTTTGTGGACTGGATGTGATTATATGTGGAAAACAATTTCTATGGATAATGTGGATGAGATGCTGAACTTTAAATTTACTACTTTACGACAGGTGAGGAATAAAGTCTTTTCATTATTACCTCCGCCAAGGAGGTTATTTTTTTGCCGGCGTTTGTCTGTTTGTTTGTTAGTCTGTTAGCAACATAACTCAAAAAGTTATGGACCGATTTTGATGAAATTTTCAGGATTTGTTGGAAATGTGAAAAGGAAGAAGTGATTTCATTTTGGGGGTGATCCGGAAGAAATCCTGGATTCTGGATCACTTTTAAATTTTAGTTAACATTGTGGTAAATGGGGCCAAAAATTTTGTTTCTCAATATCTCGATTAATTATTGACCAAACCCCATGAAATTTGACTCAGGGATGGACAATCGGATCCTCTTTCATATTCCAAATTGAAAGATACGAGACAAATATTTATGGAAAACACAATTAATATGAGGGGGACTGTAGTCCTTGGCGGAGGTCTGCACTCTCTGAGTGCTTTTCTAGTTTTCGTTATGTCCTGAATTTGTATTTGTGTCCTTTAGAGGCCACACAAGTGTCACTAGGCCTATGAAAATAGTGTGATTTTAAATGTGTCGGGTTTGGACACAAATATCTTAATGCCTGTCGGGCTCGGGTTGGATTCGATTGCTGCTCTGTTGAACATGGGATGGGCTCGGACAGAAAAATTCGTCCTGATCCACACTCTAGTTGGGACCATTGCTCTAACCAGTGAGCCACAGTTGTTAGCTTTACAGTCACAGTGTGTGTGAATAATTAAGATACTTGTATAAACTGAGGAATAACTTTGGACCACTGCAAACCATTCAAAATGAACTAGTTGTTCACTTTTTAAAACAGTGGTTGTCTATATAATTTTATATAATATTCTCAAAAAAAAATAAAAAAAAAAAAATAAATAGGATGAAAGTAAACAGGTATTTGGTTGTGTTCACAGCATTCTATAATATTTTCATTTGTAGACTTACTTACATTGTCCAATAAAAAAATGAAGTTTAGGGTTGACAGCTCAGAGAAGTGAGATTTTGTTAAGAAGTTACTAAATGTACTTGAGTAAATGTAATGTTATGTTAGTTAGAAGCTCTTCCTTTGCCACAGCAGTCCAGTCTCCATGTCTGCAGGTTAACCCACGATGGCTAGACCAGTGCTGGGGTAGGCTTAGTCCCGTCTGTCCTTGGGTGCCTCGGGGTTGTATGAGTTACAGTGACAATCCGGTGACAGCAGCAGACACTGGGACAAGGTTACCGCCTCACCCCACCACACTTCCCCCGGAGCTGACCCCAGTAAACGTAAGCCATTGCCTGGATCTTATTTACACTCCAGGTCCCGGGTAATAAAAGCTCCATCATGCAGTATTCATAGGCCTCTCTGTATGACTCTCCACTTGGGGCTGTGGCTAAAAACACTAGACACAGGGCATTTACCGGGTCACATGGGCAGCCGGGGCCTTTCTCTCCTTATGCACACAGGTGAGTTTAAAGTACTTTGTTCAATTGACTTGACCATTATAAACATGTGTATTTAACAATCTATTAAAAGGAATAGTCAGAGGATCACTAACATTTAAAAGGCCCATATGAAGCTATTTTCTGATCTGTGTAATGATGTTGAATCCTCATGGAAAAACAGGCCTGGAGATGTGCTTTGTTTCATTCACACGTGTTTAACACAAACCCTGCACATTTAGGTTCTTCTCTTAGATAGAAAACATTGTGTTCCACCTTGTGATGCCATGTGGTAATACCAGAAGTGCTCCACTGTGTTTTTAAACTCCTTAAACCTTCTCCAGAATCATCTGTATATATTCCGCCCTGGAAGTGCCAATCTCTACTGAACTACAGGTAATATGTATTAGTAGCTGTTAACTTGAAAACTACCACTTCATGACATCACAAGGTGGAACAGAGCATTTTGGGCTTTGGGCTTTGATGTAGACAGACTAATAATGCAGGATTACTCAAATGTGAATGAAACAAAACACAAACCCTGTAACGTTTAAGGTGAGGTAAGATCAAGAGTCAAATTTGTGTTAGTATATCCCGAATGATATTCTGACACACACAAACTTACAATTTGGCAAATTCTCAGTGTCTCCATGGACACCAGCAGATGATGCCACTAGGCCAATTTACAGGTCAGGAGAGGTAAGCTACAGTGAGACTGTGTATTTTTCAGGCATTTTTGAAAAACGCTGTCATACCTGCTTCCAAAGGTACACAACATACTTAGAGTTTTTAATTCATTCACAAATGTTTAACACATAAACCCTGCATATTTAGGCTAAGTTAAGTTCTTCACTGAAACTGAAAACACTTCGTTACACCTTGTGATGTGCTTCGATGTGCTTTTAAACTCCATACACTTTCATAAGAATTATTTGGATGATTGTTGAAAACTACCACTTGACATCACAAGGTGGACCAGAGCATATCTAATAATAAAGGGTTACTCAAACATGTGTGAATGAAACAAACCACAACTCCAGGTCTGTTTTTGATGAGGTAACAGCATTAAAACACGGCTTAAAGCTCACAAGGGTAAATTTTGCATAATACGGGACCCTTAAATGATAAAGACTGCTCCTAATAATGCATTATTTTGAGTTATGTGTTGAATTACTCTTATGTTATTTATGTTTTATATGAGAAAAGTACCATTATACAGTTGAAGCACACTAAAACATAAAATATTAAGAGCAGCCAGTGAAGCATCAGACGACACAATGCAGTGTTTAAGTACATAGCAGTGGTGTGTGCGCCGTATGTTAGTTTTAAGTGCACGGGGGGAGCCATGAGTCACAGAAAGTGCCGGAGTGTCCTTGTTATTGCGTTTAAAGCCATGGGGGCAGCAGGCGCGTGCACAAGATGGACCTCCGACAGAGAGAGTGTAATAAACAAACACAGGGCGACAGTGATGGATGGCCGGGTCAGTGCGTGGCTATGGGAGCTGAGGTGTTGGTAACATCCAATTGAGTCCAAATGGCTGTGGGTCATAAACGGGCTAAAAGGTTAAAAGGTGGGAAACCAATGGAGGCTTTTCTCCCGTGATAGGCTTATTATATAAGCGGGGGTAAAGGCGACGGCTCAGGACCAGGGAGACACCATCTGGAAATACACAATAAACCAAAACAATACACTGAAGCACATCATGTCTAATTTACTCAACATGTTCACATCGCCAAGTACATAAGGGAGGGCAACACGGTCAAAAAGAATCTCAATATTTGTGTGGATTATTTTGTAGATTTGATATTATATAGTATATGTTTTATTATTAGTTATATTAAATGAATCCATCAGAAATGTGCTAAAAGGTGACATATAATTAACCTGAGAAGTGCACACATGAATAAATTAACCTCAATCATTGAGAAGGGTCCAGAACTTTTTTTTTCCCCAGTGTAACTATATCACATATATACATACATCCATACACACATGCATAAAATTGCTCTTTTGCCAGAAAGATGATCTCTAGGAGTTGGTGTTATTGATAAAAACTGATACCACCATATGTTTTGCATTATCTTCTATGTCTTACATTATGCTACATGCTAAATAAAGAGAAGCATTTGAGACGGCCTCATGTCAGTGATGATAGAGAAAGGGAGTGAGATAATCCATTCATAACATCATGTCCTGAAGTCAGTGACAGGTGGATTTAAACAAACACAGTGAAGTGTGACCTCAGATAAGAAGCTGTTTTAATTTGCTCTTGAAGGAATATGAAGCTAATAAGTGTACAAGGCTTTAAGGAGATTGTAATACAAAAATATGCCTAATACATTACAGTAATTGTATATTCACTGCAGTGCACTGAAATAATGAAAATAAAGGTGCACTAGGTAACTTTTGTATTGGGAAAACTGCAATCTGCTTGTCTGTTTTTGATTTGTCAGAAATCTTCCAGTGACGCAATCACAGTTATGCATCTACATTTACCCAATTACAAAAATATGCAAAAAAAAAAAAAAAAAATATATATATATATATATATATATATATATATATGCAGTGCAAAAATATTAAATATCGGTATCAAATATCACTATCAAATATAGATATCAGAGGATACAGATATCAGGGACCTTGTATAAATATACTGATACCGACAGTGAAACCATGCCCTGTCTCCATGGAGACAAGCAGGTGGCATACCCTCAACCAGTTCCATGAAGCATCTTTAATTGCTCTATTAAATGTCTCCAGCCATGAAGAAAGAACTGGCCCATACTGAGGACAGTGACACAAAGTGGCTTTACTGCAGATATTGCTATGCATAGAGGTCATAGTTCACACAGGAAAATACCTGGCTGTGTATCGACCAGGCGTGGGCCCAAGCATCTGCGTCCTGTTACACCACTTAATCTGCCCCTTTCTTCTCCCAACCATAAAAAATACCACCACCAAACTCTATGGATTTTCTGCTGGGCTAAATTGACTGAGAAGTTGTTGGTCTTGCAATATTGGCTTCCCTCATTGCTGCGTAACCATTTCCACCGCCAAACGGATCAGCCATCCCTTTCACCTGCGCCACGATGAGCGATTGGCTTTTAATGAAACCCTCCCATAAACTGTGGAGAGGGTTGAAAATATATAGTTTAGTATATATAGTTTCGCTGGAGAGAAATTTACTGGTTTGGCCTACGAAACAAAGCGCGGCGTCAAGCGAAGGTTAGCCTGAGCAGTGATCAATACTTCAATCTCAATAAAGCAGCTCGATGGTGGTTGATGGATGGAGAGAGGGAAAAAGAGGAGAGGAGGTGGTGACACAAATGCCAGCCTTGTCATAACAGCGCAGGGGTGATCATACATCTAACTCCAGAGGAAGCGCGGAGGGCTAGAGGAGACGGCTACTACGGGCCGATGAAGTCTGCTCCTGTCAGTCCTTACGAGCAGAAATCAATATCATATATGTTTGCAACCTTCAGAGCCGAATAAATAAATGACGACCCGAAGTGGCCTGAAAGATGTCCTAACACTGAGCGATAAACACGAAAGAGAAGGATGGTAGACACGAAGAAGGGGAGAGACGGAGTAAGGGAGCGATCAATAGAGTGATACAAGTGTGCGAGAAACTGAAAGGGATTGAGTAAATGCTTATTAATGCTTGTTTGACTAATTTGATCTATTGATACTAAAAGTCCTGAATGTCTTTAGAATGATGCTGATCTGTATTAGAATAAGTATAAGAGCAGACAGACTAGTACAGTGTGAGGAATTACACACATATAAGACACATGGGAATAAAAAACAGCAACTTGATTTTATGTTGAAAATGGCATTCTATTGTCTAGATAAGGAGTGTTAGAGAGTTTGTTTCATCACAGTATAAGAATTGGTATTGAGTATCAAGTTTATATCTCGAGAATAGTGACAACACAATTTACACAGTGCACATTTTTTCTCCTATGATAAAGAATACATGGGACAATACAGCCAAGAAGAAAGAACTCCCCATACTGATTAATAGGGATCAATAGAGTGATACAAGTGTGCAATAAACTAAAAGGGATTGAGTAAATGCTGATATTTTGTTTGACTAATTTGATGTAATGATAGATAATTGCGGGGTGAACAGTCCTCAAGAGGGAAGGGCTCATTGTCTGTATGCTAATGGTGTGGTGGAGCACCTACAGTGAGGGCACCATCAATTCAGGCTCATAATCATATGACACATAATGCAGGGCTGTGGAACACTCTCTGTGCAGCTGGAAGCATGATACTATTATTAAAAGAAATAGAAACAAGGGGCATACAAGCCAAACACATGTCTTCCCTATGTATGAACTGTGGCTGAGTTGGTCAAAGGGGATAATGCCGCCGATTGTTTTATGATTATATTAGTATCCATATAGTCAGCATATAGTGTTTTATGATTAGTTGACAAGTCAAATGGTTATTTATATTGTACATACATAGATTTTTTTTAATAACCAGGTAACACTGGCAGAAGCTTTCTACAGAGAGTATATTCATGGGTTTCAAGCTTTGACAACCGTCCTCCATGGTCATAGCAATTAGTGATGCACCAAGCTTTTTCAGTTTCCAATATCAATTTTGATACTATAGCTTTAAGAATCTGCTAATACTTGATATCAACCGATACCAGTGCAGAGACTGAAAACAGTATTTATTTCCTTTAAGCAAAAATAAAACAAAACTGCAAAAAACATTATGAGACTTTCTGGTCCAACTATGACCAGCAAATAGTCTTATTACATCAATTTATAGGTGCAATCTGGATATCATCAAAACAGATATCTGGAAACCGATATCTCATTAAGATAATTTTTCAGTGTCAGTTATAATATCCTACACCAATATCAGATCGTTGTATCCCTAACAGCAATCATGCAATTCAAGTCAAAATATGACATATCTTGTTAAACACAAAAAAGTGCATTATTGATGAGTATTAATTCATCTTTGTTGATATTTTGAGCTGATGTCTTTGTTATAGAAAGCCTCTGTTGGCATGTGTTTGAGCATATGTATAGACAATGATGAACATGTATGAAAATAGTCGATGATCATTTAAAAAAGTAGTTAGTAACCATTATACAATTCCATTGCTGCAGTCCTACAACAAGACTTTTGTCAGTATACTTCAGGAAGGCTATGGCTGAAAAAGTATCTTGTAAAGTAGTGTAATCCCTCATTCATCTAGAAATGGTATAAATGTTTCAAAGATAGTCATCTGGACCATGTTTTTGACCTAGAAAAAAAAGAAAAATATACTTCTGTATGGAGTCGAAAACAAAACAGTCTCCAGATGACTACCTGTGAAAGCTTTTGAAATAGTGAAAAAATAATAACATAACATCATACATCATATGAATTTATGTCATATTATTAACAACATGCTTTAAGAACAACTGTGATTGAATGTTCCTAAAATGTGCTGCTAGTGAAAGTTAAATGACTGTTCTTTTATGCAGAATCAACATATGGTCTCACAATGTCAACATAAGTAAGGTCCTGTAGTAGTAACACAAAGTAACATGAAGTGTGTGTGGTGTAACCTCGGACCATGGATCATTTGGATTATATCAACATCACAAGAAAGCTGTTGACCCCTCCTATTGATAACTGCACATCACTCTAGTGAGCATCTTATTTTATTTATTTATTTTTTGTAGCAAAATAACCATGTGCTACAAATGTTATGTGCTAGCACGTTCTTGCTTCCTTCAATGCTATTTTCTTAATAAGTGAAGGAGAAGGAAGCAAGAACAGTGATGGTGAAAAAGGGGGTGGATCAGAGCAATGACATCTTGAACACCAGAAGTAAACAATTAAAACACGGTTAAGATAGATAGATCTGCTTTAACCTGAGTGAAAAGTTAATATATCTTTACTTCAGCTTTTATCAGTATGAGCAAATATATGCACAGCACACAGCAGCAGGCCAAATAATAGCGGTACCGGCTGAAAAGATCCTTACGACCCATCCCAGGCAGACACACAGTGTGTGCTGTGTGTGGACTTGAATGAAGAGGTGCAGCACAGAACACATAAACACATACTTGTAAACAGTGCCTCCGTTGCCGTGTCCCAGCTGCTCCTGGTACTGGATGTCCTGAGCGTTTATCTGCAGAGCACACAGGTTCACACTTAGGCTTTTTAAGGACACTCCAAACATGACAACAGAGAAGAATAAAGGTTCAAAGTGGCTTCTACACAGGGCCAACGAGCACAGATGATCAATATGACTGGCTGAGAGCTTATAAACTCACACCAGCTGTGAGTGAGAGGCGTGTGGTCACTCATAAAACATGTGCAGCCTGTGGTCAAATAAAGCATTCACTGTACACCTTTAGTCATTTATTCGACCAAAATGTGTATTCGTTGACTAATCATTTTATTTAGATTGTAAGGATTTATACGAGACAACAGCAGAAAGGAGAAGTGAGTGAGTGAGCTGAAGATCTAGTATTTTTTGGTATTATCTGTAAAAAGGCAGATTAAACTCATGATTGACAAGTAAAAAAATTGGGTATTTTACTTCTATGTGGTATTAACAGCTAAAACATAACATTTTTAGATCACTATGTCCCTTTCATTGTTTTGAAAATGTTACAGTCACCCAAAAACAACTGCGTCACAATTGTATTAGTTTCACTTTCATTTCACAATCAGTGTGCATCGCTCTAATGAAACTACTGCACATCGCATCGAGTTTGTGAAGTTGTAGTGTATTGTTGTAGTTTTTACATGAACTCCCGCGCGGGTGTAGTCCTGTGAGGGCAGTTTGGGTCAGATACACAGTGATAGGTAATAGTAATGCAAGTTTTTGCCATGCTCCCTTTTTAGTCGACTAATCGATTGGTGGGACATGTCTGAAGTCAACCAAGAATTTCGTCAGCGGACTGCAGGCCTACTTCAGTGGGACATTCAGGGAGCTAACACACACTTCCTGGCACTGAGCTGGAGTGATGAGGTCTAACCCAGAGCGAGGAGAGAGCGAGGAGGGAGCGAGGAGGGAGAGGGCTCCATTAGTGCACTGTGTTAGGCTGTAAACTCGGGGCTGCTGCTGTAATAGTCTCCAGGACGTGTTAACTACTGAGTAACAGAAGCAGTGAACAGGGCTGTGCCAGTGCAGTCCCTGGGTCCCATTGGCCATCTGCTTCAGCGGCCACCAGCAGGCTCATCTCTATGGGCTGGACAAGCGTGTGGTTTCTAAATGAAGCCTTTTACTTACCTTTAGTACAACATGGCAAAAGTTAGAACAAAGTGGCTCTATCTGATTTATTTTACATATAGTTTATCAAATTGGTTTGGTTTTGCTCCACTACAGATATATTGTGAAAGAAGCTTTTAGGGTAGAGACGAGACCCCTGTGTGCTGTCTGCCTCCAAGTATAAACCTTTTCCTTTTGTCCAAGAACCGGGAAGTGCGCTGTTAACATGCTAATGACAAGAACACACTCATCATGAATAATTATAGTGCTAGAAATTGTTAGGAATTTACAATAAACTTTGGACCAGTGGTTAAAAATTAACATAGTTGTTTTGTTTTTTTGTTTTGTTTTTTACATTTTAAGAAAGGTAAAAAACAGGTGCAACACCTTTAAAGTTGCACTATGTAACTTTTTGTATACCTGGTTATGCTATATGGCATTATACTTGTCTGTCTTGCATGCATTCAATTATCGCTGCTCTAAAATACCTTCTTGGGTGGGATTACCTTTCCATAGACCTGACTTATTTATTGCCACACTGTGGAACATTCCACAGCAATAGCATCTCTATAATTCCTCCTTAGCATCTCCAGTTGAGGCTCACCTGTCCATTTGAGAGGATCCTCTTCAGTTCAGCAGATGATTTCTTTAAGCTACAACAAAAAGACAATTTATTTGAACATTTTGTCAGCAATACATTCTGATTTTCACTTCGCCTTCACTTGTTTTTTTATTTATTTATTTATTATTATTATTTTTTTAATAAATCTGTTCATTCATTTAGCTGTTGGTCATTTTGGGTGAAACAAAAAAAGTTCTAAGTCTCTTCTGCATGTAATGTTTCAGTCATCCAGGCAGGAGTCAGCAAAGGAGGAATTAAATTGTCCAGTTGACAGAACTGAATTTCTCCTTTGCTATAATCATCTTCTTCCAAAAAATGCAAACTACAGCTCTCGGTCATCCCATGCATTTCAAAACATGTACGGTTTAAATTACATGGATAATAGGCTTTGTAAAGATAACACTAAACTGAAGCGTACACAAACACATTAGTTTTGCATATAGAGAATTCTGAATTTGATCTGATAAATTCTATTTGTTTGTGACTTTGTTTCAATTGTGATTAATCTCTTGGCTCTAAACCTGTTCTTAATCATGTTCATTTTTTCAGCAGCACACCCTTTACTCTGTCCCAGAATCACCATCTTGCCCTGTGGCCCTCACCTGTTGTTGGCTATGGAGTTGGGGACGGCGTGCGTGCAGTCATTGGCTGGGCTGGTCCTCGTATTAACCTGGAGGTCCACACAAACACACATTTAATAGCTGCTGCAACACCCTCCCGGACAAGCTAAGTGGACAGACTAACAGGCAGACAGACATACGAGCGGACCACCTAATGAACAAGAACAAAACACTGGCTCTCACTTGGGCCCAGAGGTTAATTGGCTTTTGTGGGAGAGGAGAGTGGAGATGCCCACAAGGACGCGCTGCCGATGGCCAACGGGAGGAGCCATTAAAAGGGAATTGACAATAAATTGGTTGCCGAAAATTATGAGAGGATCAAGCCATTTCGCGGGGGAGCATTTACGTCTATTAAAATGCATGTTTACTCTATAGACCTCTGCGCTCAACCCAGATATCGAACGCGAAAGAGCAGCCGGCAGCTTGTAAACGCCATACTAAAAATAACTTGTTTAATTGAGGTCGAAAAGTCGCTGTGTTGGGTCTGCAAAAGCATAGGGATTCTCTGTTTAATTAGTGCCCAGGAAGACCTAATTTACATGGCACATAACACTTAATGTGCCAATTACGCTGATATTAAAAGTGGAGGAAAAAGGGTAGCATTTACAGCTTTGACAAAAACATCTTTTAAAGAGGGGGTATTTTACTTCTATGGGCTATTAACTGCTAACAGATAACATATTTAGATCACCATGTTACCTTTTACTGTTTTGAAAATACTATATTGTCTATATACTGAAATATACTACTGCACATCTTTTCAGGTTTGTGAAGTTGTAGTGTACACTTTTTGTACATGCTTTCATATATTTATGGATTATATTGATAATTGCTGTGTGGGAGCAAGGATGATGTTGTAAAGAATCACACTGCTAAACAAAAAGAGAGGTCGAGGAGGGTCTGGAAGAGATCGCTAAATTACTCAAATATACACTGAAGAGAAAAAAAGTCGATTTTGCATAATACCCCTCTTTAGCTGTTTGTCCTTGGTGAGACACTTTGCTCTTTTAGCTGAATGGACTTTTGAATAGAGATTTCACATCTATGATCTATGAATATAAAAAGGAGTCAAGTCATTGAACCCATTGTAATTAGCAGTGGGTTTCACAGCGACATATGAGTGACATAGCTGGTACGCTGAGGGCCGATTATGAATGAAGGAGGAGCATCGCTCAGCTGTGAAACTGTCATTATAGTCACAAGTCTTTCTGCTCCTTTTCATTCATTTGTTTTATGTTTAATGTTAGGACACTGTTAATGTCTTCTTATATTTTATGAATGAAATAAACAAATAAATAGTCCTACAGTCCTAAGGAAACAGACCAGAGCACTCACACAGCTGCTTTTAAAGGGACAGCTAAGGTCCTAAAGACACTGCTGGTACGGCTGTTTATTCCCAGGGGTTGGTATGTGCTGATTTATTTACACTTATTTATTTCACAAAAGCCATCAAGGTACTATTAACAGCAGTATACCTGTAGTTTAGCAGTAATGCTAAACACGTACTTATGTATTATTTAATTTGAAGGTCAATAAATCTAATGTAAGATAAAACTTACTTACTATTACTATTATCTACTACTACCTATACCACCACTACTAGTACTACTACTACTACTACCACCAACCACTAGTTTTCCATTTCTTACATTTTATGGACATATTTGGTTCTATTTCATGATAAATTGAGATGAACATGTACAAGGAGCAAATAGGGCTGAACAATTTTTCAATAAAAATATTGATAGTATATATATATTTTTTTTACACATTCTGATTGTGATGTGTGATTTATGGTTAAAATCAGAAGACTGGACTATATAATATATATAATACTATAATATTTATGAGAAGAATTCATTCTCTGCATTTGACCCATCAACTATGAATAGGGGAAGTATGTGAAGAAGCCCATGCTTTTCAGATTATCTCTGTACAGATTTCATACACACTACAACTAAATATTTTGTGGTTTGCAAAGGAAATGATGTCACTTGAATAACTGCAGCCTTTGCCAACAGTAAGCCCAGAGTAAACTGTGAGGGACTGTGTGGGGTTGTGTTAAAATGTACGTTTTACGACATATTTGTCTTTATATCAATGTATGTTTTCTGTTTCTGTATAGCAGCTATGTGTAATCTGAAAAATCTGAAATGTGTTAAAATAAAGATGTACTATGTACGTTTTCTGGTGACGGGTTAGTGTTAGAACACACCACAACATGACATTAAACAGCCACCTCTATGGAGGCAAGAAGCACATTACACACAGGATATGTGGAATTGAATAAATTCATTATGCACCATAATGAAGTTTAATGCTCTACTGTGGAACATTTTAGACAAGGCTATTACAAAGAGCATAGTAAATGCACATGCACACACTTTTACTTATTTACAAAATGTAAGGTTTAAATTGTAGTTTTAGAGGTTTAATAGTTTTTTTTTGTTTTGTTTTTTAAGATTAAAGATCCTGTTTTCATGTATTGTAGGCAAAGCTACAGTACATTGTATAAGCAGCTCGAAATAAGACCACAATGTTCTGTCTGCATCTAATTATAAAGAAATTTAATCTTCAAATAATCAGGAAGTGCTCTATTAGCATGCTAATTGTTAACTTTACTGTCACAGTAAAGCGTGCTCTTGTCTCTGACAGTTGTGAAAAGCATTTATAAACTCATCACAGTGAATAATGAGGATGTTTTGGATGCATAAGGTAAGTGAGGAATAACTTTAGACCACTGCAAACTGTTTCAAATGAACTTGCTCTGTTTTTCACGTTTTTAAAGCCGTAAAAATCTGGTACAGCGCCTTTAACCATTATAGCTTTACAGGGAAGTCCCAAATACTAGACTTTAAATGAACATTCCCCATAATGATGAGGAGTAGTGCGCCGCCTGGGTCTGCTGCGCGCTGTACATAAACAAAGACGAGGGGACAGGAGCATGAGTGGAAGAATAGGAGAGCCTTGACTCCAATTGACATTTCAATAAGTGGAACACAGCGTTACCAATCCATTTGCCTGCAACCCCCCGCTCTGCCCATCGCACTCCCCGTGTACGCCAGCTCAAACAATTATTGAGATAGGTACCTTCAGGCCATGTATGTTCCGGATCCCTGGAGTCTTGCCGGCTGAAAGAGTAATTGACTAGATTGTAGAACACATCACTGGGCCATTTACAAATGTGCCGAAAAGGAGTCAGTTCTTTAGATCAAAAAGGAGGGGAAAAATGAAATGAGAAGTGGAAATTAGTTATAGACAAGAGAGATTGAGATGTTGGGCTCTGGAGACGGCTGCTAGCAAAGCGTTGTGGTTGGGGAAGTGGTGTGTGCTATATATAGAGACACATCGCACTGATAGACAATAGCGGTGTGTTTTTGCTCTGCTCCTGAGGGCTGCTGTGTGTCCGGAAGTTTTACCAAAGCTTCAGAGGGCATGGAAGAGGGCGCAGTCATTTCAAACCTGACCTCTCTATAACCCCTCTGTGCCCCTGTAGTGTTGGGAAATACTTAATAATCTATGACGCGATGGTTGAGTATTAAAGGGCTATTACGTTATTTTCTGATCGATGTTATAATGTCGTTTCCTTATCACAAACAGACCTGGAGTTGTGTTTTGTTTCATTCACTTTTAATCCACACATACTGTAAATTTAGGCTGAGTTGTTTTCTAAAACAGAAAACACTCATTTCCTTTTTGTGCTGTCATGTGGCTCCACTGTGTTTTTAAATTGCATACACCTTCACTAGAATCATGTGTTTAAATTCAGCCTTTGGAATTGACCATTTTTAAAAAGGTAGCTGTTTACTTGAAATCTACCACTACATGACATCACAAGGTGGAACAGAGCATTTGGCGCTTTGGAGATGTAGACAGACTAATCATAAAGAGTTACTCAAACATGTGTGAATGAAACAAAACACAACTCCTGTTTTTGATGAGGTAACAACTTTCCAGCGTGGCTTAACGATCACAGGAATCCATTAAGTGTAATGTAAGACCATTAATATTTCTCTTTGACAGTAATGCGGGATTTGAAATGCATTCAAATAAAGATTCACTGCGCAGCATTTCTGGTGGAAGGTCCGCTAACTTGACGTATCCATGGAGATGTCGTTGGTTTGCCCACAATGCTCCACAATATGAGGGGTAGTGTGTCTGGAAGTTTTACCAAAGCTACGAGGGCATGGAAGAGGGCGCAGTCATTTCAAAGCTGACCTCTATAACCCTCTGTACCCCTGTACTTTTGGGCAAAACGTAATAATCTATGACGCGATTGTTCTAAATTAATAAAGCATACAGATATTAAGATTATCCAGAGGCTGCGTTAGCAACAAAGTACTTAATGCTCCCAGTGTTAATTAGAGTAAGATTAGGTTTCCAAAGTGATTTCTGTTTTGAAATGCAGTGAGTATTTGTCATTAGTACACAGAGAGGAGATAAGCAGTGTAATTAAACATGGAGCCTGTACCTCGTGGAAATATCTGCAGAGGGTCTGGCAGCAGGCCGTTTATCCTCTGTTCAGTCATGGTGTTGCAGTACTGGAAAAGTACAAAACATGGACATGTCATTCATGCACAAAAAGAAGGATGCTGAAAATAGGAAATGTTTTTTTAAAGTAAAGTAGCATTGGACTTGCAAAGACTGACTGTAAAAGAGTACTTTTCTGTTTTGTAAATGTGATTAGTTACAATGTGTTTCATCCAATAAAGAGTAATTTTAAAAAAACGCACATATAAACAGGTCCAGGAGACATATGAACAGCCAAACATCTACAAAAGTACAATGCACCACATGTCTAAAACTCAGAGGTTAAGGTTGGGTAGTGCCGTTGGTAGAGGACATTGTACCTGTACTATACTATGTCACAGCCGCCTTTGCTTACTTCATACATTGTATTGTATTGTATTGTATTGTATTGCCAAACCCTTATTACAGTTACTCCAACACCACCTATAGTCAGCTCCCATAACCTGCAGGATTACAGCAGTAGCATTAGCCTTCTCACAGACCAGAGAGCATGGTTCAACTCCTACTGCTAAACTTGATTTGATCATTTAGAAAAAGATTCACAATAAAGACCCCTCATGTATCCCATTATCCAGCTCCAAACGTAGTAATAAGCAGGTGTAATGTGCACGATTCCCACATAAGTGTGCATGTGTTCCTAGTGAAATGCCAGCAGCAGTAATGGGACGTGTGTGAAGGCGGCGTGCTGCGCTCAAAGCTGTTGCAGATGAGGACCAATGCCCTGTGGGCTTGTTCTGAGGCAGTGTAGCATTAACCCTTTTGTGCTGGAGGTCAGCAGCTCACCAAACACTGCTCTCCTACAGGACGAACACATGCACACTGCACAGGGAGCTGTGTGTGCCAGCGCGCACACATAATGGATGTTTCACTTCAACACACCATCTGTTACAGTGTGAACCAAAAGACTGTTTGTTTGAGCTTTGTCTGTTTACACTACCTTGTCTTTGGAGGCTCCCGTGTTTCCCACAGGTTTAGACTAAGACTATAGTACAATGTCATCCATCTTTTCATTACTGAAATAAGACAATTTATGGAATGAAGTGTCACTTATAGCCCCTACTGATTACAAATGTAATATAATTACTTTTGTACTCTAACATTATTGGGAAAAACAAAGTAGGAGTTGAATCATCAATTTGTGACCAGTGTGTTTTAGTCTATGAAGGGGCCACCAGAGTCGAATCAGTGAACACTGAGGTTCAATCAACAGCATTTCAAAGCTCCTCCTCTCCACTCGCTACAATATTTATTTACAATTCCTCCTGAACTAACAACTCATGGATGCGGCCATGTAAATGTGTCTCCCGGTGGGTGTGGGAGGGGCTTCAGACTGATCAGAATGGCTGCCCAAGTGGCACAGCTGTTATTAAAAGCCCTATTTATCACTGTCACATCCTGGGCCGCTGCTAGCCCCGCGCTAGCCCTGCAGCCTTCTCACCAGGCCACCTCCCAACAAAGGCTCCGCTCCCCCAAAAGAAAAGTGTGTGCCTGGAAGAAGGGGGGTTGCCTTTCACGTATACCTTTAATTTTCCGCTCAGCTAGTTTATTGATTAAGGCTGCAATTACCACCTAATCTGTGCTAGCAGTGTTATTAAAAGACATTCTCCATTGTTGGCCAATAACTAAATGGTGTCCGATCCCAAATACCATCGCTCAGCCTTGAGGGACAGGCTGGAGCGGCGAGTGGGTCTCATCATCATTAGCAGACCAAGGAGAAATGGGAGTACAAATGGTGGAATTAAAGACTCCTACCTCCAGGGGGAGCCGCGCGAGGAACAGATGAGGTCACATGTTTTTTTTCGGTGCTGACAAGGGCCGCTCTTTAACTTTGCGCTGGGCTGTCTGTCTTTCAAGTCGAACAATGATTAGAAGTGCCCACAAGTCTCCAGGCCTCCCAGGAGCGAGCAGCAATCAGAGCACGCTCACATGGAGGATACTTTTCACCGCTAATGCCCTTTGCACACTCATGTTAATTAAGTGCTGAATTTGAGCATTAATTTAGCTCGCCCATAAGTACAATTGAATATTCTGTTGGCAACGAGAGCTCTTGAATGAGCAGAAAATTACTACGGGGTAATTGTCGGAAACTCAATGTAAACATGGCTGTCCAGTCCCTGTACTACGGATATTGGACATAGGTAACCCGCAGGATGCTGTGATACCAGGAGCACATCTATAGCATGCCCATACTGCCTTGAGAGTCAAATATGATTATTATTATGATCAGAGTGACACAACAATTCACACATTTACGATGTCGAAACTAGATCAAATTGTCTCTTTAGATTCATTTGCTTATATTTGGTCAAATAAATGTGGTGTAATTAACAGTATAACTATTGAGCATTAAGGGGTTTTACAAGGTGTTTTTTTATATATATAATTTAATGATATATTAAATTATGCAAAATCAACCTTTTGGAGCTGTCTACCATGTTGTTGAAAACATGCCTGAAGCAGTTCTAGATGTCAACCGTGCATGTTTGAATAATCTTGCAATCTCTCCCAGGTCCTATTCGAACCCTCCTTACAGTTAGCAGTGCGAGCTTGTTTAATGCTCATGCACTCTAAAAGAGGGTGACTTAGTGCACAGAGTAAAGGGAGGGCAAAATGGAAACTGGTTAAACCTGTTAATACATTGTTTTCGGTGAATATAGCATTCCAAACAATAAAAGTTAACATGATGTAAATATGCTCTGTGTTACAGTTAATGCCCACAGAATGTAACAACCCCTCTTTAAAGGTTAGGATTAAGTAAAATCACAGACCTGACTGTAATAACTACTACTGAGTCACATATTGGGCTGTTTTGGGGGAAAAAGTGAAATAGTGTTTTGTTTATGTTTTTCGCTTTTTTTTTTTTTTTTCTTGGTTTGTTTGTTTGTTTCCAGTGTGTGTTTTTATACTGTAAATGGCAAATAAATAAATTTTTCATCACAATTTCGATTTGTGTGTCAAACGATCTCCAAACTCATATAATCAAGTTGAAACTATTTAACAAATTTTATTTTGGAATATTTATTTTTTATTTAAATAAGTACATTTATTTTATTTTATTAAATATAGAGATACATTTCATGTTCAAAGTATGTTTTATTCATTTTATGTTCTATACATAGCAAATCTGCTCTAAGGTATATATGTGTAACCTATATTTATTTTCAATTTGAAAGTTTTGCATAAATTATCAAATAACAAAGTGTGTTTTTGAGAGAGAAATGCTGAATAAATGCATTGTGTAACCAAAAAATAATCGTTTGAATAATCATGATTTCAATATTGACCAAAATAATCATGATAATGATTTTTTTCCATAATCAAGGAGCCTTAAACTAAACTACCCTCCTCTGTGTAAATAATTGGAGCCTAAAGATGCAATTGTCTAATATTAAATTGTAAGACATGAGATTGTGTTAGACCCCAGCCCTACAGTGACCATGTTAATGAAGTACTGAATCTGAATTCCCTAATAAGTGCACTGCTAGAGACTACCCTGGTGGGAACTAGTGTAAAATGAGTCTACAGGCAAAAACACTCACAGGACTACAGTACAAACGATCCTGGATTTAACCTTACATGAATGCTTCTCTTAATTCCCATTAATTTCCCACAATGGCTGTCCTCCAAATACAAAATAACAATAGTAATGCACAAATCCTCTGGGGGTCTTCAGGCCAAAGCGCTACAGCAGCAAACAGCAAATACATCTTGTAAATCTGAATGCAAATGACTGCTGAACGCGGCGCTCGCTCGGCCCGCTCGGCTCCTGTGGATGTGAGCCCGCTTCTTTTTCAGAGCAATCAGCAGCTTTTTAAATGCCCCCGCGTCCCAGGAGGAGGGGAAAGCCATTACTACAGTCCTAGATTTGTTTTTCAAAATTCATTGTATAAATCTGCAATATAGCGCAGGAAATGTTAAATAGCTGTGCAGGTCTGGAAAAGTGTGAATGGGAGCAGGTTACAGCTGAGTTCAAATACTGTTAATGTTGTAAGATTAGGCCAGACTATGGTAGCTGACACTCAAATAAAAAGGGATTCTATAAAACCAAACACTGTTTTGTATGTGTATGTTTTTGTTTTGTGTCATTCCTTAAGTGTGTTTAAGGAACTATATAGAATGTTCTCTGTCCATTAAAGGTACAACAATCACAACTGAACCTGCATCACCAGAGCCTTGACCTGCAGATAGAGACACATCCAAGTGTGTCTCATTCTCAGTTTATGGACAGGCCTCATGTAAAAGCTCAGAACCTCCAGAATTCCCTCCCTGAGCTGCAGAGGCTGCACTAGCACTGATTCATGATTGGCTGTATGTGCTGCGGTTTAGATAAGGTTTCAGTCACACACTAGAGGAATGCTCATCTACACCACAGTATGAATACAGTGACTGGAGGATTTCACTGTTATTTGGTCATGGTGTTAATGATTGTAAATAATGGGAAGATGGTTTCTCCTTACTGTAACACTAACATTGTATATTATGACATCCCTAAGTTAAGGCTTGGTTCTTCTTACACACCACAGAAGACAGAGACAGACATAAAAATGTGTTCGTATCCAAAGGTACATGTTAGAGTCATGGTGGCTGAGGTCAACACTTGTACAGCATGTTCCCACTGGAGCCTATCAGCACAACAGATGTGTGCGCCTGCCTCATCACCGCTCCTTCATGCTACGCACTGATTAAAACGCATCCACAAGTGAATGCAGGAGAAAAACGGACAGAAACAACGCCGTGTGCATTGTGCCTGTGGCTGCAGCCGCATCGTTGTGAGCTGATGGGGGGTAAAAGACATCCACAGATGAGAGTAGATTTTGAACAATACTGCAGCCCAGGGGGCCCGCGCCTTAATGAGGCAAAACTTTAAGTACTGAATAATAAATAATAAAAATTGACAGTTCATTTAGCTTTCAGTGTACCTCATAGAGAAGCCATTACACATCATTACTCTTACTGTCCGTGGCATGAACAGTAAGTATGGAGGATAGCAGAACACTGTGTGGAGCCACAGAACTGAATGACGACGTGTAATGTCTTGGTTGTGCTGATGGAAAACATGTAATGTTTTTGTTTAGGCTGAGCACACATACTTAAAGCTATTGCTGCTTTTTTCTCTCCACAAACATGGGAGGCACAACAATGCAGCACCACACTTCTGTACTGTACAGAGAGGGGTACCACATATTTATCATCTGGATATGAACTGTGTCTTATGCCAGAGCACAAACCTGCATTTTGGCACAGATGTGGTGTTTAATCGTGAATACAGTTATGTTTTCTTTGTTATATTCTTGAATTTTGTCATAACTACTAAGAAGCTGAACTGATATAATAATATAATAATAAATGTTCATCCTTCATCACTATCTCATGAGTTTGAAGTAACAGCCATCTGATGGTACACTGAAGATTTTGTTTGCTTCCTGAATGAAGAAGTGAAAGACTTCCTCATAGCTACTGTTACTTATACATTGTCCTTGCTTTCATTACTATGTACTATTATGTTGTACTCCCATATCCACAGAGCATCAGTACACAAACTGAAAGAGTAGAGAATAGACTTGAATGCACTACTCACATAGGACAGCATGGCTTTCAGTTCTTCATCACTTCTCACAGTGATCCTATCTCCAACTTCATCTTCATCTGTCAGCAATACAAACAAAGGTAAATATAATACCACTTTTTTAGTGTCAAAGTAAGTCAGTTACAGTTACAATATATCCAGCAGAACATAAGAGACACTTTTACAACAATAATAATAATAATATGGTCCATGTAAGTGCTTCTCTAAAGCTTAATCAGTGTTTCCCACTAATACAGGAGACTATGGTGCCCCCCATAGTCCAAAATATGTCCCCAAAGTCTAAAATAAACTGGACTATACGTTGGCATAACAAAATTAGGCTTTGTTGTTCATTGTATTGTTATAAACTTATAAAAGAAACAATACGGGTCAAAAAACTTTGCTTAAATATTCAATAGAGGCAGTAAGTGAAATCTTGAATTTCCCTCTCTCATTTAAACTCCACAAACTGTATGAGAATAAATTATTCAAATACAAATGATTCATGGCACCATAATCTTAAAAGAATCTATGTAAACATATAAATATGTAATAAAAAATCTCCACTGTGACTTACACTCAAAGGCAGTGACAGTGGCTTCAGGCATCACATCTCTGATAGCAACCTGCAGAACAAACCAAAACCTGCCATCAGAGGAGGAAAGAGCCACAAACACGTGACATGAAGAGAAGAGACGATCAGAGGATTACATGCACAATACGCATCAAGCACACTCAGGTTTCCATCACTTTGACACAGAACTAGAGTTGGAATAAGTTAGAAGAGCTAAGGAGCACTGTAGCATCACACCAACCAGCAAGTCATTGAAGTTTAACAGGAACGGATAGTCCACAGGCGAGTCCATGTCCCCCGACGGAGTCTTGATCCGAATCACGATCCCCTCCGTGTCCATGGCTTTAGTGGCTTATTACAAACACAATGCGCACAGTTAAAACTATTGGAAATGACAGGCTATGCTAACGTGCTAATTTCCTGTTGTGTTGCTGGCTCCACATGCTAGCATCCTGTTGACTCCACACAGCACATGTGAGTCACGGTGAGAGGTGAGAGCGTGTCATGGTGAGGACAGACTGCGGGGAGGACAGAGACGTGGTGTGAGCAGAGATCTGGAGCTGTCAGAACGCATAAGTGTGCTGTTTGTAAGTCAGAGCTAGCCCTGGAGCTAACAGCAAGTGCTTCCTGTAAGCCACAGCAGCACTTCCGCAACAACATCCGCTCATCGCCCTTCAAAGTAAAATACGAGACAGGAGCTCGTCACGTGTGGAAGCGATCGTGGGAAAAAACTAAAGAAAAAAAGAAGAAAAAAAAGGGTAAATAACACGAACTGTTTCTAAATGTTATTATTATACTTGGAACATTTTTCATCCATAAACATAAATGAAATGTAAACCCCCTTTTACAAACATTTTTCATAGAAGTTAAACTTCACTATTGTGCCCATACCAGCTTGTCAAAGCCTGATCCTGTCTGATCTCAGAAGCTCAGTAGGGCCGGGCCTGGTTAGTACTTGGATGGGAGACCATGGGGAAAATGAGGTGCCACACGGGGGGCGCCAGTCATAAAAACCGCCAATGTGTCGTTAGGCAAGGCACTTCACCTTCATTGCCTAGTATGAAAGTGGTGTGTGTTTGTGTTTGTGGGCAGAGGATCTGATGGTACAGATTGGCAGCCTTGCTTCCTTCAGTCCGCCCCGGGGCAGCTGTGGCTACAATAGTATCACTGAGTGTGGAGTGAATAAATAATACTCTGTAAAGTGTCTTTGAGGTTCCAAAAAACGCTGTGTAAAACTGAGGCATTATTATTATTACTAATTAACATTTCCAATATGTTTTTATTATAACATTTTGTACGTAAATTATTATTATTATTATTATTATTATTATTATTATTAATGTATTTATTTATTTCATTATTATTGTGATGTCCTGTATGAGCTCTGTGGAGTGCTGGAGAAACACTATATATTTGTAATACTTGGGATATGAATTGCCTTTCTGGTCCAGTTGGCCTGTTTGGAGGCTCAGGCTGTGTTGTTCATCCATGATATCCAGCCGACAGCCTACTGGCATAATGGCTGAAATCAATGTCAAAACTGCTCAAAAGTAAAAGTTAATCGAAGCAACTATTTCTAACTTTTCAGCGTTCTTTTGAGGTTTCTAAGAAAGAGATTTAAATGTAAAGAGATTTCAATAGACAGATATTTAATAGACTAACCGTGTGAATGGACGTATTGTCACAGCCTGCTTTTCATTCTCTTGGCATGCTTTAATAAAACGTTTATGAAAGCAAATTTTTCGATCCTATACACACCTTTGAACCCTCAAGGAGAATAGGAGACCACGTGGATGGCTTTTAAACTGTGACATTGATGTGATCAACTTTTCAGAGAAGCAGACAATACGGGTCTGACATTATGTGTAATAGGATTTCTGAAGGTTGCTCTTGTTTGACTGCAGATCACATGATTATTGTACCTGCTGAAAAGCTCTAAGTGTAAGACGAGGCCTCTGCTGTATAAAAAAGCACTTTCTATTCAGACCCATTCACACTCGCCTGATTGTACAGGTTTTGTTCAACATTTCCCTCTTGTAACTCGCATTGTAGATTATTAAAGCAAAACATGTGATTAGTAGATGTATTTGGGACATGATATGGGTGTAAGCAGTGTAAGGATCTCTTTTTCCTTTGACCTGGTTGTTAAAGAGGAAGTATTTTACTTCTATGGGTATAAACTGCTAACACAAAACATATTTAGATCACCATGTTACCTATAATTGTTTTGAAAATGCTATATTAACAGGGAAAATAAATATTTGCACATCTGATAAAGAAGTCCCTGGTCTTTAAAAATATGTGTACACAGTAGGGATGAGTGTGATTTGAATCAGCAGAATGTAGTTTTTATAATGGTATTTGAACAAAGTGACCCTAAGTCATATCTGTTTTAATTTATTTGTGGTTAATTTATTTATATACATTTAAATTGTACTTTCATATTTCCACCAACCTGCTCAGGGACTACAGGTTCCTGCTTTAACCTGGCACCAGTATCTTTCCTATGACTTTTGTCTTGGTTAATGTATTGTTGTTCACTGTCCCTGTACAAATAAAAAGTATACCATACCATTAACATGTTTTATGTGTCCCTTTCATTAATGAGTCCCCCTTCTTCAGCGTACTATATCACAACACAATTAGTGTGCATCCTGCTAATGAAACTAGTGCACATTGCATCAGGTTTGTTACAATGTAGTGTATTATTTTGTTTCGTGTTTGTATATTTATGGAGAATTGTTGTGTGGGAGCATGGGTGATGTCGGCTTGTGGGCAGAGCTTTACACAGAATCTTAGAGCTAACAGTAAGGAGGGTTTGAATAGGGCTCAGGAGAGATTGCTAAATTACTCAGACATGACATCTGAAACCTCTTCAGGCATATTTTTGATGAAGGAACAATGTTATTAACATGGTAGAAAGTTCCAAAGAAGTCAATTGCGCATAATAGCCGCTCTTTACACACTCACTTTTCCCTCTCTTTCCCCTCCTGTCTTCTCACAGGTTACAAGTTCACCTCATCGACTGACAGAGCCGTACAGTATCTACATTTATCCAGCCAGGTTAACCAACTATTGACTGCCTTGTGATGTCCCAAATTATGACCCCTCCTAATTGTTAGAGGAGCCAAACGAGCCATAGCACCCCCCCCCCCCCCTCCCCCCAGACTGTGATGAATGCTCCTCGCACGGCCGTCCTGATGAGCTGAAGGATCTATAGTGCGTTTGTCTCTCTCTCTCAGGGCGTGACATTAAGGCCTGGTGCTGTGGGCTGAGCCTCGTCAGCAGTCTGCTCTATCAGAAATCAAAGGGCTGACTTAGCTGCAGGCCTGGCCATCCACTGTCTGGTAATTAAAAGGCATTTTATCAGCCCTGCTCTGGCGTCAGGTGGATCTGTGCAGCTATCGACAGGCTGCTTAGCACAAAGTGAGCTCAGTTTAACTCTAAATATACACGGCACACTTATTTAACTTTCTCCATAAGAGGGGACTGCTCCAGTGAAAGGACACATGACAGGCTTTAAGGTTTGATCATTTTTACTCTGTTTGCACACTAGTGGTAAATATTGATCATAAACCCTAAAAAAATGTTGGATTATTTTGGTAACCCAATTGCCAGTTACATAGTTCATTTTACACCAAGTCTGTGGCAGTTTGTGAAGAATGTAGAAATAGATGAAATGTATGATCAAAATATAAGTGAAAAAGCAAATGGGTCCGGTCAAGTGGTAACGGAGGGAAACGGGCAGATTTTTTACATTCAAATGTCTCTTATTCAGAAACTAGAGGGACTATTGAAATAAGTAAAGTATTAGAATGTAGGAAAGAGTTAACACTCCAACAGGGTAAAGTTAAACCTGTGATATTCTTTCAAGTTGTTGACAAAAAATTTTAAAACTCATGTTGGTAACCAAGGGAATGAAATATGCAGCACTTTTTGGGCAATAAATGCAAACAGTCATAACTCTTGGTTCTCACTTCCATATCCTTAACAAACTGGTTTGAATATTTGCTTCATATAGTTTTCTACCATATGGTACAAGATTAGTTGAAAAACCTCTTACTTTTTGAGTAATGAGATTTTTGATTAAGAAAGGTCATGGTAACGGAGGGAAAAGTAACGGAGGGCAAATTGTGCAAACAAGTAGAAGGTGCAGGATTTTACATTATTTGTCAGCTTTTTTCTTCCGAATACTTTAATATTACTTCAAAATGAAAGGAAACTATTTCTATAAAATATGTCAGTCCTTCCAAGCAAATTTTTGTCATTTTAAATATATATTTTTTGAAACATGTACCTTCATCAACAGTTCAAAGATGGAATAACACAAGATATGATGAAATACATCCATTTATTGACATGATTTGCAGGTCTTTGAAATTTGGGAAATAAGTTTTGTTCCATGTTTCATACATGGTCTGTTTAAAACGGATGTAATTTTAGAACCAAAAATGGTACAGAAAAAAGGTCAACAGTTTCATAAACTAGAGTACATATGTATCTGTTCAATACATTTTTATATCAGATGCATTAACTTTAATTTTTGGTCTTGCTGTTTACTTCTGCTTGACCGGACCCATATACATAACAATACAAATAATATAAATATATAAATAAAGAGAGGAATGTAGGGGTTCTAGGGGAATTATATCCAAAAGTCAGATATGTGCAAGGAACTCATTTTTCAGATGCATTTAGACACTTTTAATAAACAAATTGAAGGTGTGATCATAATAGTCTGGCAAGTCTCGAATGATCTCCACTGCGTCTCGGTTTGTTTATTTCACTCACTCATGTGAAATGGTCAGTAGTTTGTATGATGGTCAGTGGTTCCTGTAGCGGTCAGTAGTTCCTGTAGCAGTCAGTGTGTGTGTCATGGTCAGTGGTTCCTGTAGTGGTCAGTGGTTCCTGTAGTGGTCAGCAGCTCTCACTGTAATGCTGACTTAGGGCTCTGGCTTTCCTATTGGTCTGCCTCTTCACATCTTCACATTTATATAAAAATATAAATAAAGTGGATTATAGGGGTTGTCAAGAATCAGAATTCTATCCAAAAGGCAGATATGTGCAAGGAACTTATTTTTCAAACACATTCAACTTTTAATAAACAAATTGAAGGTGTGATCATAATCATCTGGCAAATCTCCACTGATCTCCACTGCGTCTCAAGCCTGACAAATGACTGTCCAATCAGATTTGTTTATTTCACTGAGGCATGTGAAATAAAAGAGTTCATTGGTCACCATCATTCATGGACAAAAATACATTTCTCTCCCCTCAAATGAGCAGAGTTTGCGTCGCTCATTTATTCTGCAGAAATTTGCCATATTTTTCCGTCCCCCTGTGGTCTAAATTTTTTTCTTTTTCCCTCAGAAGCAGCAGTCATATCTGTTTCGATACAGACAGACCATGTGTGTCCCTGATTGGCTAATCCACCTGTCAGTCACATCCATTAGAAAACAGGGAGAGTCACCGGTGACCAGACTCACATCTACGAAAAGTTTGGACAAGTGTGTATTCTGGATCCCAGACAATTCTCATTATTTGCCAAAGTGATTCTTGTAGTGGGTAGTCTGTGTTGTGATCAGTGGTTCCTATAACGGTCAGTGGTTCATGTAATGGTCAGTGTGTGTGTTGTGGTCAATGGTTTGTATAACGGTCAGTAGTTCGAGTAGCTGTCAGTGGTTCCTGTAGCAGTTAGTGGTCCCAGCAGCAGTCAGTGGTTCCTGTAGTGGTGAGTGGTTCCTGTAGCGGTCAGTGTGTGTTTTGTGGTCAATAGTTCATATAACGGTCAGTAGTTTGTATAACGGTCAGTGGTTTCTAAAGCGGTCAGTGGTTCCTGTAGTGGTCAGTGGTTCCTGAAGCAGTCAGTGGTTCCTGTAGTGGTGAGTGGTTCCTGTAGTGGTCAGTGGTTCCTGTAGTGGTCAGTGGTTCCTGTAGTGGTCAATGGTTCCTGTAGTAGTCAGTGGTTCCTGTAGTGGTGAGTGGTTCCTGTAGTGGTGAGTGGTTCCTGTAGTGGTCAGTGGTTCCTGTAGTGGTGAGTGGTTCCTGTAGTGGTGAGTGGTTCCTGTAGCGATCAGTGTGTGTTTTGTGGTCAATAGTTCATATAACGGTCAGTAGTTTGTATAACGGTCAGTGGTTCCTGTAGTGGTCAGTGGTTCCTGAAGCAGTCAGTGGTTCCTGTAGTGGTGAGTGGTTCCTATAGTGGTCAGTGGTTCCTGTAGTGGTCAGTGGTTCCTGTAGTAGTCAGTGGTTCCTGTAGTAGTGAGTGGTTCCTGTAGTGGTCAGTAGTTCCTGTAGCGGTCAGTGTGTGTTTTGTGGTCAATAGTTCATATAACGGTCAGTAGTTTGTATAACGGTCAGTGGTTTCTAAAGCGGTCAGTGGTTCCTGTAGTGGTCAGTGGTTCCTGTAGTAGTCAGTGGTTCCTGTAGTGGTCAGTGGTTCCTGTAGCAGTCAGTGGTTCCTGTAGTGGTCAGTGGTTCCTGTAGTGGTCAGTGGTTCCTGTAGCAGTCAGTGGTCCCTGTAATGGTCAGTTGTGCCTGTAGTGGTCAGTGGTTCCTGTAGCGATCAGTGTGTGTTTTGTGGTCAGTGGTTCGTATAATGGTCAGTAGTTTGTATAACGGTCAGTGGTTTCTAAAGTGGTCAGTGGTTCCTGTAGTGGTCAGTGGTTCCTGTAGCGGTCAGTGGTTCCCTGTAGTGATCAGTGGTTCCCTGTAGTGGTCAGTGGTTCCTGTAGTGGTCAGTGGTTCCTGTAGCAGTCAGTGGTTCCTGTAGTGGTCAGTGGTTCCTGTAGCAGTCAGTGGTCCCTGTAACCGTCAGTTGTGCCTGTAGTGGTCAGTGGTTCCTGTAGCGGTCAGTGTGTGTTTTGTGGTCAGTGGTTTGTATAATGGTCAATAGATTGTATAACGGTCAGTGGTTTCTAAAGCGGTCAGTGGTTCCTGTAGTGGTCAGTGGTTCCTGTAGCAGTCAGTGGTTCCTGTAGTGGTCAGTGGTTCCTGTAGCAGTCAGTGGTTCCTGTAGTGGTCAGTGGTTCCTGTAGCGGTCAGTGGTTCCTGTAGTGGTCAGTGGTTCCTGTAGTGGTCAGTGGTTCCCTGTAGCGGTCAGTGGTTCCTATAGTGGTCAGTGGTTCCTGTAGCGGTCAGTGTTCACTGGTTCCCTGTAGTGGTCAGTGGTCCCTGTAGTGGTCAGTGGTTCCCTGTAGCGGTCAGTGGTTCCTGTAGTGGTCATTGGTCCCTGTAGCAGTCAGTGGTTCCTGTAGCGGTCAGTGGTTCCTGTAGCGGTCAGCAGCTCTCACTGTAGTGCTGATTTAGGGCTCTGACTTTCCCATTCGTCTGCCTCTTCACATCGACTCCTCTGGCGCTCCTATTGACTGCTGCTTGTTGCCTTTTCTCCTTCTAAATGGTAATTATTCAAAAAGAGACAGGCCTGTGGTTTGAAGTCTTATTTACTTACAAACGAGAGTTAAAGCTCCTGTCTTCTGCTAAATCATCCTTTTTCAACTTTTAACAGTTACAATTTAAAGGATTTAAAGGCACAGTTTGGAACTTTTCTGCTTTTCCACTCTCATGGCACAGAGCATAGTAATACACTTATATATTGTGTTTTTATGTTTAAATTGGTCAAAACAAAACAACAACAAAAAACTTTTAAAACATGTATTCTTACAGTCGCCTCTTCACACATCTGACCTGTAACTTGGCCTGGTGGCGTTAGCTTGTTGTTTCCACGGAGATTGAACATTTTAAAGGCCCTGTACCTTATTTTTTCCATGTATTTGAGATATAGATATATTGTATAAACAGCTCTTGAGGTCTGCAAATTGTAAAGCATTTAAAGTGTCTGAGAATCAGAATGTGTGTGAATGTGTGTGACCCCTCCTTGAACCGTCACCTTATCGTGGTGGAGGGGTTTGAGTGCCCGAATGATCCCGGGAGCTATGTTGTCGGGGGCTTCATGCCCCTGGTAGGGTCACCCAAGGCAAACAGGTCCGGGGGGACGGGTCAGACGAAGAACGATTCAGAAGCCCCTTATGATGAGTGCAACACAGAGGCCAGTTACGTCGCCCGGATTGGCGTCACCGGGGCCTCACCCTGGAGCCAGGCCTGGGGTGGGTGCTCGTCAGCGAGCGCCTGGTGGCCGGGCCTTCCCCCACGGGGCCCGGCTGGGCTTAGCCCAAAGGAGCGTCATGGGGCCGTCCTCACGTGGGCCCACCACCCGCAGGAGGAGCCATATGGAGCCGGTGCAGAGAGATCTGGGCGGCAGTCGACGGCGGGGGCCTCGACGACCGGATCTCCGGACATGGAGACTAGCTCTGGGGACATGGAATGTCACCTCGCTGGGGGGGAAGGAGAAGGAGCCTGAGCTTGTGCGGGAGGTTGAGCGTTACCGACTAGATATAGTCGGCCTCACCTCCACGCACAGTTTGGGCTCTGGAACCCAACTCCTTGAGAGGGGCTGGACTCTCCATTTCTCTGGCGTTGGCCGCGGGGAGCGGCGGGCTGGTGTGGGCCTGCTTATTGCCCCACAGCTCAGCCGCTGTGTGTTGGAGTTCACCCCGGTGAACGAGAGGGTCGCGTCCCTGCGCCTTCGGGTCGGGGACAGGTCTCTCACTGTGATGTCAGCCTACGGGCCGAACAGCAGTGCTGAGTACCCGGCCTTCTTGGAGTCCTTGGGAGGGGTACTAGACAGTGCACCGACCGGGGACTCCGTTGTTCTCCTGGGGGACTTCAACGCCCAACGACAGTGACACTTGGAGAGGGGTGATTGGGAGGAACGGCCTCCCTGATCTGAACCCGAGCGGTGTTTTGTTATTGGACTTCTGTGCTAGTCACAGTTTGTCCATAACAAACACCATGTTCGAGCACAAGGGTGTCCATAAGTGCACGTGGCACCAGGACACCCTAGGCCGGAAGTCGATGATAGACTTTGTAGTCGTGTCATCTGATCTCTGGCCGTGTGTCTTGGACACTCGGGTGAAGAGAGGGGCTGAGCTGTCAACTGATCACCACCTGGTTGTGAGTTGGGTTCGCTGGCGGAGGAGGAACCCGGAAAGACCTGGCAGGCCCAAGCGTGTAGTGAGGGTCTGTTGGGAACGTCTGGCGGAGCCCTCTGTCAGAGGGACTTTCAACTCGCACCTCCGGGAGGACTTCTCCTAGATTCCGGGGGAGGCTGGAGATATGGAGTCTGAGTGGGCTTCATTCTCGGCCTCTATTGTCGATGCGGCTGCCCGGAGCTGTGGGCGTAAGGTCTGTGGTGCCTGTCGCGGCGGCAATCCCCGAACCCGGTGGTGGACACCGGAAGTAAGGGATGCCGTCAAGCTGAAGAAGGAGTCCTATCGGGCCTTGCTGGCTCGGGGGACTCCTAAAGCAGCTGACGGGTACCGGCGGGCCAAGCGTGCTGCAGCCCGTGCGGTTGCGGAGGAGTTCGGGGAGGCCATGGAGAAGGACTATCGGATGGCCTCAAAGAGATTCTGGCAAACCGTCCGGCGCCTCAGGAGGGGGAAGAAGTTCTTCGCCAACACTGTTTACAGTGCGGGGGGAGAGCTGCTGACCTCGACTGGGGACGTTGTCCGGCGGTGGAAGGAATACTTTGAGGATCTCCTCAATCCCACCGTCACGTCCTCCGAGGAGGAGGCCGAGGCTGGGGACTCGGAGGCGGACTCATCCATCACCCCGGCTGAAGTCACTGAGGTGGTTGGAAAGCTCCTTGGTGGCAAGGCTCCGGGGTTGGATGAGATCCGTCCTGAGTACCTTAAGTCTCTGGATGTTGTGGGGCTGTCTTGGCTGACACGCCTCTTTAACATCGCGTGGCGGTCGGGGACAGTACCTCTGGACTGGCAAACCGGGGTGGTGGCCCCTCTGTATAAGAAGGGGGACCGGAGGGTGTGCTCCAACAATAGGGGGATCACACTCCTCAGCCTTCCCGGTAAGGTCTATGCCAGGGTACTGGAGAGGAGAATCCGGCCGATAGTCGAACCTCAGATCCAGGAAGAGCAGTGTGGTTTTCATCCTGGTCGTGGAACACTGGACCAGCTCTACACTCTCCATCGGTGCTCGAGGGTTCATGGAAGTTTGCCCAACCAGTCCACATGTGCTTTGTGGACTTGGAGAAGGCATTCGACCGTGTCCCTCGTGGTGTCCTGTGGGGTGTGCTCTGGGAGTATGGGGTTCGGGGCCCTTTGCTAAGGGCTGTCCGGTCCCTGTATGACCGGAGCAGGAGCTGTGTTCGCATTGCCGGCAGTAAGTCAGACCTGTTCCCGGTGCATGTTGGACTCCGCCAGGGCTGCCCTTTGTCACCGGTTCTGTTCATTGTGTTTATGGACAGAATTTCTAGGCGCAGTCAGGGGCCGGAGGGGGTCCGGTTTGGGGACCACAGGATCTCATCTCATCTGTTTGCGGACGATGTTGTCCTGTTGGCTTCATCGAACCAGGACCTGCAATGTGCACTGGGGCGGTTTGCAGCTGAGTGTGAAGCGGCTGGGATGAAGATCAGCTCTTCTAAGTCTGAGGCCATGGTTCTCGACCGGAAAAAGGTGGCTTGCCCTCTCCGGGTGGGTGGGGAGTCTTTGCCTCAAGTGGAGGAGTTCAAGTATCTCGGGGTCTTATTCACGAGTGAAGGAAGGACGGAACGGGAGATTGACAGGCGGATTGGTGCAGCTTCGGCAGTGATGCGGTCGCTGTATCAGACCGTTGTGGTGAATAGGGAGCTGAGCCGAAAGGCGAAGCTCTCGATTTACCGGTCAGTCTTTGTTCCTACTCTCACCTATGGTCATGAGCTCTGGGTAGTGACCGAAAGGACGAGATCGCGGATACAAGCGCTTGAAATGGGTTTCCTCCGTAGGGTGGCTGGGCGCTTCCTTAGAGATAGGGTGAGGAGCTCAGTCACACGGGAGGAGCTCGGAGTAGAGCCGCTGCTCCTCCACGTCGAGAGGAGCCAGTTGAGGTGGCTCGGGCATCTCTTCCGGATGCCTCCTGGGCGCCTCCCTCGGGAGGTGTTCTGGGCATGTCCCACCGGGAGGAGGCCCCGGGGAAGACCCAGGACACGCTGGAGGGACTATGTCTCTCGGCTGGCCTGGGAACGCCTCGGGGTCCCCCCGGAAGAGCTGGAGGACGTGTCTGGGGTGAAGGAAGTCTGGGAGTCCCTGCTTAGGCTGCTGCCCCCGTGACCCGGCCCCGGATAAGCGGATGAAAATGGATGGATGGATGGATAGAATCAGAATGTGTACATTAGCATGCTAGTTGTTGTTGTTAGCTTTACCGTCACAGTAAAATACTCTCAGGTCTCAGAGATGAATCCTCATTGTGGTGAATAATTTTGATGTTCTGAACACATAAGGAAAGAACAGCAACCTGTTTCAAATGACCTAGTTCTGTTTGCATGATTTAATACTGTACGGGCACAACACCTTTAATGTGATATTGTGGAACATCCCAGGTAAACATTACATCACCATGGAGACATCAGTGGACACATTTTCTACCAGAGAAGTTACACAGAACAGTTTTAACATTGCTGTGGTTGTGTTTCATATGTTTCACTCACACTCATTGTGTCTTCATTTTTTCTCGTCTCTATATATACAAAAAACAAAGGTAAAAAGAAGCTGTTAACACTTGAAACCTAGCGCTTCATGACATCACAAGGTGGAACAGCATTTTGAGCTTTGTAGACATAGACAGACTAGATAGACCGACAGACAGATAAAGGGTTACTCAAACATGTGTGAATAGAAGAAAATACAAATCCAGATGTTTTTGATGAGGCTGCAATATGCAACACGGCTAAAAGCTCACTAGAGGAACTTTATGACCCTGTGGGGGAAAAAATGCATTTTGAGTAAACAGCCTTGCTTGCTCCATAGAACTCTGTGGAGTTAGATTGGTTAAATTAAATATTAAAACATCATTTGGTGCAGAGTGGACAGTTTTGTTGTCTCCACATGAACGCTTGGATGGTAAGAGACCAAAATGACCAAAGTACAAACAGCTGACAAAAAGAAGAAAAAAAAAGTTATGCATGAGTCCACTTAATATTCTATGTCCAAAAGGCTTCATCTTAATTTGGTTTGGGTTTCTCATGTACTTTTGTTACACAATCAAACCAAAATTATGCACAGTTGGCTAATCCTCCAACTCTGAGCTAATCCTGACCAAGATCCTGCTCAGATTTGGAGATACAGGCCTCATACACTGCACCTGCTGTTGCTCCTGACAGGGCTCCCAGAGTGCCAGCAAAAACGAGTGGGTCTGGAACCATCCTGTCTCCCCGATTTCAGATTGACAGGCAGATAAAAGAGCCTATTTATTTCCACATTATTACTGATTATTCAAGGTTCAAGGTTCTTTATTTTGTCATTCAAACATGCAAGAGAAACACGTGACAGAACGAAATGTGCTCCCCGAGGCCCAGTGATCCAGAAAGAGATAAATACAATTATTAGTGATTATTAGTGTAATATGGGTTATATAATAATCTCTGTATGTTTTCAGGAAGTGCATGTGTGTGTGATCTGGAGGAGCCTGGAGTGGTACAAGTTCCTCAAAGTGCCTCTGTGCTGTAGGTGAAATAGAGCCACATGTGCTCAGCCTTGGAGCAGCAGTCTGTGGTTTATGGGCTCTGCCAGCGCCGCTCCGATCAATACTCCGGCCTTCAACTGCTCCGGCTCAGGCCCGAGACGGACTCTTACAGCACAGACCTCAACACACACACTACAGACCTCAACACGCACACTACAGACCTCAACACGCACACTACAGACCTCAACACTCACACTACAGACTTCTACACACACACTAGAGACTAACATGCACACTAGAGACTTCTACACTCACACTAGAGGCTTGTACACTCAAACTAAAGCAGGGGTCTCCAAACTTTTTTCTCTGGGGGCCACATTATCACTCCTGAATGTGATAGGGGGCCGGGGCCGTATAGAATTGTATAACCCTGACAACTCAGATTATATTCTTTGAAAACTGCCACACTTTCTTTAATGATTGGTCATCCTATACTTTAACACTGCACTACAGTACTATGCACTACAATCCTCTGCACTACAGTACTCTGCACTACAGTACTCTGCACTACAATCCTCTGCACTACAGTACTCTGCACTACAGTACTCTGCACTACAATCCTCTGCACTACAGTACTCTGCACTTCAGTACTATGCACTACAGTACTCTGCACTTCAGTACTATGCACTACAGTAGTCTGCACTTCAGTACTATGCACTACAGTACTCTGCACTTCAGTACTATGCACTACAGTACTCTGCACTACAGTACTCTGCACTTCAGTACTATGCACTACAGTAGTCTGCACTGCAGTACTCTGCACTACAGTAGTCTGCACTTCAGTACTATGCACTACAGTAGTCTGCACTGCAGTACTCTGCACTACAGTACTCTTCTCATGCATTGACTCTCACTGTTTGAGCTTGTCAGGTGATGAAAATTCAGCAGCAAATGTAAATATGTCAAATAATTATTTATATAGAAATACTCATATAAATTCTTGAATTGAAAAAATCAACAAAATACAAGATGCAGATGTGTTATTATTTGCCAAAAAGTAATAATAACTAGAAAAGCACTCAGAGAGCGCAGACCTCCGCCAAGGACTACCCCCATTTTTTATATAAATTGCGATAAAATCAGTCTTCTGGATCAGATCCGGATCAGCCTTTGGAATATGAAAGAGGATCCCATTGTCCATCCCTGAGTCAAATTTCATGGGGTTTGGTCAATAATTAACCGAGATATTGAGAAACAAAATTTTTGGCCCCATTTACCACAATGTTAACTAAAATTTCAAAGTGATCCAGAATCCAGGATTTCTTCCGGATCAACCCCAAAATGAAATCAGTTCTTCCTTTTCACATTTCCAACAAATCCTGAAAATTTCATCAAAATCGGTCCATAACGTTTTGAGTTATGTTGCTAACAGACAAACAAACAAACAGACAAACAAACAAACAGACAAACGCCGGCAAAAACATAACCTCCTTGGCGGAGGTAATAATAATTTTTAAAAAAAAGGCCATGACAATTTTTGAGGCTTTGCCTCATAGGGCCAGTTTAAGTGGTGAGAGGCAGAGCTCAAAGGGGCATAAAGTCCTTAGTTTGATGACCCCTGCACACACACTAGAGACTTGTCCACACACACTAGAGGGGACAACCTGCTGCAGGGGTGACCATGCAGTAACTCAAAGTAAGGTAAAACACACTTTACTGTCCCTTGTGGGAAATGTGTGCTCTGCATTTGACCCATGCTTCAGTCCCACTGGGGCAGTCTGTCAGGAGCAGAGGGCAGCTCAGTGCCGTACCTTGAATCCATTTCCAGATCTTGGGCTAGTTTTGGTCAGGACTGCCTTATCTGGAGGATTTGACTTATTGTGCATGTCTTGGGTTGATGGGGGAAACCAGGGTGCCCAAAGGAAACCCACCCAGACGCAGGGAGAACATGCAAACTCTGCACAGAAAAGCCCAGGAGAAGAACCTGTGGAACCTTCTTGCTGTGAGACCTTAAAGTGCTTTCTTATTGTTAGTAATGTTTGTTAATTGCATTGTAATTGTAATTATACTGTAATTATTATGAAATGTAAGAATGAACAAAAGATCAGAACAAGTATAAGAGCACTTAGACTAGTATACGCCCACAGATCACTGAACCTACTGGACCACTGAGGATTACACACATATAAGGACAAATGGGAAAATAAAATAAAAAAAATGTTCTACCATTTAATGTTGAAAATCATGTTCTATTGTCTAAATAATATTATATAGAGTATTTAAACTATTCCTTGTTATCCAAATGGATTTTGATTTTGAAGTACAACAGTGCACAGAGCTTTATCTGTGTGAATGGGACTCTCCTCCTCTCCCTCCTCTCCCCTCACAGCAGTAGCAGTGCATGTTTATATTACACAGAGTTATGGGGGCCCTCCTGACCTGCTCATACACTGCACACAGATTTATGGAGCACATCGGCCCCACAGACGCAGCCTCAGACCCCTGCCCAGGCTCTGGAGGTCTGCCTGCTTCATCATCTGCTCAAGTGCTTGGATTGAGTGTCTGATGATGGAAGTGTAGTGGACAGAAGCGTATGGGCACATTGTGTTATCCAGCTCTATACCATGTTACACTACACTACCACCAGAGGTCAGCTCAGGTAACTTTAGCTGACACTAATTTTAAATTCTACTTTCATGGGGTTTTAATTCCCTTTCAAACATGGCTTTTGTCAGCTTGGGATCAGTATTTGACATGTTCTAACTTCAAATAAAGTCTAATTTTGGTAAACACATTTTATAAACTTCACCTCCATTTCCAGGAAGAGCAGTGTGGTTTTCATCCTGGCCGTGGATTAACGAAGCATGAGTGAAGCATGTGTGTATGTGTGTTTTTGATGAGGGAAAAACAGGCAAGAAACATCAATGAAAGAACATTAGAGGTGAGTAAATATTTTTATAACAGACCTTGTATGAGACTAGTGTGTGAGAGTGTTGGTGGTGGTTGAAGGGGCCAATGGCACAGACTGGCAGCCGTGCTTCTATCAGTCTGCCTCAGGACAGCTCTGGCTGTCTGCAACAGGAAAGTCTGAACTACATAAATTAGTTGATGATTTTGCAAAAATGTCAGCTACTGTATATAATGTAGAGATCAGAAGTGTGTATGTGTGTAAGATGACTTCAAACACATCAGCATGGAACATCAATATTCATGCACTGAGTCTCAAAGATCCCAATAACAGATCTGTAGAAGGCAGTATGTACTCACATACCTGCTGCATGCAACAGCACAGTGATTTACATCTAAGAGACAAGGAGAAGTATTCAACTGAACGAGGTAAGAAACAGCCAGCCATTATTACCTCCGCCAAGGAGGTTATGTTTTTGCCGGCGTTTGTCTGTTTGTTTGTTTGTTTGTTTGTTTGTTTGTCTGTTAGCAACATAACTCAAAAAGTTACGGACCGATTTTGATGACATTTTCAGGATTTGTTGGAAATGTGAAAAGGAAAAACTGATTTCATTTTGGAGGTGATCCGGAAGAAATCCTGGATTCTGGATCACTTTGAAATTTTAGTTAACATTGTGGTAAATGGGGCCAAAAATTTTGTTTCTCAATATCTCGGTTAATTATTGACCAAACCCCATGAAATTTGACTCAGGGATGGACAATGGGATCCTCTTTCATATTCCAAAGGCTGATCCGGATCTGATCCAGAAGACTGATTTTATCGCAATATATATAAAAATGGGGGTAGTCCTTGGCGGAGGTCTGCGCTCTCTGAGTGCTTTTCTAGTTAGTTGTGTGCTTGGATGTTGACTCACTCATTTTAGATCATGAGCTTTGATTAACCACAGTCCTGCCTCCACTGCAGACTGGCATGCGTTGTTTCAGTCGACTATACTCAAGTGAACACAAAACTGACTGGAGCTTCAGTGTGTTTTTCTTTGTGCTGCAGAGAACAAATAACTAAAAATCAAATGCTTAACGTAAACGAGATGTCACTAATCCACGACTGCCAAAAGTGTGCTTATGTGTATGTATTTATTAGTAATTACAGCTGCAAAGTTTTAGAGTTGATGCTAAATCAGACACCGCTGAATACTTGTGGCCCCCCTTCAGCCCTGTTGTGTTCTTGGCTTGCTGGACTGGGACTACAGTGGTGTGGCGGGTTTTGGGGCAAAGAGGATTTAAATTCAGTTGTCTCCACACTCAGATTTCCCCACGCATGTAAACGTAGAGAGTGTAACTACACCGAAGCAGCCTGCACCAGCCTGTAACCCAACTCATTCTCTGTAACCGTATTCACAGTACATAAGCGTATTCACAGTAACCGTAGAGGCGTGCTATGGTTGACCCCGGCCTCACCACACACAGATCACGCAGCTATGGGCAGCGCGGTGTCAGGTGCCCAGTTTGTCCGCTCAAATATTCATCAAACACATCAACGGAAAGTCTGCACGTCTTTTCAAGTGACAACGAACCCTCAATAATTCAGATAGAGCAAGGTAAAAGAGCAGAGGAGAGGAGGGGGAGAGGAGAGAGGTGAAGGGAGAGTAGGGGAGAAGAAAGAGAGAGGGGGAGAGAAAGGAGAGAGGAGAGGAGAGCAGAAGAGAAGGGAGAGAGGAAAGGAGGGGGGAGCAGAAGAGAAAGGAGAAGGAGAGCAGAGGAATGTGAGAGGAGAGAAGGAAAACGGGGGTGGAGACAGTGAAAGGGTAAGAGAGCGAGGAAGCGGGGGAGAGTGAACGGTCGATCACTGGGGCCTGGACCTCTGAGTCAAGCAAACAGCTCCAGTCAGCTCACATCTAAAAGACCAGCTCATCTGAACAATTTATGAACTTATCTATTGCACGGTGTGATGACAACAAAGGTACCAGGACTTTAATATTGTTTGTTAACCATTTATGGACAAAACAAGATGTCTCATATGGAAAAAAGAAGAAGAAGAAGAAAAAAAAAAAAAGACTATATAACCTCAAGCATCTTCCTGGACCTGAGCACCATAAAGCACTTCATCATCCACTTCATCTCCTGGTTGGTTGGTTGGTCCTTGGCTCCTTTCAGTGACAAACACCTATATATATATATATATATATATATATATATATATATATATATATATATATATATATATATATATATATATATATATATAGTTTTTCAAATACAAAATTAAAATTCCATGGTCTTATGACTGTTGGAAAATTGTTCTAAACCCCTTCATCCCCCTCTTATTCAAAAGGGAAGTTTGCAAGGGGCTCGTCACTGTGCTGTGCTCTCAGGAACTCCTTAAATTAGTTTATTGTTCCAAAGTGTGAAACACAGTCAGGAGGTTTCAACGCATTGAGTCTCCTAGTGGCCAGAGTGAGACATGACCTCTGCATGATGGCAGCGCAGGGCAGGGGCCCATCAGGAAACACATAGGTAACTCATCATACATAATAAGGCAAAACTTTCTGTGTGGGCTGGTAGCATCCCAGAGCTGCTGGCAAAAGTCTGTGGTACAGTTTAAATGCAAAACATGCCAGTGCCAGAGTTTTATGTAATATCAGACCTTTAAAATAGGAAAACACATGTTTGTGTTGTTACACTTCTTGCAGAAATACTCCTCATGTTACCGTAACAACAGATTTTTGGGGGTAATTCTACTTTTCGTTAAAATTTTTAAATCAATATCTATAGGCTACTTTTAACTGAGTACTATTCTAGCCATGTAATTGTACTTTAGTTGCAACACAAGTCCCAATCGTCTCACTCCACATGAGTCTCGCCTCTGTCTCTGCTCCTCTCTGAAACTACAAACCCACATCACAGCATCTCCTGCTCTGATTGGCCAGAGCTCCAAGAGTATACAGATGTGGTTTAAAATTATTTAAATTTAATCTCTTGAATTTATATAGCTTACTGATCAGGCAAAGCAGTTAGCACTCTCGCCTCACAACAAGAAGGTCCTGGTTTGATTCTGGAGTGGGGCCTTTCTGTGTGGATTTTGCATGTTCTCCCTGTGCCTGAGTAGACACAAGGTTCCCTGTGGGGCCAGCACTCCCTGAAAAAAAGATTCTTAATCTCAGCAGGACAGTCCTGGTTACCTGGTTAAATAAAGGTCAGAGCCATGAAGGTGGAAAGTGTTATACAATTTTAGCCATGTAACTGTACTTTAACTTGAATACAAATGTGCAGTACTCTTTCCACCACTGCCACCACTTCCTCTTTGCGGTTTGTTCCTCCCTGACGTCACACTTCCTGCTTAGTTAATAGACCCATTATATAATTGCGTTTGATTCGGCCTGATTCAAATCTCTGTAACACAATGCAACCGCGATCCTGCTCCTCTGGCTGTCCATCTTCCGGCCTCACTCGCAGAGCCTTTGTCCGGGTGAATGCGTGATGCTTCCTGCGCGTGTGTCCATTGCGCGCCTCATTGTCCCGTGTAACAAAGGCGTGGAAACACAAACTGGAGGGTCTTACCTGGACATGCCCCCTCCCTCTTTTCATTAAAAACCAGCTCGAAGCAGCTGGGGCTCGCTTACACCACAATGTGACAGAGCCATACAAGGGCAAACATATGCGACCTGGGCCCACAGCCTTCCAATGGGCCCCCATACAAGGCTCCACTCTGCTCATTCTAACACACGTCTGAATGCAAATAGATTCAGGATGCTTAACAATGTCTGGCCTATTGTTGCTGGCCTTGTTGTGCCCAAATGTCCTGCTTTGAAAAAGTCTGTATAGATACATTTGCAAGGCTGCGAGCGACAGAGAGACAGAGGAGAGGAGTTTGTGTGTGAAGAAATTAGACGGCTATTATATATATATATATATATATATATATATACATATATACATATATATATATATACATATACATATATATATATTATATATTATTTATTTTTATTTTTTTTATTTTTTTTTACCTGTTTTTACACTATTATCAACTACAAACAGCATTATTTTCCCTCATCATCAAAAATATCATCAGAACCATGCCTGGAGAGGGTTTAGAAGTCACCAATGCATGTTTTGAGTCATTTAGTGATCTCTCCTGGGCTCTATTCAAACCCTCCTTACGCCCACAAGACCAAGCCACCCATGCTCCCACCCGTAAATATACAAAAACATGATTCAAAACTGTACACAGCAACTTGACTAACATGATGCAGGTCAGCTAATAAAGCATTTAGTGACTGGTCCATCATTGTGTCTTTGAGCAACATACTTAACCCTCGCTGCTCTCAGTGTGTGCATAGTGTGATGTGAATACAAAGTGCTGTGAGTGCCCTGTAGAAGTAGAAAAGAGCTATAGAAATGTGAACATGTATTTATGTGCACTGCGTGGATAAAAGTGCTCCATATGTTGCCAAAGTTGAGTTGAACAGAATTATTTTTACATTATTGAATAGAATCATTATTACATTATGTATTTCATATGGTCAAGTCAGGAAGGCAGTATTTACATTCAACCATTTTCTGTAGTAAAAGTACTATTGAAACTAGATACAAATGTGAGAGAATTAGGGCACTACAGTCTAAATATCATTGTGGTTTCAGAATCAGTATTGAGTACCAAGTCTATTCTTTAGTATCAAAATGGAGTTTGCCACTTTATGAACACATAGATCATCATTTTACTGTGTGTTTCAATGGAAGCTGCACTTTGAATATACAGTAGCTCTAGAACAGATTACTTGACTTGCAAGTACTCCAGCGCTAGAGTAATCTAACGATGAGGGAAAGTCTTCATAAAGGGTACGCACAGAAAAAATTTAGTTTTTAATAATGATGTCTGCTTGTACCACCTGCTTGTCTCCATGGAGATGTTTGTTGCTTTGCCCAAAATGTTCCTTTGTATGGCATTAAATATTCTGTATATCCATGGAGATAGCAGCTGATGTAAGCAGGACAAGCTCCAGGTCAGATCTGTGAACTAACCAGACTCACAGCAACTCTGTATGTTTTCATTGTAATGTCATGTTCTTTTCTACGTCCTTTAGTGCAGTGGAAGCAGATATCATTGAATACATTCAATTGATGCAGTTCATTGAATACAATAATACAATAATGCAAATATATAATATCTTGTGGAATATAATGTGGAATATCTTGATAGAGAACAAACAGCAGCTCCCTCGACTATGAAAGTGACATGGAGCATCTTTAAATTCCATCTTGCAGTGGCACTTTTGAAAGGGGAGAATAGAAACACATATTGTGGTGTATACATTGTTGACTGTGACAGTTAAGCACAACTCAGTGATCCATTTGTTATGTAACAGGACACACACATGTTCTACACAGAGCTTGTCCAGGCGGTCGAGGGGTCAAAGGTCAGGCCTTTAAAAGTGTATGACTTCATGGAGACAATAAGAGAGCACAGTGTGTTTGACATCCAGCACCTGACTCTCCACACACTCCTCGCTCCCCTCTCCTCTACAGTGTGTGCTGTGCTAACTGCTCCCAGAGGACTGGTCCATCCAGGCTCACCCAGCTGTTTACACGGGTCACATGTCCCTGTCCAAACCACCACAACAATACAAAACACTCTCATGTCCAGTGGAATGACTGGAGCCTAGAATTATATCAGCTGCACATGTGTCAGGCTATATAAAACTCAGTACACGTCATTAGTGTATAAGTGTATAAAGAGCTTTGTACATGTCATTAGTGTATAAGTGTGTGTAGAGCACTGTACATGTCATTAGTGTATAAGTGTGTGTAGAGCACTGTACATGTCATTAGTGTATAAGTGTGTGTAGAGCACTGTACATGTCATTAGTGTATAAGTGTGTGTAGAGCACAAATCATTAGTGTATAAGTGTGTGTAGAGATGTCATTAGTGTATAAGTGTGTGTAGTGCACAAATCATTAGTGTATAAGTGTGTGTAGAGCTTTGTACATGTCATTAGTGTATAAGTGTGTGTAGAGCACTGTAGTGTTAGCGTATGAGTCTTAGTGGCCAGTGTGTCTGTGTTCCTATAAAGTGTGTGTCAGACTACACAGATAATCATGTTGCCGTTGTAGCGGGTGTATTTTATTTCTATGGGGTATTAACTGCAAACACATAACACCTGCACTCAGTCACTCCCCCTTCAGAGCGCTATCACAACACAATCAGCGTGCATCCCGCTAATGAAATGACTGCACATCACATCAGGTTTGTCACGATGCTGTGTACAGTTTTCTATCACGTTTTTGTATATTTATGGAGAATAGTGACTTGGGAGTGTGGGTGACATAAGTAGAAAGAGCATGGGTGACATTTAAAACCTCTTCAGGCATGTTTAGGATGAGGAAACAACGTCATAACACCCCCTCTCTCAGACGGTTAAATGCATTACTCATTACTCAATAGGCTTCACATGCAGCTGGAAGTTTACATCCAAGTCTACACAAGGACTAAACCAGGATCAAACCAGGACAAGTGTGACCACAGCCTAAGACGCCATTACCCCCTGCTAACACTGACCTACACCTGCATGTCTTCAATCAAACTTAATACTGACTTTGGCCTTTACAGTTTCAGTGTGATCTAGTGTGTGAAAGGGTCTCCTTTGTTGCCATGATGTTCCTGTCTTTGCACATATGAGCTCTGGTGATGAAGCCAGTCAGGTGCGGTCCTGCCCTCCCCCGTGTATGAGCACTGATGATGAAGTGAGTCAGGTGCGGTCCTGTCCTCCCCAGTGTATGAGCTCTGGTGATGGAGCGATAGACAGGTGTGGTCCTGTCCTCCCCCGTGTATGAACTCTGGTGTGACTGGTGTGATAGACAGGTGCGGCCCTGTTCTCAGTGTAAGAACTCGGGGGTGAGGGAAGTGATAAACACAGGCCCATACAGCCCTGTTTTCCCCGGTGTATGAGCTCTGGAAATGGAGTGACAGACAGGTGCAGCCCTGTCCTCCCCGGGGCCTTGCACCCGTCTTTCGGGTCATTATCTGAGTGTCACATGATGTTGCGGCACAGGCCCCATCTCAGCCAATCAATCTATGGATCAATCCTGGAGCAGGAGCGATCCTGGCGATCAATAGCACCTTGTTGCACGGACACAGACGGGGGCCATTGTGTGTGCCACTTAATGAAGTTGTTAATTGCTGTGTTAAGCTTTCCCAGGTAGCCTCCCCAGACGCTAATTGAGAGTGGCTGGACAATTGGGCTATCGGCAGCACAGCAGCAAATTTAATCACAAATCCAGGTAATGACATGAGCCAAGGCAGGAGCAGGACAGGAGCAGAGCAGGAGAAGACCAGGAGCAGACAGGAGCAGAGCAGGAGAAGACCAGGAGCAGACAGGAGCAGAGCAGGAGAAGACCAGGAGCAGACAGGAGCAGAGCAGGAGAAGACCAGGAGCAGACAGGAGCAGAGCAGGAGGCAGGAGCAGAGCAGGAGCAGACAGGAGCAGAACAGCACTCACGTACACAAGTGCTGTCATTAACAGGGACAGCAACATATGTAGAATACGTCACATGAGACGTCTGTATTCAGTATTCTCTGAGATCAAACTGAGGGCTCGTCTGGAACATGCATCCAGTGAGATTCTTAAAGTGCCAGTGACAGGTCAGACACACATTTTACAGAGATAACGCTGTCATATTAGATATTTTTACTTTTTAGTTAGTTAGTTAGTTTGTTTTGTCTTTTTTTCCTACTTCTATATATTCAAAATACTTTAGTTTCTGGAGAAGAGCAGCAGACGTGACATATGTAGAGGCAGAGGGATGTTCAGTGTTGGTGTTGATGTAGAGGGATTGTGTTGTGTGCTACTGCCACTTACCTGATCAAACTATGATACAAACTGACCACAGGTACTATCCACCAAACAACAACATGAAAACCTGCCATCTGCACTTTGGGCCACATATTTGAGGGTATTTGAGGGTTTTCGAGGTTCTTACACACACTTGACTGTCTAAACTCTGAGGCCCGTCCGAAGCGTCCCTTTAAATCCTTTATAGTCCCATTAGGATTTTCCATCAGCGCACGCTAGAGTTAAGGTTATTGAGTAGGTAATGGAGTGGGGTGTTGATATTCGGGGAGGGCGCCTGCGTCTGGGCAAAGCAAATAAAGCAGGAGCACTTTGAATGTAAGAGCTCATTTCAATCAAAAGCCACACAGGAGCAGAGAGGCAGAGCAGCCTGTGAAGAGGGCCCCATGCTGTGTGCAGGGGCCTGTAATCCTGCCTTTCCCAGGGTGCACCTCTGCAGGGGCCATTATCCGCTCCGGCTCCCAGCAGGCCCGGCCCTCTGCGCTGCTGCTGCCTCTTTTATGCTTTTATTAGCTGAGTAGTGGGATTTGGTTGTTAACACTTAAGCAGTTTAATCCCATTATGTGGAGCGCGCGAAGAGAAATCAGACGGAATGTGTCCTCCATTTTGGGAAGTGCGGCCGTGATCAGCGGGACGCCTTCTCCGCTCACTCACATGACTCCAGTGCAGCGGGGCTCCAGTCAAATCATCTGTCCCAGTACAAACATGGAATGGCTTCTGAAATGAGACTATAGGTGTACACAAAGACTGTATAAACAAGTGGACTAAGAGGCTGTGATGTGACCCACCGTGTTCAGCTCCATGCAAATGAAGCTCACGAAATAAAAAACAGGATCACGTAGAGCAGGTTAATATGAACATGTTAAGAGTAAAATGAGGAGCCTGACAGCAGCTGTTACAGAGTTAGTTGAAGGAGCCAGAGTTGCGCCCATGCTCACCATGTTCACTTTCTGTTTGGAACGCGGCGGATAGAGGATTAGCTACGTCCATTATATATACAGTCTATGTGTGTAAAGTAAAGAGACACTTTCACAATTGGTCCACTCTCCACAGACACAAGACACACACCACACATTATTTGAATGAGCAACGATGAGATGCTATTTTGTATTTATTATTATTATCATTATTATTATTATTATTTTTTTTTTTCATGCATTTAAGCAATATTTGTCTTGCCCCACTGCACATATACTGTAGTGTAAAACAAGTGCGCATTACCATGCTGATAAAACTGCTCTGGCCTCTGAAAGTTGTGAAAAGCATTTATAAACTCTCCATGGTAAATTACAGGCTCTATTTACGCTTACATCACAAACCAGAAGTCATTTGGAAACATGCAATGACAACTTCTGGGTTCTGTTCGCAGTAATAAGTCTGACAAAATGTAGGAAAAATTTGAAAATATTTTCTTCATCTCCATGTCATTGTAGTGTTCTGTTATGTTTGGTTTTCATCATTTCCCCACTGACACACAACTCCGAGTGCACTGGGCACATGTGAATAGAAGAGATGAGGGATAAATTCCAGATGATTCCAAACAGCACATACGTCTGCAGTCTTCATTTTTGATCATTTTGATCACAGTCGGTCGGCGAGCCCATATTTCCAAACGTCTTCCTGGTTTGTGACATAAGCGTGAGTAAAGCCTATTAAGGTGTTTTTTCAAGTTTTTGTGATGACTCATGTAGATTCCACCTGCTCTGCCATAAAGACTAAAAACACAACATTCAGCACTCCAAATCAGTGTTTTTTTGTGTTTTTTTTTTAGAGCACCATCATCTCAGTTCAAATCCGACCAAATCACAGCATTCAGAAACAAATGTGATTCTTGTCAGTCACGTGTGTGAGGCTTTTGTACATTTTGATGTGGCTCATTATTTTGGTTTCTTGTGTGGTTCAGAAATGTATTCAGCGCTGTTAGATTTATGTGAAAAACTGTTCACTGAAAACACTAGCAATATACCTGACTATGACACAAGCAGGAGGCCAGAACTAAACTAGGACTAAACCAAGACTAAACTAGGACTAAACCAAGACTAAACTGAGACTAAACCAAGACTAAACCAAGACTAAACGAGGATTAAACCGGTCTCTGAGCTGCTCAGAGTGCAGAATGTCACAGATGTGTTTTGGTGCTAGGCCATGAAGAGACTTGTACAGAAACAACATATATGATGTTTTTTTGTTGCTTTCATTTCCCTTTTAAGAATGCCATCTGGTCATCTTGGGATCAGTATTTCATGTTTCGTAACTTAAAATATTCTCCATATTTGGAAAACACATTTTATAAACGTTGGAATGAACAATGGCAAAGCAAACATGAAATCTTTATCCTCTGTGAATGTTAACAGAGCCACACACTTGCTGTTAACACACTTCAACAGCAAATCATTAGTGGGATGCACACTGATTGTGTTTTGATGGTGCTCTGAAGGGGAAGTGACTTAGCACAGGGAGTAAAGGGAGGGGAGATTCACAGTGTCAAAAACTTAGAAAACAAGTTAATAGGTTGTTTTTGGCAATTGCCTTTGGAAAACAACAAAAGGTAACATGATGTGATGTAATGAGCACAGGACTCATGTGCTTACACATCTTACAGCAGATGCCAAGTGCACACAGTCACATGTACAAAGCTCCAGTCTAAGTTTAACCTTTTCTAGAGAACTTTAGACCCTCACCAGTGCAGTCATCTGAAGTCAGAGTCAGAAACAGTGCCGTATGTGTTCAGCTCTGGGGAGGGTTAGTGCAGAAGTGTTCTTGTGAGCAGAGTGAGACTGGCACACTGCTCTAGGCTCTGTGTTCAGACTCTGATTCTATGCTGAGACTCTGTGCTCAGATTCAGACTCTGTGCTCAGACTCAGACTCTGTGTTGAGACTCTGTGCTCAGACTCTGTGTTCAGACTCTGTGCTCAGACTCTGTGTTCAGACTCTGTGTTCAGACTCTGTGTTCAGACTCTGTGTTCAGACTCTGTGTTCAGACTCTCTCAGACTCTGTGTGCTCAGACTCTGTGCTCAGACTCTGTGTTCAGACTCTGTGTTCAGACTCTGTGTGCTCAGACTCTGTGTTCAGACTCTGTGAGTTGCTCAGACTCTCTCAGACTCTGTGTGCTCAGACTCTGTGTTCAGACTCTGTGACTCTTGCTCAGACTCTCAGTCAGACTCTGTTCAGACTCTGTGTTCAGACTCTGTGTTCAGACTCTGTGCTCAGACTCTGTGTTCAGACTCTGTGTTGAGACTCTATGCTCAGACTCTGTGTTCAGACTCTGTGTTGAGACTCTGTGCTCAGACTCTGTGTTCAGACTCTGTGCTCAGACTCTGTGTTCAGACTCTGTGTTGAGACTCTATGCTCAGACTCTGTGTTCAGACTCTGTGTTCAGACTCTGTGTTCAGACTCTATGCTCAGACTCTGTGCTCAGACTCTGTGTTCAGACTCTGTGCTCAGACTCTGTGTTCAGACTCTGTGTTCAGACTGTGTGTTCAGACTCTGTGCTCAGACTCAGACTGTGCTCTTGTTCTTGCCATTGATTAAAACAGCATGGTGTGTAATAAAATGGCCGCCACAGCCCGCTTCCATATGGACCTGAGCACCCTTAGGCCCCAGCACCGCGGGGCTCGGCTCGGTGTGGTTGCCCTGTTCTCCGCTCTCTCCCGGGGTCCCCAGATGGTCAAATCCATTTTCTGTGTGATGCTGCCCTCCACTCTAAAGCCACAAAAGCCCTGGCTGCAATTCAAGCGTTCACTCCAATAATTAACAGCAGCGAGCAGGTTGGTACAGACTGGTACAGACTGGGTACAAACTGGGTATATTTAGTCAGAGGGACATACACAGTTCCTAAAGCAGAGCAAAGAGATTCAGATTAGTGTCTTTATTTACACATGGAGAGAACAATGAAAGTACGACTAGACTGGGCTTTTCATGAGCCCCTATCAATATAAACAAAACAAACAAATATAAAAAAGCATTTAACTCCAGTCAAATGAAGCTCACTGAAGCAACGGTTACAGGGGTGATTTTGGAGCCAAATTCCACATCTGTAATGGATAATAATAATATTGCAGTCCATCCTCTACGTTCATCATTTATAGCGATGAGTTCTACAGACACATGGCGTTTAAGGACTTCCAAAGTGTGCGTAAATCCAGAGCTTTGCCTTTTGGGGCAAAATGCCGATTAAAGATTCACTCCAAATACATAATAAGTTGCAGTGAGTAAATGGTGAGGGGAGACAACTCTTCCATGGTTAAAAGCTATAAAAGTCTGTTTTGCAGAATGGGTCAGTTAAAAAAAAAAAAAAAAAATAATAATAATAATAAAGTTTTAACATCTCTTGCTGTTTACAGACTACAACTTACATCACATATTTAAACTTATTTAGACATATTTCTATGCTGATGATTGGCTAACTGATAAATAATAACAGACCAATAAGCATCCGGTCCACTGGAGTTGAGTGTCTGGTTAGTCAAACGTTCAGTGTTTTTGGGTCAACCTGTGAAATGTATGCACCATCTGAGATGGAGAGTGTAATGAGGGAGTATTAACCCCAACAACAGAACCAAACTGCTCCAATGTGAACAACAGTGTGGACGAAGTGTGGACAAAAGGCTGGCCCAGGCGCTGACACTCCAGCAATGACGAGCTCATAATGAGCACACAGCTCTTCTATCTAGTGGCCAAACACTGTAATTACTGCGTGACAGAAAATCAAAGGCTACTTTGTAAGCAGCAGCAAAAATTAACATGTGAGGCCCTCAAGCTGTACGTCCTGATTAGACACATATTAAATCAATGCACCGCTAACTGTGCCGCATAAATAGTCCGCTCCTGAAGAGGGCGTAATTGCGAGAGGGAGAAATGGCTCTGTATTTCACAGGCGCGGGTCATTAGCAGGGCTTTTGTATGAGCTGCTTCTGCTTCAGCTTCACCTTAAAGGGCCCATAGTCCACTATTCTGATCTCTGGTATATGGTAGTTTCCTCATCACAAACACACATGGAGCTGTGTTTTGTTTCATTCACATGTTTAACAAACACAAACCCTGCAAATTTAGTTCTTCTCTCAAACTGAAAACACTGTTCCTCTTTGTGATGTAATCAAGTGGTAATACAGGAAGTGCTCCACTGTGTTTTTAATCTTCATATATCTTCACTAGAATGTTTTGGATGATTTCAACCCTGAAAATGCCAAACTTAGAAGTTACACTTTGTTACTGTTTCAGTGGATGATGAGACGGGACATTCCCTCTGAGCATTGTCGGATATATTCATACATGCAGCTGGGAGTATGATGCTAACTTTAGGCACTGCTCTTTGTGAAACTCTATAAGACTTTAATCAAATCTTTATTTTAACACAACACAAAAAGAACTGACTTAGTTGGAACAGGTGAGCTGCAAAGTCTCAGTTTGGTGTCCGGAGTGTGCACGTTCGTGCTCTCTCCTTGTGAAAGTGAAAGAAAAAAGTGAAAAAATCCATGAAGCAGTGCAATAAAATCAGATCTGAATTAGAAAATATAACTGTATTTGTGATTTACTGGCATTTCATTAAAACCACATGAAAACTGTAGAATCTTCTGTGTCAATAGGTTACATGAAAGTGATCACATGACCTGGCCATGATCACATGACCTGGCCCCTCACAGACAGGTAAGTGCTCTGTAGGGCAAACCTGATCCCAGAAATCTTTAGCAGCACTGGCTCTTCAGGAGAGCCACTAATGAGCCCACACGTGTGTTTATGTGCTCCATGTGGGACAGCGGTGGGTCAGAGTGCACAAGCACTACTTTATCTCAGTGACACTGCAGCTGTCCACATCACCACAGCAAACACACACACACACACACACCAGAGGAAGTCTCCCATCAGCAAGTGTCCTGAGTAAAATCCCCCTACCACCACCACACACACACACACACACACACACACACTGAATTTTTCATGTTATGATTATCATGGCCAAAATAATTGTGCTCAACATTATGAATTTATGATTTTAATTAAAGTTAAAGGGGTACATTTATTCTATTCTATATTTTCAAAAGGTATTATTTTCCACACTAATGCTTTATAAAACAGGTAAATGCTCAATGTTTGAAGTGTCAGAATGCTACAGGTCCACCCACACCTGCTCTGTGGAGGACATACTGTGCTGTATAGTCATAGTATATGACATAAACATAATGAAACTCATGGGTCATTATGTTACAAGTTGCACATTTAAAATATAATAATGTTGATCTAAAAACAACATAATAATAATAGTAACAAGTCTGCTGACTTCCATGTAAGAAAAACTGTGGTGCCCGGTGGGAGCTGATGTGGCCGTAAACGTCATGACAACAAATCCCTGCATGTTGTGCGTCCCTCCTATGGATCTCTGCACATCGCACTAGAGCAAAGCATTCTTTTTCAGTTTTACCAAAAAGACTACTAATCGTCCCCACGTAACATAAGTCATTAAACATGATTCAAACATGCGCACAGCACTCCAAATACAACTTCAGGTGAGTAAATTGTGAAGGGAAACAGATATAACATGGTTAAAAGCTCTAAAAAGTGGATTGAAGTATTGCTCTCACACACACACACCACACACACACACATATATATACACACACACACATATACATATATATATATATATATATATATATATATATATATATATATATATATATATATATATATATATATATATATATATATATATATATATATATATATATATATATATATATATATATACACATAAATATACACACTGGGGCACACCTTGGAGTACACACTGGAGTACACACTGGAGTACACACTGGAGTACACACTGGAGTACACACTGGAGTACACAGTGTTTGAGACACTCTCAGACTCAGAGAGTCACTGCAGCATCACCACAGACACAGAAGAAGCTGCTGACATCTGTGGGTCAATAAGGGTACTGCACACACAACCATCACAGCTCTTTACACATTACATGTATTTTTGCTCCAAAAAATACATGTAATGTATTTTGGAACAGGGGTTAGTGAAATAATAATACCAAGGCTACATTTAGCAGTGGATACAACATGACTTTGCTCGTGTGCATATGAGCATTTGTCTGTGATAATAGGCCCTATTACGAGCTCCCTGGAGGATGAAGATTGTGCTCCATATTGTTCTAATTCAATTACAATCATTTAGATGAAAAGACAAAACACTAAAAGCATATACAAGTCATATGGATTTGCTTATGTCATGAGAATCATTCAAGCGGCACAATGCACATTTTTACACATTACTGAGAAACAAGAAATCGAAGTATTAAATAGGGGGTTTTAGGCAAAATAGACTTTTTGGAGCTTTCTACCACGTTATAATGTTGTTGCCTCATCAGAAACATGCCTGAAGAGGTCGTAAATTTTATCCAAGCATGTTTGAGTGTTCTAACAATCTCTCCTGGGCACTATTTGAACATACAGTTCGAAGTACAGCCTAGTCCAAAGCTCCGCCCACAAGCCTACGTCACCCATGCTCCCACACGACAATTCCCCATGAATATACAAGAGCAGGGTACAATATAATACACCACAACTTGACAAACCCAATATGTTGTGCAGTAGTTTCATTAGTGAGATGCACGATGATTGTGTTGCAAAAGTGTTCTGAAAGGGGAGGGAACTTAGCATAGAGAGCAAAGGCAAGGGGATGAAAGTGAAACTGATTCAACATTATCAAACAGTCTTGTTGTCAATGAATCTAGCTGAAAGTTTAAGCCAGTGTTTCTGCCGAACCAAAGACACAAGTGGTTTGACTATGATGGACTGCTAGGTATTAGACATTAGAATATAGATCAGCCTGAGTGACTTTTTGTTGTAAATAACGGTCTAAGTGCGTCCTCTGCTTCACCCTCTGCAGGCCGCTCCACCCTCATCCACACTAAACTCAAGCTCCACCCTCACCACAGCCCAAGGTAACACTCATATAGCTGTATGCTTAATTTAAAACAAATTTACATCACAGCATTAACAACTGAATCCCCCAAACGCTGGAGTTGAACTTGTTAATGATTGGCGTTCACAGTGCGTTCCCCGGCACACACTCGCCTTAAGTGCAAATAAAGCTCCATCTGCTGGTAATTACAACTCCATAATGTGCGCGCGGAGGAGAGCTTTTGACTGCACATACGATTAAACAGAGCAGAGTCCACAGAGCCGCTGGTGCAGGGGACTGTACACATGTGGACTAGTGCAACGTGTGTGAAACGGGTAAACACAGTACAGATGTGGACTAGTGCAATGTGTGTGAAACAGGAAGAACACAGTACACATGTGGACTAGTGCAACGTGTGTGAAACGGGAAGAACACTGTACACATGTGAACTAGTGCAACATGTGTGAAACGGGAAGAGCACTGTACACATGTGGACTAGTGCAACGTGTGTGAAATGGGAATAACACTGTACACATGTAGACTAGTGCGACGTGTGTGAAACGGGTAAACACAGTACACATGTGGATTAGTGCATTGTGTGTGAAACAGGAAGAACACTGTACACATGTGGACTAGTGCAACATGTGTGAAACGGGACGAACACTGTACACATGTAGACTAGTGCGACGTGTGTGAAACGGGTAAACACAGTACACATGTGGATTAGTGCATTGTGTGTGAAACAGGAAGAACACTGTACACATGTGGACTAGTGCAACATGTGTGAAACGGGACGAACACATGTGGACTAGTACAACGTGTGTGAAACGGGACGAACACAGTACACATGTGGACTAGTGCAACGTGTGTGAAACGGGAAGAACACATGTGGACTAGTACAACGTGTGTGAAACAGGAAGAACACGTGGACTAGTGCAACGTGTGTGAAAAGGGAATAACACAGTACACATGTGGACTAGTGCAACGTGTGTGAAACGGGTAAACACAGTACACATGTGGACTAGTGCAACGTGTGTGAAACAGGAAGAACACATGTGGACTAGTGCAATGTGTGTGAAACGGGTAAACACAGTACAGATGTGGACTAGTGCAACGTGTGTGAAACAGGAAGGACACTGTACACATGTGGACTAGTGCAATGTGTGTGAAACAGGAAGAACACTGTACACATGTGGACTAGTGCAACGTGTGTGAAACGGGAATAACACTGTACACATGTGGACTAGTGCAACGTGTGTGAAACGGGAATAACACTGTACACATGTGGACTAGTGCGACGTGTGTGAAACGGGTAAACACAGTACACATGTGGATTAGTGCATTGTGTGTGAAACAGGAAGAACACAGTACACATGTGGACTAGTGCAACGTGTGAAACGGGACGAACACAGTACACACGTGGACTAGTGCAACGTGTGTGAAACGGGACGAACACAGTACACATGTGGACTAGTGCAACGTGTGTGAAACAGGAAGAACACGTGGACTAGTGCAACGTGTGTGAAAAGGGAATAACACAGTACACATGTGGACTAGTGCAACGTGTGTGAAACGGGAAGAACACAGTACACATGTGGACTAGTGCAACGTGTGTGAAACGGGAAGAACACTGTACACACTTGGACTAGTGCAGTGCTTCTCAAATAGTGGGGCGCGCCCGAGGCTCCGTCAAGGGGGGCGCGTTTGACCTCGGGGAACATGCTTTTTTATTTTTTTATTTAGATTTTTTTTACTGTCTTAAGGGCCGTTCACACCAAAGCGTCAAAAAACGCCTTGACGCCTCTATTTGGAGCCTTTGCATTTGAGTTTAGATGCCCCCGACGCGCTTCTTTGACGCCGTGGACGAACGGGACAAAAATACTTGACGCGCGTCCGTTGCCCTGGAAACAAGAGCCCGGTCCAGGTCTTTTCCCGAAACAATGTCAGACCAGACTGAGAGAGTGTTTTTATGACATAAAACATCAACGGAGGAGATCGGGTCGACGACTGGGGCGTATATATATTTATACTCCGCTAATGACACTGGATCAGTCCCGGTCTAGTCCTGGTCTAATACCGGTCTGGTCCTGGTCTAATCACGGTCTAGTCCCGGTCTAGTCCTGGTCTAATCACGGTCTAGTCCCGGTCTAGTCCTTGTTTAGTCTCGGTCTAGTCTCGGTCTAGTCCTTGTTTAGTCCCGGTCTAGTCCTGGTTTGGTCCTGGTCCGGTCCTGGTGTAGTCCTCGGCTCGGTGATTGTGGCGTATATATTTATTCTCCGCTCGTGTTTGTGGTTCTCGTTCTGGTTCTCGGGTCTTTCTTCCTGATAATAACGTCGCTGCGTCACTGGATACTCGTCCCTGATTGGTTGACGCGGCGCGTCTGACGCGAAAAGTTCAGCATTTTCAACTTCTTGACGCTGACGCCTTGGACGCGCGTCTTGGCCGCTGACGCCAAAACGCTCAAGACGCGCCGCGCTGACGCCAGATTCGCGCCGCGCTGACGCCGAAAACGCGCCGCAAAAACGCAGGACGCTCTAGTCGCGCGTCCACATAGACTTTACATAGAAAGTGGACGCTTTGACGCTTTGGTCTGAACGGGCCTTTAGAATAAAGTGCAATTGCACTTCCACTACATTAGGGGGCAGAGCGCTCTCATTGGCAGAGTGTGCGCAGGGAGCATTCGCTCAGTGGTGTAGGAGTTTTGTTTGCACTGAGCATGCGCGCTTTGCACACAGCACAGAGTTTGAGTATGAAGTGTAGACACGAAGTGTAGCAGACGCTCAAGTGACACCATGAAAAAATATTTAACAGGGATGAGAAGACAGGTGGAGAGAGACGGAGATAAAGAGACAAACAAAAATCTCCCGAAAGCTAAGACGAGGAAATATGACGAAGCGTATGTAGCGCTTGGCTTCACTGTGACTACGGTGGGAGACGAGGAAAGACCGGTGTGTTACTTTACTGTGTCTAAAAATGTTGGCAGCGGACAGCATGAAGCCCAATAAATTAAGGCGTCACTTAAATACATTACACCCCAATCACTCTGATAAGCCGCTTGAGATTTTTCAGCGAAAACGTGCCGAATATTGCCGACAATCATCCCGCTTTGTGACTGCTACTTCAGTAAACCAGCGAGCATTGTTGGCGTCATATAAGGTGGCAGTGTTACGCAGAGGTGTACTTATAACAATTTTATAGACAAATGATACTATCTATAGTCACGCGGGGGGGCGCGAGATGTTTTATTCGTCCTAGGGGGGGCATGACAGAAAATAATTGAGAAGCACTGGACTAGTGCAACGTGTGTGAAACGAAAAGAACACTGTACACATGTGGACTAGTGCAACGTGTGTGAAACGGGAAGAACACTGTACACATGTGGACTAGTGCAACGTGTGTGAAACGGAAAGAACACAGTACACATGTGGACTAGTGCAACATGTGTGAAACGAGACGAACACAGTACACATGTGGACTAGTGCAACATGTGTGAAACGAGACGAACACAGTACACATGTGGACTAGTGCAACATGTGTGAAACGAGATGAACACAGTACACATGTGGACTAGTGCAACGTGTGTGAAGAATACTAAACCCTTTACAGCCTCTTTTCCACAGAGCTTGGTCCTTCACTGCCGCTGGGATCTGCTTGAGTTCTTTTAGCAGCAGCACACGCTCTTGCCACCACGAGCCACTAGGGGCCCATCACCAAGGATACCACTTTAACTTGTGCTGTTTTGGTCATTTTTATACAAACTAGTTAGTCTGTTAGTCTTTCAGTCCTCATCAACTTGAGAATGAATGTGTACAGGCCTCACACAAGGCACCTAGGCTCATTTTCCCTGGTCACACACACGTCTCCAGTATGGATGTGAGTCTGGTCATTGGTAGTCACCATCTCACTGAGTTCAGATGGTGTGATTGACAGGCGGATTAACAAATCAGGGATATGTAGGTCTGTCCATATTAAAATAAATATGGCTGCTTATGAGGAACAAAGAAGGTTCATAGCAAAAAACAGTTTAATTCTGTCAACTGGGCAAAAGTCTTAGAGCACAGGTGTCAAACATACGGCCCGGGGGCCAGATTAAAGGTCTTGGAGGGCCTCAGCTGATTTTCTACTAAAATATTTTTACTATATTTTCTATTAAAATATTGGTAATTTTCTGTGGTGCTTATCACAGCAGCGTCTCCAGCGTCTCTGTACGTGGCCCCTCCCACCAGAGCAGCACAAATGAAGACTTGTCTCTTTCCAAACGCTCTTAAAGGACGATCGTTTTGACTGTTAACTGTGCAAAATGTCAAAAATGAGAAAGTGGACGTCGATTGCAGGATTTTCCAAGAAAAATTGACTTATTCCTATTTGCATACAAGTTAATGTGTTGAACATTGCGTTGAAACTGCATCTTTTCACAAGTTTCAGGTTGTTCATAATATTATAATATTTTGTAAAAGGAAGAGTTCATCAATTAAAACAAGATTTCTGTAATAGATTTGTGTTTCTCTGCACAAATATTTGAACTTATTGTTATTTTTGGGGTTTATATGCCATGAGTTTTCTGATCTGGCCCCTTTAGGATCAAAGTAGGTTGGATACGACCCCCAAACCAAAATGAGTTTGATACCCCTGTCTTAGAGAGAAGACCCTTCGCTGCTCATCCAAGCTGCTGCTTCACTTCTGACTGGAGACTGATGAGACAGTGTCTTCTATTTGTCTGAAAGGAAGAGCATACTACCCTGATACTAACACATCCAGCTTTTCAGTTTCTGTGATTAGTTGAGTGTATTGAATTCCAGCAGGACTGTGGGAACTATATGTACCTGAGTCTTATTCTACATATTCCTGAAAGGGCTTAGGTTTAGGACTAGAGAGACGAGGCCAAATGGATGGGTGGTGAACCATTTTTACTCCCAACGCGTTCGTTCAGTATGTTTTATAGGCATTAGGTTTTTAACTGATGACCAGATTGTAAAATGTGGTCCACACAACATGAAATGAAACACAGTTAATGAAAGCTTCTATAAATGCAATAAACTCTATGTATGTTTCTTATTCTCATTTTTTGACCTTAGTGGGAAGTTTTTGGGGATTTGCTAACTTATATATTTTTGGAAAGGTTATAGTATATGGAGTCAGAAAATCAATGTTTGCATTTGCCCAGAAGTCTTTATGGCGGCCATATTGGATTTTGAAAAAATGGCCGCCAAAAATCTCTTTTTGGAATATCTCAGCCTCTGAATAAGTTGAAATGTTGATTTTAACTGCTAAACTCACATTTTCAGGGTCAGGGAATCAAATGGTGCTAGTTACAAACCTGTAAGACCTACCCAGATTAACCCTTAGATGCATAAGTTGGTCAAAAATTACCCTTATTTGGTTGTTTTCTTGCAATTTCATTGTGATATTTGCATGTAATACTCCATGTTCCTCCAAAAATATGTTTTTTGTTTTTTTTTTATTATCCTGTTGAAATACTTCAACAATATGGGTAAAACAAACTATAAACATCACATGCAGTTGGTCAGATAACTCAAAGAGTTTAAAAGTAGCTAACATTAAATGTGTATGTTGGATGTCAACACACACATTTAGACACAAAATGATTATGCAACCTTTTTATTAGATATTTTCTATACATCGTCATTATCATCATCACTTTCATACAACCATAGACTGTATATATGAGTGGACAGATCTAACGCTGTTGCCACCATGTGCCAAATAGGAAGTTCTCCAGGAGGCTCTTCCGGCTCCTTCTGACTCTGGCTCTGACTTACTTTAGGATCTTGTTGCTCCTCTCTCTGCTGCTGTGAACCTCGACATTTTGGTTTTAAAATGTTTGTATGAACCCGCTCCACATGATCCTAATTTTATTTAATTTTTTTTTTGCTATTTTGTCTGTCATAAAAATCCTAGTCATAATATAAAGCTGAGTCGAAAGGCAAAGCTCTCGATTACCGTTCAATCTATGTTCACCTATGGTCATGAGCTCTGGGTAATGACCAAAAGGACGAGATCGTGGATACAAGCGCTCGAGATGAGTTTCCTCTGCAGGGTGTCTGGGCGCTCCCTTAGAGATAGGGTGAGGAGCTCAGTCACACAGAAGGAGCTCGGAGTAGAACCGCTGCTCCTCCATGTTGAGAGGAGCCAGATGAGGTGGCTCAGGCATCTGTTCCGGATGCCTCCTGGATGCCTCCCTGGAGAGGTGCTCTGGGCATGTCCCACAGGGAGGAGTCCCCGGGGACACGCTGGAGGGACTATGTCTCTCGGCTGGACTGGGAACACCTCGGGGTCCCCCTGGAGGAGTTGGAGGAAGTGTGTGTGAAGAGGTGACTGCTGCCCCCGCGACCCGGCCCCGGATAAGCGGAAGAAATGGAATGGAATGGAATAATATAAAGCCTGGCTCCATATCCACTCCTGTAACCGTGAACATCGTGAGCCTCATTTGAGCAGCGCTGAACACTATGGGTGTATATATATAGTCGGATCATATCACAACATCTTCAGGGCCTTTGCGAATACCCTGTGATAGCAAATATAATAAGCAGGACACCCCTATTTGGACGACCCGGGAACCGGAGCTCGGAGCCCTTGGAACTCGTAGCCCGGACGGCCGTGGATCTGTCCATCTTGTTGAACAGTAGCTAATGTTTATTAAACAAATATAAGAAATAAGTGCATGTGCAATTTGCTTCATTTAGTTTTCTTTAAATTAGGGTGACCATATTTCCGTTTGTGAAAACCCGGACACCTTGGGGGGAGGGGGAGTCATTTTGCATGTTTTTTCTTTTTTTTGGGTCAGGACTTATCCAGGTCTAAACCAGGACTAATCTTGGACTTAAGAGAGACAACGAGAGACAACCAAAACTATTTTTTAATTATTTCATTGAAATTGAAAGGATATGTAATCGGGTCTATGTACGCCATTTTTGTAAGGTTGGTGTTCCGCGCAGAGAGAAGGATAGTATATATATATATATATATATATATATATATATATATATATATATATATATATATATATAAACACCGACTTACAAAGGTTTTAAAAAGTCACTTAGTTCAGCTTTAAAGTCACTTTTTAAAACCATGTTTTGTTTGTGCTTCTTTAGTTTGGGAGATATTAATGATTCTTTTATAGATCAAACTGGGATCAGTCTTTCTCCCAGGAAGCTTAAAAATGCTTTAAAATGGCTCAAAATTGTGTCATTTGTTTGTGCAGTTTTGTGCTGTAAAACTTTTTGTTTATGCTATCATGGTTAAGATGTTAGCAGTTTTAAGAGAAATGAATTAGTCTGTCACAAAATTTTCTGTTCAATGCTGTGCTTTTTGGAAAGATTTCACAGATGTGTTCCTTGATTAATAGCACAAAAAGCCTATTTTAGTTTGATTTATTAGTATTTACATTTTTAATTATGTTATTGTGCACTTTACAATCTACAATCTATTTGCCATGGTTCCATTTCATGTTAGGTACTAAATATACAGCATCTTCCATGATGTGCCTTACTGATCTGTTGACAAACTTGTTACAGTATACGTGCGTGATTTACTGTCAGACAGTTCCGTCACAGCCCATTCAAATTCTGTATTCCTCGTGCCTCCAGTGGTGCGTCCTTGCATCGTGGGGCTCCACAGCTGTTTTATTGTACCCATATAGAATTTGACCATACAGCCCCCTTTGCTGCCTGTAATGAGGCAAAGATTACAGACACTGCCCACACCGGCAGCACTTTTAAATACTACAGCGGTCACAGATTAGTTGAGATGTCATCACCATGTATTTTACTTTAGCAGCGAAGTACAGCACGGCACGGTTCAAAAGTCATAGTGTGAATGTGCTCTAAATGAGCCTACTATTGATTGTAGGACATGTTTTCCTGCTGGGAGCAGAGTTATTAACCCCCAATTTACATCAAAGTGTAACAGTGCGTAAGTGCAGCAGCTCATGAGCAGCACACACAGGTATCACTTTCCATTTTAACCAGTCGAACAATTTACACCAGCAGTGTCACATGCTCGTCCAATGGCCGTCTGACACTCCTGGTGTAAATTCTGGGTAACAGATGTGTTTGTTCAGAGAGACTGCTCTCAGCCAATCACAGAACATACTGAATTTGAAAATCGGGCGCCAAACCCACATTGACCAATGGGCTTAAAGTTTGTCCTATTTCAAGTTGAGCAGCAGATGAGAAGTATGACACGGAGCCTAGTCTGAGTTTAGTTTGAGCAGAAGATTAAATCTCTCCAATGTCTTTGTGGGAGACACAGACAAGCAAATAAGCACAGTGAAGTTTTGAGATTTGGTTAAGGCCAAATAGAGATCTCTTTCATATCTACAGACTAGTCTAACCTGAGCGGTTGAGCTGCCTGTTTCTCTGGAGCAAAACATGAACGTGAAACAGTCAATTAACCCGTCTCCTCTCAAAGTGCTCCACAGTGCTCCTCAGACCAGGGCAGGTTACAGTTTCCCATGTATTTGAGTAAAATCCATCTTGTCCCAGTGCATATATAGTGTACATGCAGCCCTTAAGATTAAATAAGTCTATGCTCTTTGTGCATCTAATTATAAATAATTTTCTTGTCCAGAGAATGAGAAAGTGCGCAGTTAGCATGATAATTGTTGCTAACTTTACGCTCTCATTTCTAACTGTTGTGAAAAGTGTTTACAAACTCATCATGGTGAGTAATGAGGAGACTCAGAATGCAGAAGGTAAGTGTACCATTGGACTACTGCAAACCATTTCAAATGAACGAGTTGAGTTTTTCCACATTTTTAAGACTTTAAAACAGTAAAGTAGAGTACAGTACAGCACAGACACAAATACCACTGGTAAACTAAAGTGAACAGATGAAGAGTGTCTCCTGTGGAGAGTCTCAGCACTCCTCGGTACAGATACAGAAGGCTCATTGTTTTTGTGGAGTTGACACAATGAATATGAATGAGCTTTATGTGTTTGGCCTAATATGGTTGATCTGATTGAATCGATGCATCATAAAGCACCAAGTCACAGTCAGTCACAGACATGTGGGTCAGTCTTGTTTGTCTATGTCACCTGATGCTGATACTCACCGTGTGCAGTAAGCTGAACTTTGAGATGTGATTTCACAGACTCATCCATCTTGAAGGCCTCCCTCTGTGGTGTTTGAGCTCATGTCTTTTGGAGGATTGGTCCTAAAACAGCAGCTCCTTCAAATGTTACATCTCATCTTAGACAAACTTCTCATAATTTAGAGTATAGGATAGTAGTCATTTATTCTCAAATAGCTGTTACAAAAGTACAAATAAAGTACATACTGGGATATTTAGCACCACTACGTAACATTTTAGACAAAAAATAATTTATTTTATTTATTGATTTATTTTCAGTTTGTATTTGGTTATTGCACTGAAAACATAACATAGCTTGCTTCTTACTGTGAGTGGGCTTGCATCTCCACAAACCTAACTTGGCGTGGGGGAAGACCTCCTGCTTGTTTCCATGGAAATGTTGTTTTTGCTACAGTCTCCCACAGTATGGCACAGAACAGATCTATCTCCATAGAGAGTGTTTCTGTTTCCACGGAGTCATGCAGGTGATGTACCATCTCCAGAAAGTTCCACAGTGTTGCTTTAATTTAGACAATTGTCCACATGATAAACATGAGAGCAGCAGAGACATGCATTAACCCGCTCACCTGAGAGAGTCCAGCGCAGCATGGCACCAGCGCACTGTGCCGTTTGGCATCAGCCACACCACGAACAGGGAACAGCTGTTGGAGGCAGACAGGAGCTGGCACTGCTCCTCACAGAGAAGGGCCTGAAAGCTTCATTATGTCCCAGCTGTTAGGAGGCTCTGGCCCTCAGCGAAACTACACAGATAGCATCATGTCCTGGCACATACCGCGTTAGCATCATGTCCTGGCACAGCTAACGGGTTAGCATCATGTCCTGGCACAACTCTGCAGTGTTACAGAGACAAGGGGACATAGAGGCTCCGTTCTGAGGGCCCAGTGTTGAGGAACCCGTGTTGAGGGCCCCGTCTGTATGGACAGGACATAATAAGAGTAATAATATGAGTTTGTATTTTGTGTATTCCTTGTGTTATGTTTTTAGCCACAGGGGGAACATCTAAGTGCAGCCTGACACACTCGCCGTGTGTGTGTGTGTGTGTGTGTGTGTGTGTGTTTCAACAGCAGTATAGTATCAGGTGATATTAGAGCTGGTCCTTCTGCACCTTTACATTTGAACATTCATTTAAACACAGGTCTTCACATTAAAGGCCCATGTCACACTGTTTTCAGATCTCTGTTCTAATGTAGTTTCCTCATCACAAACACACCTGGAGTTGTGTTTTGTTTCATTCACACATATTTAACACACAAACCCAACACATTTAGTGAGTTTTTTTCTCACAAACAGAAAAAACTGTTTCATCTTGTGATGAGGTGATGTAAAACAGGAAACACTCCACTGTGTTTTTAAACTCTATACATTTTCACTAGACTCATTCTCTTGAACTAAAAGTAAAAGGAGCTGTTAACTTCATGACATCACAAGGTGGAACAGAGCATTTTGAGCTTTGGAGATGTAGACAGACATAATGCAGTATAACTCAAACATTTGTGAATGAAACAAAACTAAATTCCAGGAGTGCTTTTGTTGTGATAATATTCTAACATGACTTAAAGCTCACAAGTCAGTTTTTTGCATAATATGAGAGCTTTAATCTAAACACAGCCCTCCACCATTAAGCACCAGAGCTGCTGGAGTATATGTAGAGTGCTTTGTGCACACATGTAGAACTCTGTGAAGTTTTGCTGCTGGCGTGGCCCTGTCCCCTCGGCCTGCAGAGGTGGACAGCTTGTTCAAGTCAAATGCTATTAGTTGTGGGTCAGTGCGTGGACTCTCTCTCCAGCCCAACAACAGCCTCTCACCAGGCACTACTCCGGCTCCATTAATCAGAGCGCTGACAGCCCATGGATGTCAGTAAATATGTTTCCTCTTTCTCCAGCACTCCACTTCCTCCCTCTGCCCAGGCACAGCGCGGACAGCAGACTTTCTCCAATCCTCCGCGGGTTTGTTCGGTTCTGCTTCATGCACTGTTCTTTATTATTATCAGAAATTCAACAGTGAATTGTTGAAAAGGCGCCTGTGTGTGTGCATGTGTGTGTGTACACATGTGTGTGTGCATGTGTATGTATATGTGTGTGTGTGTGTGCATGTATCTCTGCACGTGTGTGTGCACACGTGCTTGTGTGTGTGTGTGCACGTGCGTGTGTGTGTGTGTGCACGTGTGCGTGTGTGCACACGTGTGTGTGTGTGTGTGTTTGCGTGTGTGTGTGCGTGCGTGTGTGTGTGTGGGGCAGGTCTATGAAGAGGAAGTGAAACATATTGACAGGGAAATGCTGCAGAAAATTGCCTGGTGTGTTTTGTACAACATGAATCATTCTTCTACAAACAAAACTCAAACACAGATGCTTGTTTCCTGAGGTATGGCTAAATTAAAGTACATTAAAGTACAAATATTCAAAACAACAGTATAATACAACGATAGAGCAGTGACGTGCTCAAACAATATAATCATTAAACTGTTTTGTTAAACTTCCTGTTTAATAACCTGACAAGAAACTAGTGTCAATATGATACATTTATAACTCAATTTCCATACAGACTTAGATACTCAAAACCTGTTCTGATACCATTATGATCATTAAAATATTAATTAACTAATTAAAAAACAAAAAAAGTACTTTCTTATAACATGTGGTGATCCAGTGAGGTTCCATAGTCATGGGCGTATGCAGTATTAGTCTGTGTGCTCTTATGCTGGTTCTGATACAGCTGTAGTGTGTGCGTGTGTGTGTGCGTGTGTGTTTGTGTGCGTGTGTGTGTCTCCTTTCACTGGAGCTGGGTAAAGGAGACAACATCAACTTAAATAAGAGTACTGTTACTTCAGCATAATATTTAAGTATGTATATAAGTATGAATAGTATGTAGTAGAGGTCCAAGGAATTACTCATCTAAGAGGATTTTGGTAAAGTAAGAGAGTAACATGGACATGACATTTGATTTGGAAGGACAATACATGGAATAATGTCAACATGATGATATGTGGAATACTGTCAACATAAAGCTTTTGCCTCTTGTAGACTTACAGGTGGAAGAGGATCAAAGATACTACACAAGTGTACATACTGTTACACCTGTCATTCAAATATTGCAATTTAACTAAAAATTTAAATGTGGGCCTGTAAAGGTTTGAGTAAATGTATCCTACAGCTCATGCTTATTCCTAAATGGTCAAAACAAGTTTATATTAAATAAGAAACTGTAGCTCAACTTTGCTGCAAGGTCTTTAAACAAGAGTAATGTCATTCCTTCAAACTAAAACTTAAAGTGAACACACACAGTAATGATTTCTTCATTCGAACTTCAAATGAGCTGTTGTGTACCTCGGGCTGCTGCAGTACTGGACCCTGACAGGTATTATAGTACATTATGTTATGCACTGACTTCTTCTCACATGAGCTCCTCTACAAGTCCAGCCCACACACGCTCAGACGGACATGAATGTTAACATTTCACAAAATATTCAATAATGCACAAAATCTGGTGTTTTCAAACAACAGAACCCAAAGTGAAACTAAATCATATCAAATGTTCATCATCATATTGTTCATCATATCATCATGTCATTTCTTGGACCACTACTTTGTCCTTCTACTTGAGTGCTGTATTTTTTGGAGTACAAAAATCAGAGACCAGGAAGTGACATTTCCTGTGTAAATTCAAGTTGTAGTAAAAACAATAGAAGAGAGAACATCAGACTGTTAACGTCACATATGAACAGTTCTTCAGATAAATATAACATAAACAACAGAACAGAACAAGTTTACCAAACTCTCCATCTCACTCCAAATCACTAAATCCATTCAATTCTTCATCCTCGGTGTCTGAACAACTCGACCTCCGGAGGTAAACAGAGCGCCACTTCCTCTCCTGTGTCGCTGTCGTCAGACTCAGCATCAGTTCCAGTTAGAATTATTCGGGCCTTTCTGAATCTCGACAGGACGGTTTCAGTCGTCTTTATAAGTTTGTTTAAATGTTCAATTGTTCAGTGTGGCAGAAGTAATGGTGCGAGCCTCTCACCTCTGTCAGTGTGAACATTTTAATATATAAGTCACACTGGAATATAAGCCGCAGGAAACACCCAAACAGTGTGACTTATTGTCAAAAAATACAGTAATATTATTTTGATTTGAATTTTTGTCTTACACTACCAAACTCTGCTGGCACTGCTCCCCCCTCTTCTTTAGGATCGTAAAATTATTGAAAATCAGATAATCAAGTATAATATTAGTATGAAAACTAGTCCCACTGACAGGACAGAAATGAACCTTTCCTGAATGTCTTTAGAATGATGTTGTTCTGTATAAGACACATAGACTAGTATACACACAAAGACCGCTATGGCTCCATTCACACTGCAGCCTGAAGTGACCCAAATCTGATTTTCTTGGCCCCTATGTGACCTGTATCTGATCTTTCAATGACAGTCTGAACTACACAGATCCGATTATTTCAAATACGACCCAGGACACTTGGATATGTGCTCCTGAAACTGATACATATCTGATCTTTTGACATGTGACTACAGTCTGAACGGCCAAGGCGCGTCATCCATCTACACGTTATCAACAAGTGACAAATGTACACAAATGTTCTTCTCGTCATAAGAAAACTGTTAATGAAGCGAAGCACATCACTATCCCTCCACTCTTGGCTACGTCTCCACATCCACATGTTCCTTTCAATGGACTGACCCTCAAAACACCACGGCCAAAAACCTCGTCCTTCTCCTTCTCAATCTCCTCCTTAAAACAAGTAAGTTGTTCATGTTCTGGCTCCGGTACGAGAGGAACTTTAAAATCTCCAGGTGCTCGATGCTGCGTCCATGTTTGGACAACTTCTGTAAACACAGAGCACGCTCGCTGCGGTTGACGTCATTGTGTCTCCAGTGTCACATGTGGGACACTTTTGGGCCGTTTAATGTTCACACTGGAGTCACATACAAGTAATTGGAAATGTGAAATGTGTGTCGCAAAAACATCAGATTTCACACACAAAAAAATCCAAATTGAGCATTAAGCCCTGCAGTCTGAACGTAACCTAAGACACATTCTAATATGAAAGAAAGTTTTATGAGTTTATGAGTTTTATTTTTCTGTTAAAAGTCACATTCTACTGTCTAAAGAAAGAATGAAATGTTAGTATCCTGACAACACTACTCTCCGATGCATGCTGGGGTAAGACGTTGGCACTGCCCCCCTCTCCCTCTCCGTGTGTTTTGGGGGGAAGACGCTGGCAGACTGGGCACTGGTCCAGGCTCTGGCAGCCGGAGGAGAGCTGGTGCCCGTCAGGTGGGCAGCTGTAGCGCACCCACCCGGAGCCGTGAGCAGTCTGCTGGCTTCACCCGCTGCTGATGCGGCTGTACTGGGGTCTGGCACGCGGAGATGATGCCCGCCGCTGACAGCTCTCTCCCCGGCCGTTTGGAGGAGTAAACAGAGGTACGGACAGGACAGACCTTTCTAAACATGGATGTGTTTTCTTGTCTCTGACCTTTCCTCAGACAGGTCCATGTGACACACTCATCTGTCCTGTTCTCTGCTGTCAGCTTCAGTCTGTTTCACTCAGACTCTCACTACAGACAATCCTCCTGTCATATGCTCCATCTACATTAGCTCAGTGTGTGGAGCTGCTTTTTGCTTTAGTCATTTAGTACTTTGGATGTTGGATCTTTTGTATGATTAAGTTTGTCTAGTTTGGATGTGCACTGAAAAAAAAAAGTTGCTGGATTTGCGTAAAAATGTTATGGACAGCGGTTGCACGCAATAAAATTATGTTTAGGCTTTGAAACTTTTTTCGATCCCCTCTACACATATTTTTCTCAGAACATGAACATCACTTTTTCATGTTGATAAAATTTGATCAAATCATGCTGAATATTCATATTTATCTTATGATACCTTATCATGAAATGTATAAGTATGTATAATTTAATTTAATTGATCTAATTCTGTAAAAGAATACAAAAACAGTCTTTAGTTTTCCACAGTTCTGTATTGTCTTAAACAGAATCAAACACAAAGAGAGCACAGGGACAGAGATACACAGTTTGGAGCTGGACAGTGTGAAGATTTATTCCAGTGAAGAAGCTCTGGTCTCTGTGGACACAGGAATAACACATGATGATCACATTCTGATGATCTACTCTGTTCTACATGTTTAAATACATTTAAAGTACTTATTACTACAATAATGGACCAGAACAGAATCACAAGAACATTAGAAGTGTATCTGCAGAAACAAAACTCACCATGTGCTGTTTTTCTTCCTCTAAACACAGTAACAGGGAGGGCATCTGGTATAAAGTCCTCCTAGTGCCACATCACCTTGTACAAGTACGATAACAGTTTCAATAGGAAGTTCATTTTGAAAAATTTTAAATAATTTTAGTTGGTTTACTTACTTTGTTCATCTGTGGTCTGTGGTTTGTTGGTTCTCAAACATCTTCCTTTTTTCTGAAACATCAACTATAACATTCATGAACTTCCCCACAGCTCCAGCAGAGCTCTGGATGTCACTCTTTGTAGACGACTCTGGAAGCAACACATTCAAATCTTAGTACAACTGTCACACTCCTGTAGATGGACAGTCAAAAACAATTTGTGTCAAGCTGTCCTTACATTAACTCTAATTTCAAATAAAACAACACAAACATGTTTTAACAATGACGACATTCTAGGCCGGAGAAGCACATAATAAAATCTTTGAAAAGTCTTACCTCCAGATCAGCTCTCATAATCCTCCTGCTCCACACTGTGTGTCCTCTGCTCCTGGATCTGTCCTGTGTCCTGCAACATTTGAATTTTCCCTCCAAAAGTTTTGGGGAGGAGAATTCCAGAGGGAGGAGCCTCACCAGAGATTATAATAAAGTCATGTTTCCTCAACCTGATTAAAACATGCAGGTCTCACATCGGCCACAATCAAGCGATGTTTGTAAGATTTAAACATGCTTGACAGAGAAATGTAAAAAAGTGATGTTATTGTTGTCAAATTTGTTTTTGCAATTTGAGCAACCCCTCTCGGACCGTTTTTTCAGTGTGGAGTGTTCGGGTCTTCAGAGGGACTGGCACACTCACTTCCATCACTACCAGGACACCAGAGGTAAATGGAACGTACAGCAGATTTGTGTGTCTTCCTATAATATATTTTACAATAACTGCAAACATAAATAATGCATTATTATTTTTACAGTTGACAAGTTCTCCCTCTGAGTTTCTCCACATCAACTAAAGCAGCTATTCTGAGTCTTAATGAAGATTATTGCTCAGACGTGAGGAAGGGCTTCGTCTCATCAAACCAGATTATGTGTGTCTGTTAACACTGACCATAATGCTGGACAGTGTCAGACCAGTTTTTATTGGAAATGAGCTTTAAAGCTTCTGCTCCTCCTCATGGAGAGGAGCAACAGAGAAGCAAAGAGCCTAGAGCACACACTGGAGGGTCGAGGCTCTGTCCCCTGTGGAGGAACTGTGGGAGTGTGCAGACAGGGGGGTCTGGACATCTGTCCCTCTGAAACAAAACGAGCAAATCAGACCTTGTGTGATCATGAGTTTGTGGCCTACTCTCCTCATCCATGTTTCTCTGTGTAAGTTTCACAGTGTAAAGTACTTGGCTGTTTAAAGTAAGACTTTTGAAATGAAGTAGCATGTGCTCTGGACATCAGCTTGGACAACAGCCTCAGACTGTGTTCATTAAAACAGACCTATTCTGCAAAATCCACTTGTCAGAGATTTTAACCAAGTAGTTGTTTCCTTTCTCACTTTAACTTCTGGAGATGTATTTGGACTGATTTGGGCATGTTTGAGTCATTGAATTGCTTATTTTCAAGACAGTATTTTGATGATCATCTCTTTGTAATGTATGCACTTCATTCTCCTATTTTATGAATCTCTGATACACATGGGATACACATTGTGCAGTCATTTTGGTACAGTTGATCTCTAGTGTGAGGTGCAGTTATTCATGGGAGCGTCCAGCGTCTTTGTTTAGAAAAGCTCTGTATGAATAAAATGTATTATTATCCATATGAGGGGCCCACAGCATGAGGCGCTTTGTTATGATCTTTACAGCAACTTCAGCTCGCATTGGGCATCACAGTTTTCTAACACAGAAGTCAGCGGCCGTGTTTCTGTTATTCAATCATTTTAAATAAATATTGCAATTTCAAATGTACATAATGTGCAGCATAATGATCCACACGGTTATAAACTTTGTATTTTTCCTTTAAGAGGTAAATAAAGTCTGCCTTTTCTACTGTGCCAGAGCAGAGCCCCTCACATACCAAACACTGCGTGTGTTGTCAGAGAAGGGTGCCCTCTCCTGGTCACACACTTCACCTGAGTTTGAACTGTGAGCCGTCGCTTTGTGCTCTGAGCTGGAGGAGTCTCTAGTGACACTGGGCTGATTTCTGTAGGTTACTAATAATGTTCTGACATTATGATTTAATGTCTTTGTTGATGGTTTTCAGCTTCCTTATGGACTCCATGTTGAGGACTTTTCCCTAAAGATATCTGTGTTCTTTTGAACAGTGAACTGCTAGAACAACAGTGTCATGTCTGATCACTTTTCTGTGCAAGGTTCGTCAACTTCATGAGATGTAATTGCTGTGTCTGTAAATCTCAACCATGTGGCATTAACCTTAATATCTCTGTAAACAAACAGGTCACACCACCAACTTATAGGTCAGCACTATGGAAAGGCGAGCCCACTCAAAAGAAGTCACGAGTTTCAACTAGAAGCGTGTTTTATAGGTAAGATTCCTGTCATGTTGTGGAACCACCGTGTCATGACTGGCTGCTCTTGGGGCTAACTGCCTCACAAGCTTTTGAAGCTTTTGAAGCTTTTAGTTTTTTTTTTACTCATTATATCATCATATCATGGGATTTTAACCAAGAAAGAAGTGCAGCATCTGCAGTTCAAAAGACAATTAAGAGACTGTTGGATTGTGTAGAAGCTAGCTGAGGAAGGTCATGGAGTTGATGTTTTTTACACCAAATACTTTGAGGGAAAGGTCCATTCATCACCAACTGCAACAAGAAAGCAGAGAGAGTGAGCTTTAGAAGATGCTTTCCTGTTGTGGGTATGAAGTTCACCTGGCTCCCACGGGACTCTGCTGTGATGCTGCAGGACACAGAGGAGGGACACTTTTGTCCTGAAGGTTCTTCCTCTCCTCAAACTTCCCTGACAGGATCTGCTGACCCTCCCTGACCAGTTGTCCTGTCACTGCACTGACACCTCTGACTGACACACAAAGGACACGGAGATGCACAGTGGAAATGATGCAGCAAAACTTTCCCTCACGATCAATCAAGTATCTCTCTCTCTTGAAAGTACTTTGGTACAAAGAGTAATGCTACTTTAAAGTAATGTTACTCAAGTAAAAGTATACAGTAGCAGTCCAAGAGATGACTCAAATGAAAATAAAAATGTACTACTACTATTACTCAAGAAAGAGTAACTATCAGGGCGTAACATCTGATTTATAATTTGAAGTGAATATAATTTAAAGGACAAAACATAAAATAAAGCACAAAATCTGCTCTTTTCAAAGGACAGACACAAAAATGAGACAAAACTCTTCTGAAGGAGCTGAAGAAACACAAATGTTCAAATCATTTCATATACTGTCAAATAAAGCTTCTGACACTTGTAGACTTGCTCACAGTGGGAAGAGGAACCGCATCTTTTACTCGAGTAAGCGTGCTATTACTTTAATAAAAATGTACTCATGTAGGAGTAAAAGTATGTGTGGTGTCTGAAAAGTACAACTGATTCAAAAAGTTATTCAAATAAATGTAAATAATGTGAGTATATACAACGAAGTCCTACCCACCTCTGATACTGACCACACCTGAATCCAGACGTGTGCATGTTCTCTCTGTGTCTGTGTGGAGTTTACATGTTCTCTCTGTGTCTGTGTGGAGTTTACATGTTCTCTCTGTGTCTGTGTGGAGTTTACATGTTCTCTCTGTGTCTGTGTGGAGTTTACATGTTCTCTCTGTGTCTGTGTGGAGTTTACATGTTCTCTCTGTGTCTGTGTGGAGTTTACATGTTCTCTCTGTGTCCTGTGTGGAGTTTACATGTTTCTCTCTGTGTGTGTGTGAGTTTACATGTTCTCTCTGTGTCTGTGTGGAGTTTACATGTTCTCCCTGTGTCTGTGTGGAGTTTACATGTTCTCTCTGTGTCTGTGTGGAGTTTACATGTTCTCTCTGTGTCTGTGTGGAGTTTACATGTTCTCTCTGTGTCTGTGTGGAGTTTACATGTTCTCTCTGTGTCTGTGTGGAGTTTACATGTTCTCTCTGTGTCCGTGTGGAGTTTACATGTTCTCTCTGTGTCTGTGTGGAGTTTACATGTTCTCTCTGTGTCTGTGTGGAGTTTACATGTTCTCTCTGTGTCTGTGTGGAGTTTACATGTTCTCCTCTGTGTCTGTGTGGAGTTTACATGTTTCCTCTGTGTCTGTGTGGAGTTTACATGTTCTCTCTGTGTCCGTGTGGAGTTTACATGTTCTCTCTGTGTCTGTGTGGAGTTTACATGTTCTCTCTGTGTCTGTGTGGAGTTTACATGTTCTCCCTGTGTCTGTGTGGAGTTTACATGTTCTCCCTGTGTCTGTGTGGAGTTTACATGTTCTCTCTGTGTCTGTGTGGAGTTTACATGTTCTCTGTGTCTGTGTCCGTGTGGAGTTTACATGTTCTCCTCTGTGTCTGTGTGGAGTTTTACATGTTCTCCCTGTGTCCGTGTGGAGTTTACATGTTCTCCCTGTGTCTGTGTGGAGTTTACATGTTCTGCCTGTGTCTGTGTGGAGTTTACATGTTCTCTCTGTGTCTGTGTGGAGTTTACATGTTCTCCCTGTGTCTGTGTGGAGTTTACATGTTCTCCCTGTGTCTGTGTGGAGTTTACATGTTCTGCCTGTGTCTGTGTGGAGTTTACATGTTCTGTCTGTGTCTGTGTGGAGTTTACATGTTCTCCCTGTGTCTGTGTGGAGTTTACATGTTCTCTCTGTGTCTGTGTGGAGTTTACATGTTCTCTCTGTGTCTCTGTGGAGTTTACATGTTCTCTCTGTGTCTGTGTGGAGTTTACATGTTCTCCCTGTGTCCGTGTGGAGTTTACATGTTCTCTCCCTGTGTCCGTGTGGAGTTTACATGTTCTCTCTGTGTCTCTGTGGAGTTTACATGTTCTCTCTGTGTCTCTGTGGAGTTTACATGTTCTCCCTGTGTCTCTGTGGAGTTTACATGTTCTCCCTGTGTCTGTGTGGAGTTTACATGTTCTCTCTGTGTCTGTGTGGAGTTTACATGTTCTCTCTGCGTCTGTGTGGAGTTTACATGTTCTCCCTGTGTCCGTGTGGAGTTTACATGTTCTCCTTGTGTCTGTGTGGAGTTTACATATTATCCCTGTGTCTGTCCAGTCCTCTATCTAAGGCAGTTCTGACCAAGTCTAGCAGGAAGATAATGGAGCCGGGTCCCCAGACGTTCTGCTCACTGCTCCTGAGGAGATGCCCCAGTGGATCAAATGTGGACTTTGTTTAAGGCAGATGTGTCAAACTCATGTATTAGAGTTGTATGTATGTATTAGAGTTGTATGTATGTATGTATTAAAGTTGTATGTATGTATGTATGTATTGTATGTTGTATGTATGTATGTATGTATTAGAGTTGTATGTATGTATTAGAGTTGTATGTATGTATGTATTAGTATGTATGTATGTATGTATGTATTATGTATGTATGTATGTATGTATTAGAGTTGTATGTATGTATGTATTAGAGTTGTATGTATGTATTAGAGTTGTATGTATGTATGTATTAGAGTTGTATGTATGTATTAGAGTTGTATGTATGTATGTATTAGAGTTGTATGTATGTATTAGAGTTGTATGTATGTATTAGAGTTGTATGTATGTATGTATTATGTATGTATGTATGTATTAGTATGTATGTATGTATGTATGTATTAGAGTTGTATGTATGTATTAGTATGTATGTAGAGTTGTATGTATGTATTAGAGTTGTATGTATGTATTAGAGTTGTATGTATGTATGTATTAGAGTTGTATGTATGTATTAGAGTTGTATGTATGTATGTATGTATTGAGTATGTATGTATGTATTAGAGTTGTATGTATGTATTAGAGTTGTATGTATGTATGTATTAGAGTTGTATGTATGTATGTATTAGAGTTGTATGTATGTATTAGAGTTGTATGTATGTATGTATTAGAGTTGTATGTATGTATGTATTAGAGTTGTATGTATGTATTAGAGTTGTATGTATGTATTAGAGTTGTATGTATGTATGTATTAGAGTTGTATGTATGTATTAGAGTTGTATGTATGTATTATGTATGTATGTATTAGAGTTGTATTATGTATGTATTAGATGTATGTATGTATGTATGTATTATGTATGTATGTATGTATGTATGTATTAGAGTTGTATGTATGTATGTATTAGAGTTGTATGTAGATGTATGTATGTATTAGATGTATGTATGTATGTATTAGAGTTGTATGTATGTATTAGAGTTGTATGTATGTATGTATTAGAGTTGTATGTATGTATGTATTAGAGTTGTATGTATGTATGTATTAGAGTTGTATGTATGTATTAGAGTTGTATGTATGTATGTATTAGAGTTGTATGTATGTATGTATTATGTATGTATGTATGTATGTATGTATGTATGTATTAGAGTTGTAGTATGTATGTATTAGTTGTATGTATGTATTAGAGTTGTATGTATGTATGTATTAGAGTTGTATGTATGTATTAGAGTTGTATGTATGTATTAGAGTTGTATGTATGTATTAGAGTTGTATGTATGTATTAGAGCTGGTCCGCTGGCAAATAGGCTATAGAGACATTGTTACTGTTTTATATTCAGTTTGTTCTGGATTCAGTGTTTAAGCAAAACTGTTATTAAACATTTATTTTAAGAAAAGGTTTAACATTACAGATCTCTAAAGAGAAAACATGCTGATGTTGTTGACATTTTTCAATAAATATTTAGTTTGGCCCACGACTTAGTCCCACTTTTTAATTTTGGCCTCTGTGAATTTGAGTTTGACTCTCCTGGTTTAAGGAGACAATAAAGTATCTACCTGTCTTTTCTTTCTTTCTTTCTTTCTTATTCCAGTCATGTAGCCAGCAGAGGGCAGCATTGAGCTGCTAATGCTTCACCCACGAGCTTCCAATAATACACATTATACACAGTAAACTTTCAGTACTACTACTATTGCCACTACTACTGCCACTACTTCTACTATTACTGCTACTACTACTACCACCACTACTCCTTCTACTACTACTAAAACTACTTCTACTACTACTACTACTAAAACCACCACCACTACTACTGCTACTACTTCTACTACTACTTCTACTACTACTACTACTACTACTACTACCACCACTACTACTTCTACTACTACTACTACTTCTACTACTACTACTACTACTACTACTACTACTACTACTACTACTACTACTACTACTACTTCTACTACTACTACTACTACTACCACCACTACTACTTCTACTACTACTACTACTACTACTTCTACTACTACTTCTACTACTTCTACTATTACTGCTACTACTACTACCACCACTACTCCTTCTACTACTACTAAAACTACTTCTACTACTACTACTACTACTACTACTACTACCACCACTACTACTACTACTACTACTACTACTACTACTACTACTACTACTACTACATCTACTACTACTACTACTTCTACTACTTCTACTACTACTACTACTAATCTACTATCCAACTATGTGCCTCTAGGAAAAAAAAAATTAAAAAACTACTTCCAGAGGTGGATAGTTCTTTTGTAAATTTACTTGAGTAACTTTTTAACTGTAACTGTATCTTTGCAATTTCCACAAATATGCAGAATTTAATGATTTCCTAGTACTGCTTTGTACTCCATGCATGAATACATATTTTGAGCAGGAAGCAGAGGTTACTTTTTTTAGGTAACAGTTCTCTTGAGTAAAAGTTATGATTATTCTTCTTACAAGTGACAAAAGCTTTTTGTGATGATATGAAATAATTTGAACATTCGTTTTTGTGTCTGTCCTTTGAAAATACCAAAATACCAGATTCTGTGAATTATTTAATGTTTGTCCTTCAAAATACTTTAACTTGAAATTTTTAATCAGATCAGATGTTTCAGTTACTCTTTAAGTTACTCTTAATTGAGTAGTAGTTTTCTCAAATACTAGTACTAATAGTAACATTACTTGGTAAGTAATATTACTCTCACAAAAGTAATTTTTTTTGGCTACTCTACCCACCTCTATCACCTGCCTATCGCAGACAGAGCTGCAGCAGACAGAGCTGCAGCAGACAGAGCTGCAGCAGACAGAGCTGCAGCAGACAGAGCTGCAGCAGACAGAGCTGCAGCAGACAGAGCTGCAGCAGACAGAGCTGCAGCAGACATGGCAGACTGCCTGGTGACACTTTGACAGCTGTAATTGCTTGTGTCTGTCTGTACAGTACAGACGAAACCTGAGCCACCTCTTTGTTCAATAATGATAAATCTCTGTCTGCTCCACACAATGAAGCAGGAGACTTGGGCAGACAGGACTGTTCTCGTTGCTATCAGGGGGAGTTATCATCTTCTCAGGGCTAAAAGTGAGAGAATGAGAAGCTTCTACTCCAAGTAAGGCCATAAAGACTGTTAAACCAGGAGTGAACTCTCTCCTCCTCTATGTATTTAACATATTACTCTCTGTGTTTATGTTGCTGGATGGTACATAAGGCTATCACTGCATACTGTACTGTGTGTATTTGTTATGTGACAAATAAAGTAAAGTAACTAACAAAAGCCAGTATCATCTCACAGGTCCATGGCTGGCTCCTTCACTAGCCTCGTGCACGGTCTCCATGGATGCCAGTGAAGGTCTTCTGACACATTTGTTGTTACATATGGTGTAAAAAGCTTCAAATGTCCATAGCAAACTCATTAGCTGGTCTCTGACACGATCTCCATGGAAACGAGAAAAACTAACTTTTCAGTCACACAATCCAACAGTCCCTTATTTGTGTCTTTTGAACTGTACATGCAGCACTTCTTAGTTGGTTAAAATCCCTCCTACTACTACTACTACTACTATTACTACTACTTCATCTTTTACCACTTCTACATACTACATCTACTTCTATAGTTACAAACCGAGTCAACCAGTTGTACTTTTTACGGGCATCTGTTGTGGATGTCTCCTGTGTGAGACTGTGTCTCTGGGCTGGACTTGGAACATCTCGGTGTCTCCCCAGAGGAACTGGAGGAAGTGTCCAGGGTGAAGGAAGTCTAGACTGTTGCCCCTGCAACTCGGCCCGGGATAATCGGAAGAAAATGGACGGATGGATAGTTTCTACCATAACAAAGTACAATGATATAAATAAGTCTTACTACGAGCTGTACTGCTTTGAAAAGCACCATTGATGAGAATAGACACAGGACACACAGGTTCACCACAAGATATATATTTATTTATGAACCAACCATAACAAACAAAAATAAAGCATTGACAAAACACATTTTCAAGGCGGCAAATTGAAAGAATAGAGTTTATACAAATGTCTAATTCAGAAAAGTGAAGCACGAATCACAACTACGGCAAGTACAATGGACAAACACAAGAGCTACACACAGACGTGCTTAGACATGTTCCCTACAGGGTGAGTACAGGGCACTGGCTCCTCAGAGCAGTGGTCTCAGAGGGTAGATGCTACTCTTTCTGAAACATACACCAGTTTTCAGCATTGTCGAACCAGCTGTGAGTGTACACTGTAAAAATAGCACCACTGGGCTAATACTAACATGAGGCTTCACTGTAAAAACATGCTCATGTGATGCACCTGCAGAAGAGGAAGCTCCGGAGGGACCAGGAAACCTCCACAAAGGCTCTTCTCCCCGTGTGTCAAAATGCACTGTGCTGCAGACATCTGTCAGATCACAGTCACAATAAAAACTATGTACACAAACAAGGGCGTCAGTCTGGAGACAAATATATTTACATTTGGTACAATTATCATTATGTCATAATTCCCTTTGTAAAAACTGTGCTTAGTTTCACTGCCACATCCAGGCAGATACAAAAATACAAGTTCAAAGTCTCCATGAGCGCAGCATTTTGTTCAATCAACGACATACACCATAAGACCAGCACACAGAAGACAGACCCCATCCACCAGAGGATACGTCCAGCACACAGGACTGGACCTATTGAGAATGCCTGGGTCTGGACTGGACCTCCTGAGAACATCTGGGTCTGTCCTGAGGCTCACATGTGAGGGACTAATTGTGTCTGTGCTGGTGCTGAATAAAGGGATCTGAGAAAGATCGATTTATCTAATAATGATCTGAGATAATACTGGTGCTGTACTGGCAGGAAGTCTGACATGTACCAGAGCTGAGCTCACCTGTCTGACAGGAGGACAGGAGCTCTGTTGTGCTGTGACATACTAGTACACTGCACTGGAGTCAGTCAAGAGATGATGCTGGTTTAAAAACACACACATGACTATGGCATTTTCACTCATAATCTAATGTAGACCCATCCAGTTTAACAGAACAGAGTTACCTCAACACAACAAAGTTACCTCAACACAAGTTATTACGATAAATGTAGATGCTGTAGATGAACCAGTGCTGTGGTCTGCTGGTGCGTGTGAGGACACACTGTACATGACGACTGATACACTCTTTGAATGCCCAAGACAGTTTAGAGAAATGAATACAACAGGAAGCTGGTGTACAAAAGGCAAAGGCAAAGTCCTATGTTTGAGTATGAGTTATGTCAGGGACAGAGAGGACAGAGGGGGACAGAGAAGACAGACGGGGACAGATGGGACAGAAGGGGACAGATGGGACAGAGGGGGCAGAGAGGTGACAGAGAGAGGACAGAGGGGGCCAGAGAGGACAGAGAGGTGACAGAGGGGACAAAGAGACAGAGGGGACTGAGGGGACGGGTGAGACGTCTGCTGGTGAAAGGACAACAGTTTGTCCAAGAGTCAAAGTGCTGAGGACACATCAGGACTGGCTCAAGTGTGTGGAGGGACAGCAGGTTCCCTAGGACACACTGGAGCACCGGATACTGGGGGAGCCCATCTGAGTGAGCACTTTGTCCAGCCACTGCAGAGGCCCGTTCAGGTGCAGCTCGATCCAGCAGGGGGTGCTAGTCACTGTCTGCCGCCTGGGGACCAAACACAAAATGCATTCAAATATGAACTGTGTAAGTATTGGTTATTACATTTGTTTCATACGACTACTTTTCTGATCTACGTTATAATGTTTTCTCATCACAAACATATCTGAAGCTGTGTTTTGTTTAACACGCAAACCCTGAATATTTAGGCTGAGTTCTTCTCTCAAGCTGGAAACACTGTGTTCCAACTTGTGATGTCATGTAGTAACAAAGAAAGTTCTCCATTTTAAACTTCACCAGAACATTTGAATAATTTCAGACCTGGATTTGCCAGTCTCTGCTGAACAAAGGGTAAAAGGTAGGTGTTAATTTGAAAAAATTAAAATGACATCACAAGGTGGAACAGCGCCTTCTGAGTTTTGGAGATGTAGACAGACTAATGATAAAAAGCTCCTCAAACATGTCTGAATGAAACAAAACACAACTCCAGGTCTGTTTTTGGTGAAGTAGCAACATTATAAAATGGCTTAAAACTCACAAGAGTCAGTATTGTGTATTGTTGACCTTATTTCACCATGCCCACTTCGGCTGTAAATGTGAATACTATAAACAGCAAATACATGTGAATAAACAGCTCTTTCTTTGTTGTGCTTTGTTTGTTTCTTTGTTTGCAGTTCCCTTTTAAGTGAGAATCCCATTTATTTCAATTGAGAATTTGCTTACATATGAAATAAATGAGGTTTATTTCTGTAAAATGTTCACGTGTCCAACAAGTCAACACTGCACTCATTCTATGGAAACAGCTTTGTGGTCCAGATAGAATTTATTTACTGTGGAGATGAGCAGCTCAATAAGAACAACCCCGATGACGCTGGCAGTGCCCACTTCTGCAGTAAGGTGAATAGGACCTTTAACTTAACTTACAGCAGAACAAGTGAAGGTTAAGAGGAGTATGCACGACAATCCACATGCCAAATGGTTTGGGTTAATGTGCACTTTAACCCTGACCCAATCCTACACAAGTGCTTTTCACCTCTACAGAGCAGAGCGACTGCAATGCTGACAACCAAGAAGTGGTCAGTCTGCTGCATTTACATCACCGGGCAAGTATATGTATGTATGTATGGAGAACTTCCTGTATTACTACATCACAAGATGGAACAGAGTGTTTTTCATTTGAGAAGAGCCTAAATATGCAGGGTCTGCGTGAATGTATGTGTGAATGTAACTGAAGACAACTCCAGGTCTGTTTTTGAAGAGGAAACGATATCATAATATGGATCTGAATAAAGTGTCATATGGGCCCTTTAAGCCATTGCTCCCAGGCTCCTTTTGCTGCTATTTGGTCTCTTTTCCACCATTTGAAAACTTCCACATTTCCTAGAAGTCTAACACATGTGTCTATTTTCCAGTGCACTCCGGAGGACACACATAGAGGGAGAGTGTGGGGGAGAGTCCTTGACAGTAACCCGAATCCTTCTAAGTACTTCCACATGTGCTGCTGGCCTCGCTCCGGGCCCACACCCCCCACCCTTTACTATTAGTGAGCCAAAGCCACAGAGCGGAAGAGCAGGCGGGATGGCTGAGGGACAGTTTGTTTAGAAATACTCCATAGGTTGTGGTGATGATGGTGCTCAGCTGATGTGGGTGGGGTCAGAGGGGAGAAGGAAAGAATGAGCGGGGCTTAAGGGGCGTGGCCTGTGAGGGAGAGTGGCGGCTGAGAGTGAGAGCGAGAGTGAGGTGAGCAAGAGAGCTGAACGTGTAAGGAACAGTCAGATTGGTCCAACAGGCATCCACACTTCAAACTCTGCCCCTTTAGCCAGATGTTTGTCATCAGAAACACATGGCTGTAATCAGAGCAGTGCTGTGTGATGTCACCAACTACTGGAAATTGCAGAGGCCACTGAAAGCGGCACACCTTTAGCTTGTTTGCACTCAATTCGACAAAAGATAACAAGAAACAGTAGATAGTGTGGCTGGAGCTAAAGGGGCGGGGTCTGAGGGGAGAGTGTGTGGGGCCTGAGAAGAGTGAGCTTGTGTGCGTGGGTAAGTGGGAGGGGCTAAAGAGGGCGAGGGGAGGAAGTGCGTGGGCGGGGCTGTGGGCTCTGAGTCACTCTCTGTTTGTGTCTATGGTCTGTGTTTACACAGGCAGGGATGGCTTAAGACAAGAACTGCACAACTGGCTGCACTTCTGACACTGCCACTGTCTTTATTTAGGTCATATAATGTCTACTGCAGAGAACTCACGTATTCTATATAAAACCTGCAAACCCTGTAGTTTAGACGCCTCAAATACATGTGGTTTGTGTAGTTTTTCAGCAGCGGATGACAAATTGAGAGCTTGTTTGTTATATAGGAGTCTGTGTAATAGTTCTAAACTCAGAACACAGGAAAAACACAACGCCTTAAGCCAGTGTTTCCCAAAGACTGGGTTGCGACCATCAAGTGGGTCGCAAGAGATTTTTTTGGGGCCTTGTCACACTCTGCATGTAGCTGTGCAATATACAGTTGTATACATGGATCTGTGACCTTATCGTCATTCTGGATGAGCATTTCATCAGAATCTCCTGTCCTCAGTAGGGCCAGTATTTCTCTACGTATTCCTTTCACTACTACATATATGTGTGAAGTGGGATTTTCTGTGCTCACAAAAATGAAGACAAAGCTCAGAAACAGACTAAATGTTACACCTGATCTGTTGCTGCGCTCTTCTCCTGCACCCAGACTGAACACACTACAAAAACAAGACAGGCCCTCCTATCTGTCTTTTTAGTAATTATTGTATTTGTTCCAATATTGCTGGTTCAACTGAATGTTAAACAGAAAGAGAAATGTTCTACATTTAATGTCCACATAGACGACTTATGAATCCTTATATTGCTGCTTCAGTGACTGTTTTTCTTTGTTTAAAACTTGAGTAATACGAATTGTTCAGAGACACAATCACTCAGTGAACAATGAAGTATCTTCAATAATGTTCAATAATGATCAAATCCAACTTTATTTTGTGATTTACGAATAATGTCTATTGACTTGGATCATGAAAGTTTGTGACTTTTAAAATATGGGTCCCCAGAAAAAAAGTTTGGTAAACACTGCCTTAAGCTGCCTAATATAAGACTAGTTTTATCTCAGCTGTGAAGATAGTCCTAATGTTTACTCATTTATAATGAAACCGTTTTTAAATGTCCCATATAATGTGGAACTGACTGTTGTGAGCTTTTAGTCATACAGATTCTGTAATACAAATAAAACATGAGTAATCCTTTATTAATAGTCTATCTACATCTCCAAAGCTCCAAATGTTTCACCTTGTGATGAATGTCATGAAGCAGTAGTTTTAAGGTTAACAGCAATTTTTTGTTATTTTCTTGTTTTGCTCTTCAGTACTTTAGAATAACCTTCACTTGTTGCTTTTGTTTTTTGAATGTTTTTGTTTCCTTTTGTCAAGGGTTAGGCCCAGGGCTATAGGGTGGGGACTATGGTTATGGTTATGGTTATGGTTATGGTTAAGGCTAGGATTAGGGTTGTGTGTTGTGGCTAGGGGTGTGTGTAGTAATTTCTGACCTGTACTCGGCTCCCCAGCCCTTGACGAAGCTCATGCGGATGGTGCACATTCGGGTGAGCTGGTACACGGCCTCAAAGCCCTGGTTCACCGACTGAGCCAACAGGGCGGCAAACTCCTGGTTATTAAAGATCTTCAGGTTACAACCTGGAGGACACAAACTCCTGGTTATTAAAGATCTTCAGGTTACAGCCTGGAGGACACAAACTCCTGGTTATTAAAGATCTTCAGGTTACAGCCTGGAGGATACAAACTCCTGATATGAGGCAGTTACCATCAACAAAATCCACTTCAAATGCTTTGTTTGAAATCTGCATCAGTGAATATCTGCATCATGACTAAAATACCAAACATAAAAAATGTACATTGTATTTGCTACATAAAGCTATGTAAACTGACAATTAAAAATAAGAAATTTTCAGTGCATCTTTCTCTTTCACAGTGAACAGTGGCTGTGTGGCTGGTGAGCTGTTCCGTACCAGGTGCCGCTGGCCTCTCTAAATTCCTTTAATATGGTGAGACTGGCAGGACTGTGGGCACTGACCTGGGGGTATTTTGCAGACCGTGGCTGGGTGCCAGCCGTAGCGCTGGTTGCAGTTTGGGCTTTGAACAAAGATGGCGCTGTCACTGAGGCACTCTGCGAACACTTCTCCTCCGATGTAGTAGAGCCGGACCCCTCGGCCTGTACACAGCACACCACAGGACATATATGGTCATCAGGAAGTGTGTAGCACATAGGGCAGATAAATGAACATTCAGGAAGTATGTAGCACACACACACTCTTCAAATAGTGAGCGTAACATGAACAATGCCTGAGATTCATATAGTGCCAAGACAAAACTTGTCATTCATCATTCATGCATCATTCATTCACACCACACTTGTTTTCTACTTTTGTATCTCTCTGATATTCTCAGTTGTCTCCCATCCAAGTACTAACCAAATGTACTGTAGCATGATAAAATATTAATATATGAATATAAACTAAACAAGGAAAGAAGACACTGGACATACCCAAAACTGAAAATCCACAAATGTGCTGCTGTCACAAATGTGCAATAATAAGTGTGTGCGTATTGTGCCATGTTTAATAATACAGTTATCTTGAGCCTGAAGTACAGTGGACACTTGTGTTGTGTTGTGTGTTGTCCAGTACCGATGTGTCTGCGTGTGAGCTCCACGGCGGCGTTGCGGTTGACGTTGGACAATAGCCCCAGACAGAAGCGCTCGGAGTTGGAGGGGTCAGTGAAGCCATCCACGGTGAGGGAAGGCTGGGAGGCGTGGAAGGTCTCACCCACGCGCTGGTTCAGCTCATAGTACGAGATGGAGCACCAGAAGGCCGGCTCGCAGTACGTCACCGGCTGGAGGTCTGAAAAACACACAATTTTACTCTTCACGTTTAAAGGTCCTATAGTACGGACAACTGACTCTTGTGAGCTTTAAGCCATGTTAGAATTCTTATCAAACACATGGAGTTGTGTTTTCTTTCATTCACATGTTTGACTGAACCCTTTATTTTTAGTCTGTCTTCATCTTCAAAGTTCAGAATGCTTTGCAGAGCTGAAATGATCCAAATGATTCTAGTGAAGGTGTATGGAGTTTAAAAGCTAAGGGGTGCACTTCCTGTACTATCACATGACATCACAAGGAGAGTTTGATGTTTGAGAGAAAAACTCAGCCTAAATGTGCAGGGTTTGTGTGTTAAATTTGTGTAAATGAAACAAAACACAAGTCCAGGTCTGTTTTTTAAGGAAACAATATTAATACATTTAATATTGTAAAAAACACAAACACACAAATCTAGACTTCTCATATTGCACTTTCGCTCTAGAGCTTGTGTTGTCTCATCTCCACTAACAGCAGTTGATTACATATTTGACTAATAATAGTTGTAGTAATAATAGTAAGATGTACTACTGGCACTGGACTGGCCTTCACTCAAATGTATTCTGACACTACAGTGCGTTATATAAGTCACCAGCAGCGCTCCAGCGTGTCAAGGACTGATCCGGGGCATTTTGTTTTGTTTCATTTAGTTTTTTTGTCAGCTCATATCCCCCACTTTGGCCTTAGCATGTCTCTCTTCTCACACCAATAGTTCATGACAAATCTGTTCTGACTCGATTGTATAACTAGTGCTTATTCTTCCAGTAACCACGACAGCATTGTTTAAAGTATTTTACTTCTATGGGACTAACACATAACACATGAAATATCACCATGTCACCTTTTATTGTTTGGAAAATGTGATATTCATCGAAAACAACCTAACAACATGGGAGTAAGAAGGGAGCGGGGGTGATGTAGGATTGTGGGCACAGTTTTGCACCATAGACTACAAAAAAGTGGACTAAGCGAGCATGACGTCAACCACAGCGTTCAGCTCCACTCAAATGAATTTTCGCGATGTTACAGGAACTATTTTGGACTCAGGCTCAACATTATAAATAGGACTTTTTTGATGAACAAAATTGTGAAAAAATTTAACAAAAAATAATAATAATACTAATAATAAGTAAAATAAAATAGGATCATGTAGAGCGGATTAATGCAAACCAAAATGGCCCACATGAGCAGTTACAGAGAGAGGGACGACAGTATCTCAATGGAAGTCACTGGGAGCCATGGAGATCAGAAAAGGCAAGCCAGGTATAATGCGAGTTAAGAGAATAGTGTATTTATAAACTATAGAACACTAAAGACTCTAATACATAATGCTGATGCAGCAGACATCACTTCTCACAGCTAAGCGCTTTAAGATAGTTTGAGAGAGAGGACGAGCAGAATCCTCCAAGTGTATGTAGAAGATCAACTTAGGCATGCTGTGAGTCTATCATTCGAGAAACTAGGTAGCAATTGCGCCCGATCACTGACTCCTCTATAAACCTCTCCCGTACTTTGGAACGTGTTGCTACATGAGGCGTGAGCATGGTTGAGCCATTCATCCCCTCCTATCGTTTTACACAAGTTCCAGGCCAAATCTACACGATCGCTGTAATAATGCTTGTAAAAATCTGCAACATCTAACAACAGGAATTTATTCCTACAAGGATGGATCTCACGAGGAAGTGAATTACATGCCAATTCATTCATACCTATCTATGCAGGACAAAAACAACTCTACAACTCCTCTTAGTAAAGTCACCATCCATCCATAGAGACATGACTTGAGTGATTTTGTGTTTTCGTAGAGCCCGATAAAGTCCCATATACGCGCTGATCGATCAGTTCTCTCAGCGCTGGTATGATACAACGTGTCGAGTGATGTTAAGAGTCATAACACTTCTTAAGTTCCCATGCATCTTCAGCCTTAGTGAAAACAATTGGCTTAAGTGCACAGCATCTGATATGAGAGAGGAGTTATATTCATGACAGAGTATTCATTGGCGCGCGGTGACTGACATCGGTCGCACCAGTCTGTAACGATAGTGTACACCACACAAGCAGCGAGTTGCATCTTGTCTCCCGCCTTAATTCCTATTAATTACTGCAACCTCACACCAGCCCTGCAGCCTTCACAGCTCCATGGTTACGAGTGGACCCGTATACAGACTGCGCGAGATATATGTTTGTGAAAGTATTATATCTTGCGGAATGACCTAGAAGTCCTTGCGACATTCAAGTGGACCCACTTTCAGGGAGGATCCGAGTCTCCGTGTTCTCTTGGAATTCATTTGAGAGGTAGCTGTCACACAGTCTAAAACATTGTATACAAATATGCGACTACTCCGATAACTCTTCCCACTACTTTCGCCTCCCCCTTCTCTCACCAATCTCTGCTCTCTCCTACGTCTCACAACTCCTCTCTTATACATATCTCTACCTCCCAACCACGCATCTACTATCTACTCTTGCACCTACTCCCAACACACTTCATCCACCATTCTACCCTTCCTCTCACATAAAATACTATCAAGATACTCCATCACATACTTATAAATGTGTTCCACTTCCAACTCTACATTACCCATCTACATACATATACAGTTCTGCTAACACATCTGCCTACTCTATGCTTCGATTTCTCTCAGTGTTCCTGCGTACCACTTCCTCATTCACATACTCTCGCCCCCCTCCTCCGATACTTCCCTTATACTCTCTACCTGTACCATTCATATAACTCGATACAATCACCACTTTTCATCTGCGTCTTCTCTCGAGTGCGCAACATACTCTCGCGTACACAGTCGCCCTGCCCTCCCATCGTTCTTCTTCACTACTTCTCCTTACTCTCCATAGCTCACATCCTTACCCTACTCTCTATCTCTCCGTCTGCGTCCTGCCATCTCCCTACCTTTTACGATGCGCCTCCATACGTTGCTCCGCATTCTCCTTTACTATGATGCGCTAGCGCATATAGGTGTAAAAGTGACCTATTTCGTCGATCGATTGTTCCCTTTAGCTCAGCGTGCCTATGTCAACAGAACGATTATAAAAAACCTTCTGTTTGAGCCAGAGTTGCTGAATTCCAGTAATAGAACTGCACCACCTCGTGGGTAGAGGCACTGGGCCCCTGACTCTCTATTCTTAGCCTAAAATTCAACCTCCACAGTCACACATGCTTGGACTAATAGAGAAGGGGACTGGGAGAACCAAGCCATTCAAAAGAAGAAAAAGAAGAGAGTGAATACAGAGGAGTTAATTAACATATTTCTACACCACTACACCTTATCCACTCACAAATATACTCATGTATCTCCGCTCCATCTTCATTATTCTCCCATTCTATACATCCCGTTGCGTCCCGTCTGACTCACCACCCGCTCTACACTGCGTATCGCGTTCCTCTTCTCTCGTTACACCATTTCATTCGAGACACTTCGACTCTAGTCTGTTGATCTCTCTGATAACACATACTCCCCCTCCCTCTCTTACTAAGTTCCCTAATACTTGCCCTCCTTCTTACTCTCCTATCTCCATATTACATCCCTCTGAGCTTAGTGATCGCCTCCTATCAGCTCTACTCTTCCCATCTCTATTGGGTCCCTCTCCTCTCTCCTCATCTCTATAAATCCTTCCTCCAGACCTATTCTATCTACCCAAACCAAATTCTGATCAGACCTAGTCTACATATTCGATAACTCACTTTCTTTCCCCTTCACAACCTACCACCTTACTTTCAATATCAGAGTACCACTTCTTTAGCGTTTCGCTACCTCTCTGGTTAACAAGCTACTCGACCTCTTACATTCCTCTCGCAATCACAATCTCCTCTCTCCTTATCCTTTATTCTCCTACCTGTCTCATCGTTCAATAGTTCCAGTCCCCTTCCTTTCTCCTACCCTCTCTTCCTCTACTCTCTGCAAAAGATTGGATACTCCTTAGCTCTACCTGTGATCTCTTACATTGCTTTCCTGGATTAACCTCTTCTTCTCCTCTTCATTTCTTCACACCGCTTCCTTTCATTCTCGACAAGTATACGCTCCCGTGCTTTTCAGCGTCCTCACCCTACACCCTCGCCTGAGTAGTCGCCTTCTAGCTATGCTTAATATTCTCTGAGTTTGTTTATGTTATTTCTCTTGACTTCAGGGGTCGAGATGTCGATGTACGTATCTGGTAGCAGTGCGTACCTTCCCGGGACAGCACTGGACAGTCATGTTTGTCATGTCCTGTCCGCACCCCGTCGAGTGGCTCACGAGCATACATACAAAAGGCTACGTATGTGTTTATGCCTTGGTTCGATAGGCATACATTCAGACTCCTAATTGGGCGATGTCCACCAGGTGTTATTCTATGCAATATGAGGAGACTTACTTCATTCTATAGATCACCGTCACTTCTGTGAATTGTGGATTGATTTCATACTTGTTCTAAAACATATGTGCCGAATATATAAAATAATGAATCCACTGGTGTTACATCGATTTATAGTTATATAAGTTAGTGCATCATAATCCGAGCATAGCCCAGTGCTTCCCATAAATAGCATACCATTCTATTGCACTTTTCATACTCCAAAACTCGACACCATCCTCATACATACACATTGTATTCACGACCTCATGCATAAAGAGTTTAACAACATACTGCCACACCATTTACAAAGTGTAAGCAGTCACTATTACATGCAAACCACATAAGAAGCACGAATGACTACGATTATATACACACAGTATTAAAGCAAGTCTAGTTTGAACTTGATATGCGTTCCTTACAAATCCAAGACCACATCACCATTCTCGTGGATGTGTGCTAACATATGCTTAGGTGCAACAGTGTTCAGTATGATGTGAAATTAATGAGTGAGAACACAGACTCATGTTAGCGAATTTCAGAGCAGACTTGGTCATCATATACAGAGAGCGAGCACCAAGCTCACAAATACAACGAAGCACAGAGAGATGTGACAAGATCCACGTTTCGCCTGAGCCCGGGCGCAGATTAGAGTGTGATCTGAACCCAACAGCTGTTCAGTTAGACAGGCATATCTTTCTAGGTTTTTGTAAATAATTCTCTTATCTGAGCGTCGCGTAGTCAAACCTAACACCTTCTCATGTCTTTGTATAGAAGGAGTACTAATAAACAAAGTTGTTCCTTGAACTATCTAAAAAACAACTTATCAGCAATAAAAGCAAGACAAAACAATATCATAGACAGTGAGCGACGTGATTATAACTATGATCCCAATGTTAGCTGTATTTTCTGATACAATTTGTTATATCTGCTATTCTCTTGCTCGACTACCGAATTAAAATCACACAAAGGGCCCTTGCCGATGGTTTAGGCTAGTGAGATTCTCTCCATGTCGACAGCGAAAGCGTATCTGTTACACACCTTGATGACATGCTCAGTGTTCGTTTGACATTATCGTAAACCATGTATAGGCGACTCGATCATTAGAATCACTGCACAGTGTGTCTTTTATTAAAACGGTCAAATCAGCAAAACCCTTAACCGAGGATATCATTGATTGTAGAATTTACCATTGTCTCCAAAGCGCCCTTGATATTACAAACGCCCGTTCAACTCATTATAACTCTGACAACACTAAAGATTAATTAGCAAGTTCTGTGGTTTAAAAGTATTCAGATCAAAAGGTAGGAAAATAGAAAGTCACTATTGTCTGATCTAATTTTGACGGCGTAGATGCAATATCGTACGTAGAAAATCGAGGGAGTCATCTAACATCCAAAACAATGGTCTGAGTGAAATGATAGAGTATCTTAAACACAGCAACACTACCGAGGTTTCGTGTCGATTGAGTGACCTACGCGTCCCAACGATACTTGCATACTGATCGAACTTAAAATATCTCTAGCATGTAATACCAAGTTCTGAGTGTTGTAAATATTGAGGTCTTTGTCTTTAATATACATTTAACTGGAACATTACTTGGAGATTCTATATGTTGCATACAGATGAACACCTAGCTGCTCCCTTTAGCTCTATATTTTGAGTGTAGTTGGTGATATATATATAACCCTATCGTGGTACTATGTTTTCGTGATTCTTTGCTTTGTGGCAATCACAATTCTTACAGAAACAATTGATACCAAACTGAATTTGTTCGGTCACACAAAAAACAAGAGTGAACCAGTTCCTATAGTATTGTTCTACCACATAAGATTCATGATTTCTATCTAGCATGTTTTCCATCGGCGAGATTCGCTGGTCACTCTTGTGTTTATGATGATGTCCTTCGTGACAAATCCATACAGCAAGTACCATTATCGAGTAGCTCGATGTTATCGAGCGTCTCTTATAGTTATACCGCCTACCGAGTGAAACTTTTCAAATAACTATCTCAGCGTCACCCTTTTGGAGAGTTGCGTTCTTACACTACCATACCCATCACCACTGATAATCTACTGGTGTATTCAACCTGGACTAATTAAAATACATCTGAGGGTATCTGAGAAGTGAGTTCCACATCGTCCAATCTATGGCAAGCTACACTAACAAAAGATCGGATTCACACGACAGAAGGCGTATGAGTGCTCACATTTCATATAGACTATCGATACTTTGAGAGTCAGTCCTATAGATTCTGTAGTTACATTCTGTCCTTCTCCCGTACCCAATATCTCTTTCAAATGCTACACCACGGACAGCTCCGCACACTACTCTGATAGCTTATGAGTTATAAGTCATGCGCGAGTTAAATGGTCGGACGCGTGTGGTGTAGTCAGTGCGATTCTTTAGTCTTTGAGCGATAGGTGGTTCGACTTCATAAGTTACTTTACACAATTACAGTCGATCACAACACGAAGTAATTTAATCTCCAGATAGCTGCCTGACCTAACGTGGGACGCTCATACTTGACATTTCAATGTGAGCGTGACACGAGCTCATTAGTCTAGGATGCAGAGTCCTGGTTCCACTAAAGTCTACTAAGTATCACCTCACAGAAGACATCGACAAAGCATGCGTTTCTCACTTCCAAGTAATGTTCGCTACTGCATATATAAGGTGAATAACGCACGCTCAGAGATCTTATTTGCGTGCGATAGATTGAGAATAAACTTAAAAGTCTCGTGTACTAGCAGAGTGTGCGGAGAATAGAACCCAGACAATAATCTTCTTACTATCAACGATGAACCTGCTTATGTCATTCACTGCACATGTATAGCGCGTGTGAACGTCTTCTGGTGCTACTGGAGTGTTTCTATGTTCTGATACCATACTTCTACAATAACCTTGCAAAATTAGCTGTCGTGAGAAAAGCAGTCATCATAGACGAATCTTTTGTGCCTAATACAGATGAGTTAAAAAATTAACTTGATCCACCGATTAATACACATGCAGACGAGTTACATAATACATGGCCAGAATACAATCTGAATATAAGGCCGTCTTTTCATCGAGACTCTCCTATTATCACAGTCCAGAATAAGTTGCACTCTGATGGTAATCGTGATATAGTATAATTGGATGAATTGTTATCTGGACTCTCCCTTAAGATCTTATATAATATTCGACATCTTAAAATCTAACATTGTATAGCAGCTCAAGCATCTCAAGCTACTGACTTTGAGCGAGGTTGGCCTCATCTAGCAATATACCGCGTGCAAAGTAACTGTGTGAGGAGCTCTACTCGCTGTGAGCTCTGCCGACACCTAAGTTGAGTTGCAGGTTCAGCGAGACAGCTGTGTTTACGTGACTCTTTGTGAATTGGGAGAGTATGCTGTAAGAGAGCCAAGGATGTTGGAGCGGCTGTGCTTTACTGCGATGCCGCAATGTTCGTAGATGAGTGATCAGTAGCATGATGACCGTTCAACTGGTCTTCTCCATACCTGATCATCCTCAGGTTATTATATCTATAATAATAAAAAACCGTCATTGTCGATTGAGTCGAAGCGTTTTCAATATAGAGCAACAGGAGTACGGGTCAGAAAAAGATATGAACTTTTATACTACTTCTAAGTAATGTCTCCTATAAAGTTCTAAACAAGCTACACACACCAACTCAAATATATGATGGCGAAAAAGAGATCATAGTGTAAAATGTCTGGCAAGACACTTTACACTTAGAAGTCATTTGTCCTCTCATCCTATGTGGATCTAGCTCCGCTTCCCGTCTCTTCAGAACCGAGAAGTCGATCTGAGTGATGCTGACATTTTTCTGAGAGAGTGTCTATCAGCATCCATCGCCATCTTCATCTCCAGCACTCGCGCAAGATTGTAAGTGGAGATATGTGTGGCGAGACAGAGAGAGAGAAGAGTGGCCCAGCTGTCTAGAGTAGATGTGCTGCTATATGTCATATCTTTAAAGTTAGTGAGTATTACTTTGAGGATGATTGTCACAATGTTTGATTGCTCAGGTATACTGTGCCTGAAGTTTCTCAACATGCTAATGAGAATCTGTACATCTGTGTACACATGTAGTCGATCTGAAGGAAGGTGTGGTGAACAGCTGCAGTATTGAGTGAAATACTTCTATATCCTGTGTCATACTCCTAATGTAGCAACCTTATACAAGCTAACTCAATATCTCTATGATAGTGGCATCGTGATATACATATATTAAGCTGATAAGTAATTCTCAGATACTCACGAAAGCGTGGTGGGTCTAAGAGTACCTCAAATGTCTCTGCAACACATGAGACAAAATAAATTAAAGATATATAAGATAGTGTCTGCACAAAATTGTTAGTGAAGCAGGTCCTTACTGCTCATTCTCTCTCATGTCCATTTGTTCGAATAGCTGTCCCGGTACACAATTTTCTGGATCTTTCGTGCATCTGCGGTGGCGCGGGTCTTGTGATGCGAGGTCTCTGCGCTGACAGTCCCTGCGCATCACCAGATAGATCCGCAAGTTCTGTAAATTCAGTACGCGTTCTTGCGCGTGCGGACGAATGGTGTGCTGGACCATGAAAGACACGATGTTCTGTGAGTTATACCTTCTTCCTTTGCGTGGCGTTGTGTTCTTCTTTCTTCCATGCTACTCTCTCGGCGCTTCTCCTTTCATGCTCCTCTCTTTGCGTTCTCCATGACCTCGACTCAAGCTACCTTAGCGCGCGGCTCGCGCTCTCACTCTACCATGCCATCGAGGACAAACTGTGACCATGGGCGATGCTTTATACGAGATAGCTGTCTGGTATGAGATAAGATGACTTTCTAACAGTGAACCATCTAAAGATCAGTGTAATTGAGGACCGTAGATATATAGATGTCTATTCAAGTATCGATGTCCCCCAGTACTGATTGACACTTAGACATGTCATAAAACTCCAAAACTCCAGCGGAACAACCTATGGGCTCGTCAAGCATCCAGTGTAATATCGCAGTCCATGCGATTTCTTCGAAGCGCCTAATCCAAAATAAATTATACAGGCCTTGAGCGTGATCACGTGTCACTCAGAGAGGACCACTTTCATCAGTTTATTTATGTGATATATATACTTATAGCTCTCTTAAGGAAGCATGGTTGCGTTGCAACACAGAGTATGTAGTGAGCACAGGAGAGTGTCAAGTGTATGTGCAAATGACTAAGATCGCATACTTAGCTGTTTTACGTCGCAATTACCTTACCGGTAGCAACTAGATTTCTCACCAGCTACGTATTAAATAAAATATTATTCACGATTCAATATTCATAGTGGCTCACAAACGGCTAACAAGAGCTGCAACAGACTCATTTTTAGATAAATATAACCTATATTATCTGTGAACAAACATTGTTAATATTCTATCTTTTTCCTTCTTTTAAAATACCTTGACAAGAACTTAATTCAAAGAACTAAGTACCTTAAAAAAGCTGTTAAAAACTGTATATTTCTTCATTATAGTTCTTGCACTTGAAATGTTGTAGCGCCATAACTGTGCTCAATCAAGTGGTATATCACCACACACTTTAAAAGAGGTTCTCTAAGATTGTCATTCATGCATCTGTTTTTAGGCGGCTTATGAGTGCGTAGCCGCGTGATCTCAAGTGGTATGCGCTGAGCAATTCTTCTAGATGCTATTCTGTAGTATGAGATAAGTAAAACAAGTTGCTACAAATAGCGTATAACTTCAAAAAATAGACCATTTACATTTAAGAATATCTTGACAATTGAAGTCCATCTAAACTGAGAATTTTATCAGAGTTATTTATATAATATCGGTCATAATTAGACTAAGCACTTCGTTCTAACCGATCATAAATCAATTTCAAATCTTAATAGACATTCATTCAGACACAATCCGCTTCAACAAAGAGAAGCAAAATAAGTTCATATCTTACCAGCTATTTTCAGTATTATTAAGATGCTAAGCAACATTTTAGTTTTTTCTGATATGGTGCATAACACACGAGCTTGGTCAATTTATTGAGTTAACAGTTTATCCCTATATGTGTCCTGCTCATCATTGTGGTTCTGTGCGACTTGTTATACATTGTGTCCTGTGAGTGAGAGCGTAGCTATTCATTATACTAACAGTATAGTGATAGTCACAGACCCCAACACTTCAGGGAATGTGATTAGTACACTTATCCATAAAAACCGACTGCTGTTCTGAGTGGCTGGAGATATTAAAACCCCAACAAACAACGCTAGTGTCCCATCGTGCTCATGCTCTAATGTACCTAGCCAATGACCCACTAGTACAGATGACCACCACGAGGTCTCGGTACATCAATGATTATCGGTGATCTCAGACTTGCAATTTCCTGAGCGTTACAAACCTTACGTAGCTTAACCATGCTGCGGGGTTGTAGAAGCAGCAGGGGAACAAGACAGACAGGGCAGCAAAGATGACTGGCGAGCGACGGAGGGCAACAGAATGTATGTGCAATATGTTTGTCAAATCTAAACTAGTGTCAGCGTGGATATAAAGCCTGTGAGGGTGTCAGATATGCACTGAAATGCGTGATCGATTGCCACGCTGGGCAGTTGCATACCGGTGTTCATACACTTCCGGCGAATTCGCGAGTGGCTGACACTTGAGTTGCAGGTTCAAGAATAGTAGGGAATAGAACTTGTGAGGTGAGTCAATCTAAGGTGTGACAGTAGAGTTAGCCGGAGGCACCTTAACACCTGGGTGATTGCCAGCAGCACATACTGACAACCGGTGACCACTCAACATGCTCAACTTGAGGCAGCTATGAAGTAGAAATATAGCACAAAGCATAATAATGGACAAATGCTGCGAGAAGAACTGCTATGCAATAAAACACGCTCCCCAATTAGTCACAGCTAGGGTATGATCTATAAACAAGAACCGTGTTGTCTGGAAACTGTGTGAGCTATAATAAATGTGATGCAGGAGTCGGCAATAATGATAAAATCCTAGTCTGTAGTGTGTAGGAGACGGTAGGCAACAAGACAAACGTTGCTAATCTTAATACTGAAAGTTTATCTGATGCAGATATTATATTAGAGCAGGGATGATTACAGGAGTATAGTGCATTGCACCGATGAAATACACGTCTGCGAGACGACATCTCATCAGCACTTAGCGTGCTCCTATGCGACCTAGTGGCTGTGTCATGTACACGCAGTTCGTTAAATCATAGTGTGGGTGCTAATTTTCATTCATCACCACCTAATAACCTCGTTTCTGTAACCCACATAATATTATTAAGAGCATAGTCGTCTTGAGAGATATTTTACCTAGGAAAGAATATATGGTAGATGACAACGGAAAAGTGGCAAATAGAGAGCAGTAGTATAGAGTGAGTGGTGTCCTTCCAGTTCCCCATTTACTAGTGGTGACATGCCCACTCAGAAGGTGCAATGAGGTGGTTAGGTGAACAGGCCATGTCTTTTCATCGTGAGCTGCGGCTGATGGTGTGTGCGTAGTTACACGGGCTCGTCTACGATACAGCTAGAGTTGAGTAGGAACCTGATGGACACTACTTGATTGCGTGACTATAGTACTATCTAAGATGTGGGTTGTGTACAAGGTAGATGAGATGATGTTAATCTGCAATCGTGCGAGCACTTCCCACTGCAATATCAGTCGCTTGAAGCCAATCGCGGTGTATATAGTGGGGCCACCATGCATCTTGCGAGGGTCGTAGTGAGAGGTGGGTAGTTGTAAGTGGCTGTACCATAAGTCTCAATAGTGATGGTGGTTAGCAAGGCGGGTCGGTGTGTCTGTTATGGGACTATAGGCAGCAAATAAGATGAGCGAAGATGGAGTGTGATGTATAGGTGAGCGCCACAATTGATCATCAATGAGATGAGAGTAATGTTGGTAGTGTCGTATCAGTGATCTGATTGGTCGAGTTCTCATATATCTCGTGACAGCCACTGCCCCTTCGAGTGCAGTGGTAGGCTCACATCATCCGCAGTCTACACATGATCATAATGTACTCAATATTAACTCCAGACTGTGTGCGAGTACTCAGTCCAAGCATAGGTTACTGCAGTCGGTTGGGCGTCTCTTCATATAGATACACTAGGGGTGCTTTCCGGGTGTGTATATGGGTGTGTGTCTGGATGTGTGTCTGGGTGTGTGTCTGAGTGTGTGTCTGGGTGTTCCTGGGTTCTCGACATGTTGGTAGTGGTAGGGGGTTGGTTGTGTGTCTGGGTCTGCCTGGTAGTGTTTTGAGGTGTGTCTGGGTGTGTGTATGGATGTGTGTATGGATGTGGGTCTGGTAATGGTTTATGGGTGTGTGTCCAGGTGTGTGTCTGAGTGTGTGTCTGGGTGTACCTGGGGTCTCGATACACTGGTAGTGGTAGGGGTCGGTTGCTGTGTGTATGGGTCTGTCTGGTAGTGGTTTATGGGTGTGGGTGTGTGTCTGGGTGTGTGTCTGGGCGTATCTGGGGTCTCGACGGGCTGGTAGTGGTAGGAGTCGGTTGCTGTGTGTATGGGTCTGTCTGGTAGTGGTTTATGGGTGTGTCTGGGTGTGTGTCTGGGTGTGTCTGGGTGTGTCTGGGTGTGTGTCTGGGTGTGTCTGGGTGTGTCTGGGTGTACCTGGGGTCTCGACGCGCTGGTAGTGGTAGGGGTTGACGCACACCTCATCCTTCTTGGTGTGGAAGGCGTACTCACACAGCTCCACGGCCCGGAGCTCATGGTGGGACTGGAGGTCGGGCCAGCGCCACAGCCGGCAGTAGATGACGTGCGGCAGGCCTTTTCTGTGGGACACCTGGAGACGCCCATCCAGAGACCTGCACAGCACAGGGACAACGTTCATCACAATCCACTCCAAATCACACTTGAATAAACAGAATTAGCAAATCAGAAAGACTACCATAATTTCCTCCACAAATAACAACATCTCCTGTCTTCCTCTTTAGATCTGTATAAACTTCTGAAATATGATTCGTGCATTAGTTTGTAAAGTATTATATAATATAAAATATTTCAGTCAACAAATAAGTCTTGGAAAGGCAGGGCACATAACTCCATGTGATACACAATACAAGGCCAACAACAACATCACTTCTGATATTAAGCAAACTGAGGCCCTGTCCACACTAGTACGTATTCGAGTCATTTTCGTTGTGGATGCAGTGTTTGTCCACACTAATCCGACTGAAAACGGCTCCAGAGACAGAACGATCTGGTGCCTCCAGCTCCCACAAATTCATTTGAGTACAGATCTAATCCAGCAGTGTGTGGACGCCTGAAAACGCTGATACACTGATGTAGTTCTATGCGCTGTGAAGTAACTAATTCAGAACCAAAACGGTACGAGGTTAGAATATATGTCCATTCATATACACGGCCTATGCGTACAACTTGCAGATGTATAATCTCTAAAAAGTTTAACATGAACCATCTCCAACGTGATAGAAGCACAGAACAGACTCACCATCAGCATCAACATCCCTCTGTCACAGAAAGAACACTCATATTCCACTGAATTGTGTCCTTTACTCCGACAGAAGCTGAACCGCATCAGAGCACAATAGCAGCTGTTTTTTGAGTGCTTCGTTTATGCAAATTAGCCAAGCAGTTTTAAGTTTTGTTTCTGTAAAATGTAAACAAATCTGCTCAAAGCTGTGTGGATAGGGAAGGCTTGCAAACACAGAAACAACATGTCTAGATGCAGATAATTTCCGATACGTTGATATGGTGATACCCAGATTCGTTTCAGTGTAAACGTAGTCTGACTCTTTAAGTCATGTTAGAATGCTGAAATCATCCAAATGATTCTAGTGAAGCTCTATGACTGTGTAGCACTTCCTGTATTCCCACGACAGCACAAGGTGGAAGTGAGTGTTTTCTGTTTGAGAGAGGAACTCAGCCTAAATGTGCAGGTTTGTGTGTTAAACATGTGTGAATGAAACAAAACATGACTCCAGGTCCGTTTGTGATGAGGAAACTACATTATATATTATAGCGTGGGTCAGAAAACAGAGTGATATGGGCCCTTTAAGTTTAAGCATCACTGACACAGATACAGACTCACACAGGATCACTGTAGAGATAACAGGGATGTAACAACCCAAACATCGTGAAATATCATATCGTTACAAGGATCACAATAATACTGTGGGCCATCACAATATATCGAAGTCTTCCTTTTTAAATTATTAAAGTGCAGCAACATAGCTAAAAACTCACACAGGGAACTACATAGACCTACATAGAGCCTTTTCTCCGTTTCAGTGCCGACTATTAGTACATGAAGAAATAACTATTACAAGCACTTTTAAATGACACAACCAAAGTATTGTCAAGGCATTTTAAAAGGAAATGCAGCATATTCAAAATTCTGTTAGCCTCCTCAAAATATCACAATAAATATCGAACCGTAAGATGCATATCACGAAAGTATCATACCGAGAGGTTTAATATCGTTACATCCCTAATACCAAATGATGAACATGTCAGCACAGCTCTTCTCACAGCTCAATCACAGTCACAGTGCTTACAGTGTTCACAAGGAGGAGAATTACTAAAGTACTATTAGCTATAATAATGAAGTATTAAAAGGGCCCTGTGTAACTTTTCTGGTGGAGAGTCCAAAACCTTCTGTTCTCTGGAGATGATGTTCCACAAAATGGCAGGAAACTGAGCTATCTTCATGGAGACCAGTAAGTGATTTTGGCAATAAAAACGCCTGGAACTGAATAAATATAACATCATTATGACCGGGGCTGTAGTCTTTAGTCACTGGATTTTATTTAGGTTTTAAGGATTTATATGTATAAGAGTAGAAAGAGGAAAGCATGGAGTGAATAAGCTGAAATTTGGGAGTTTAGTCTTAGTTTTTCCCATAGCCTATAAGTACACAGTTCCCTAGTACTTTCTGTTGAAATCATTTTGTTGTACAGTTTTTGACTGACGTATGGGTCAGATACTTGGTCAGATCACTGATACTGAAAAGTTTTTTTAATAGACACAAACCGATATATTGGTTGGCTGATATATATCGGGCCGATATTCTGCATGAAGAACATGTGTATAAAGCCTCAGTCCAAAGACCAAAATGAACAAAATGGGCCCAAAACATGGGGCAGAGGTCACTGCCATCAGCTGTTCTGGATTCTAAACATAAATATAAAATTTTCATGAGAAAAGCTCCAAAAAAATGATGTGCTGCATCTTTTTAGAAGAAGCGTCTGATATACAGTAGTGACATTTGACACTGTGTATTGACTCTGGCCTGGTCCTTGTGCAGTCATGTACTGTAATACTCCAGACAGACTCATCACACTCTGCAGGAGACAGTGGGACATATGTGTTTTCTATGTGTCTATAGTTGGAGGTCAGAGGCTACACTAAATCCCTCCTGATGAACCAATGAGTGCGCCCCTGTCCAAACACATCCAGGTCACGCAGGGGTCAAGTCCCTGAGGGCAGCTCCATCTGGGACAGTCATTGAACACAGCACAACAGGCCTCTGTTTTTGACTCTTGTTTACTGTGGTGGTGAAAGAGTGAAAGGGGAGGATGCTTCAGCTCTATTTCACAGAAGTGTTCAGTGATGGAGGCCACACTGCTCTGCTACAAGAACAACTCACCCCAAAACACCATATCATGACTTACACGGCTCTGCCTTTTAAGTTTGTAAAAAATGTTTTCTAGCTGGATGAAGTGACAAAGTGTTTGGTTTGATTTTTGTCATAAAGTTCTGATTTTATAATATACAATCTGCAGATAGAAAAGCTTTAAAGAGGCATTATTACACTTCTGTGGAATATTAATTGATAACACATGATCACCATGTTCCCTTTTATTGTGTAAAAATTACTCAAACACCCACTCTGGGCACTCTTCCCTGAGAGCTCTCTTTGGGTGCTTTTCTCTGGCCGCACTCTTCTCTGGGTGTTCTCTCTGGGCGCTCTGCTCTGGGCGCTCTGCTCTGGGCGCTCTGCTCTGGGCGTGATGGCACTTCCTGTTAGCTCATGCATGTTTCCTGTGTGAGCTGATTTCATGTGAGACTCTGGAGTTTTGTTTTGAGCTTTTGAGCTTAACAGAAGAGCGGAAACTCCTTCTGTAAAGGAACTGACTCACAGGCCTCAGATGAAGTTCTGACTCACGAGGTCACGTGGCAAATATGAACACTTCCCCTTTAAGATTTCACATGACACAAAACAGCGGCGTTTACTGATTTTGCTGAGGATGTGAAAACTACAGAAGTCTGACAGAAGCACAGAACTCTCACATTTCAACTTTTACACTCAGAAATATACTTATATAGAGGGACAATAGCAATACTGCAATGATTAAAAAAACAAAACTCATCGTTTTCATCTTTAAATAATTAGTACTTTATACCACGTGTTCCACAGTGTCCATGTGTGTATACTAGTCTATGTGCTGGAACTTTTTTTTTCATATTGAAATCTAGTTTAGATGCTCCCAACTACACGAACATTCATCACATGCCTTATCTTTACATTAACCACAATCAAACCTCTTAAAATGTTCATAAATATGTAAAGATGTTGTGAATGGACATTTTTTCAAGAGGGGATATTATGCAAAATCACCTTTTTGGAGCTTTCTATCATGTTCTAACCCTGTTTCCTCACCCAAAACATGCCGAAGAGGGTTTAGATGTCATTAGATGTTTATTCAAACCCTCTTTACAGATTATTTGCAGTGCTCCGCTCACAAGCTTACATGCTCACGACAACTCTCCACACACATACATGATAAAAAAACAGTGCATATGCAGTAGTTTCATTAGCAGGATGCACAATGATTTGCTCAGAAGAAGGAATGAACGGAGAGCAAAAGGGAGGGAGACTTACCACATTAAACATGAAAGTGAAACCTCTTTAATATGTTAATACATTGTTGCTTTTTTTTGTGTGAATATAGCATTTTTACAACACTGAAAGGGAACATGATGATCTAAATCTGCTGCCCCACAGAAGTCAAATACTCCCTGTTTACATAATGTAAGTTATAATGTACATTTAGTTTATGTTCAATTGGGATTAATTTGATTTAAAAAAAAAAAGATAAAGATGTGAAAGAAGTTCATAGTGACAGGTGCTGTGATAGTGACAGGGGCTGCTGTGATAGTGACAGGTGTTGTGATAGTGGCAGGTGTTGTGATAGTGCAGGGTGCTAGTGACAATAGTGACAGGGGCTGTGATAGTGACAGGTGCTGTGTTAGTGACAGGTGTTGTGATAGTGACAGGTGCTGTGATAGTGACATGTGTTGTGATCGTGACATGTGCTGTGATAGTGACAGGGGCTGATGTGATAGTGACAGGTGCTGTGATAGTGACAGGTGTTGTGATAGTGGCAGGTGTTGTGATAGTGACAGGTGCTGTAATAGCGACAGGGGCTGTGATAGTGACAGGTGTTGTGATAGTGACAGGTGTTGTGATAGTGACAGGTGCTGTGATAGTGACAGGTGTTGTGATAGTGACATGGGCTGATGTGATAGTGACAGGTGCTGTGATAGTGACAGGGGCTGCTGTGATAGTGACAGGTGCTGTGTTAGTGACAGGGGCTGATGTGATAGTGACAGGTGCTGTGATAGTGACATGGGGCTGCTGTGATAGTGACAGGGGCTGATGTGATAGTGACAGGTGCTGTGATAGTGACAGGGGCTGATGTGATAGTGACAGGGGCTGTGATAGTGACAGGGGCTGCTGTGATAGTGACAGGTGCTGTGATAGCGACAGGTGCTGTGATAGTGACAGGTGCTGTGATAGCGACAGGTGCTGCTGTGATAGTGACAGGTGCTGTGATAGCGACAGGTGCTGCTGTGATAGTGACAGGTGTTGTGATAGTGACAGGTGCTGTGATAGTGACAGGGGCTGCTGTGATAGTGACAGGTGCTGTAATAGTGACAGGGGCTGATGTGATAGTGACAGGTGCTGTGATGGTGACAGGTGCTGTGATAGCGACAGGTGCTGCTGTGATAGTGACAGGTGCTGTGATAGTGACAGGTGCTGTGATAGCGACAGGTGCTGCTGTGACAGTGACAGGTGTTGTGATAGTGACAGGTGCTGTGATAGTGACAGGGGCTGATGTGATAGTGACAGGTGCTGTAATAGTGACAGGGGCTGATGTGATAGTGACAGGTGCTGTGATGGTGACAGGTGCTGTGATAGCGACAGGTGCTGTGATAGTGACCGGTGCTGTGATAGTGACAGGTGTTGTAATAGTGACAGGGGCTGCTGTGATAGTGACAGGGGCTGTGATAGTGACAGGTGCTGTGATAGTGACAGGGGCTGATGTGATAGTGACAGGTGCTGTGATGGTGACAGGTGCTGTGATAGTGACAGGGGCTGCTGTGATAGTGACAGGTGTTGTAATAGTGACAGGGGCTGCTGTGATAGTGACAGGTGTTGTAATAGTGACAGGGAACATTTTAGAGTTTTCTTGACTTTATTTTATGTAACTGTTCCTCGTGTTCCTCGTGCAGGACTCTAACTGAATGACTTGGGTCTGAATAAGAGCTGTGGTGATTATCTTCTCAGATGTTCACTCCCTCATGGTGTGAAGCCTTGTGGACCAGGCTTTGGATCACACACTAAGGTGTGATACAAGGACAACATCTCAAACTGTATTCTAATTTTAATTCTAAAATAAAAGACTGTTACATATCTGTGTGTATCTGACCCAAACTGCACTCACAGGATTACACCTGCAGGGGGAGTTCACTATGCAGGAAAAAAAGTGATAGTGTATTTAAATAAAGACAGATTCAACTTATGAATCATCAGTTTATCTGTGTTTTTACAAATACCCAAAATACCAAGTCTTCAGCTCCCTCCCTCACTTCTCCTTTCTGCTGGTGTCCCACGGAAATCTTTATGTAAACGTTTTTTTTTTTTTGCTGACTAAAGGCCGTCACACACTACAGGAGAATTGGCCCGATTCTGCCTGCGATTTTCTTCTCCCTGAGTTTGGGGAGGCGTGACCCGACTTTTTGTCTTTGCGTGCGATTTTGTGTGCTCCTCATGTGTGTGTGGTGTGTGTGCGCGCGTGTGTGTGCATACCTACGCTACTGTGACACTGCTTATGACACTGAGAGAGAGGCGAGAGAAGGGAAAAGACGGAGAAGAGTGAGTGAAGAGAGGACACAGAGAGAAGAGGAGAGAAATCCAGTGTCCATCTCATACTGTGTGCAAAGAGGGGGAGAGAAAGACAGGAAAGACAGGAGAAAGAGAGAGAGAAGAGAGCAAAAGAGTGAGAGCAGGAGAGGAGAGAGAAGCCAATGAGAGAGATAGGACGGGGGGAGAGAGAAAACAAGGAAAGACAATACAGAGACTAGAGAGAGAGGAGAGAGAAAAGCAAGAGAGGGAAGAGATAAGACAATGAGAGAGAGAGAGAAAGAGAGTAAAGGGGAGAGGTAGAGAGGAGAGAGAGAAGATGGGGGCATGACAATAAGAGATAAGGGGAAGATAAAAGGTGGAAAGAGAGAGAAGAGACACGACAGCGAGTATAGACAGAGAGAGAGGAGGAAGACGAAAGAGAGAAAGAGGAGAGAAAAGGGAATCAGAACACAGAGTACAGAGAGAGAGAAAAGAGAAAGAGGAGAGAGAGAGGGTTTTACTGTAAAAGTGTGAGTCACAGACCTCAGGGCAAAAGTTCAAATCAATGTATTTTTGTAGAGCCCAAAAGCACAACAGCAGAGGCCTCATGGGAATCACAGAAGTGCAGAGAGACTCCAGTCCACAGTGGAGGAGACGTCTGTGGGACAGTACGTGCTCATTGATACTTAAACCAGTATTTAAACGAGGTTCTGCTCAGCCTGCAGTCCAGAGCTTCACTCCCAGGTTGTGAAAGCGGAGTCTTCACCGTTCGTCCTTAAAGAGCCTGCACCCCATTACAGTTTTCCATGGATTATATAAACAGCTCTTGACAAATCATTATAGAGCACTGCAAAGTGTTTCAGATGAACTAGTTCTGTTTTTCACGTTTTTAAGACAAAATCAGGTACAGCGCTGTTCACTTGACATAACTGAATAATGACGCCATTATTTGGTGCTGTTGAAAACATGACATAAAAATATAGTTTAAATAAATACAGCCAATCAGATCTATGAAATCTGACCACTGATGTTACCAACTCTGACAGAGTGTGTGTGGGATGAGCAAACTGCACCTGACAGTGTGTACGTGTGTGCGCGTGTGTGTATGCATGCATGTGTGTGTGTGTGTGTGTGTGTGTGTGAGAGAGAGAGTTAGAGGAGGGAGGGCCCCCCCAGGTCAGACTCAGCCCTGTCTCAAGTCACAGCACAATCACTGACAGTGACGTTCCCAGGTAATAATAATAATAATAATAATAATAATAATAATAATAATAATAATAATAATGTGGCTCTTTCATTTTCACACAGACGAGTGTTGTGCTTAAAGAACAGAACCTCTCTGGGTTCATCTCTGATCATCAGTGGGACAGAATGTGCACTGGAGCTGAATCCAAATCACATTTTGAGTTGGGGCAATTCTCAAAGCGCAAAGTTTTCACGTATGTAAATGACAGAAAGTCCTCTGCACAGAACTAAACAGAATGTCTTCACAGAAACATCTTGTAGCTGTAGTTTCGACCTCTTCTTGTAGAGGATCAGGTCAGATGTGATTCTGGATGTGTTTCAAATGTGCACTTTGAACAGAATCAAACTATGAACAAGAAGCTGCAATAACAATGTTTGTCTGAAAAATCATTATTAGATATTTGACCCATATGGACCTGAGGACTTCCCCGGGGCCCAGAACACGGCCCCTGAGAGGAGGTTATGTCATGGGACATTGACACAGATGCCCGACCCTCAGCTGTCTGCTCTGTACCACAGTACCACAGTACTAATAATACCACAGCACCACAGTACCACAGTACTAACAGCACCACAGTACCACAGTACTACAGTACTAACAGTACCATAGCACCACAGTACTACAGTACTAATAATACCACAGCACCACAGTACTACAGTACTAACAGTACCACAGCACCACAGTACTACAGTACTAATAATACCACAGCACCACAGTACCACAGTACTAACAGCACCACAGTACCACAGTACTACAGTACTAACAGTACCACAGCACCACAGTACTACAGTACTAACAGTACCACAGCACCACAGTACTACAGTACTAATAATACCACAGCACCACAGTACCACAGTACTAACAGTACCACAGCCCCACAGTACTACAGTACTAACAGTACCACAGCCCCACAGTACCACAGTACTAACAGTACCACAGCGCCACAGTACTACAGTACTAATAATACCACAGCACCACAGTACCACAGTACTAACAGTACCACAGCATCACAGTACTACAGTACTAACAGTACCACAGCCCCACAGTACTACAGTACTAACAGTACCACAGTACTACAGTACTAACAGTACCACAGCATCACAGTACTACAGTACTAACAGTACCACAGTACTAACAGCACCACAGTACTAACAGTAATAACACTACCACAGTATCACAGTACTAGCACTACCACAGTACTAACAGTACCACAGTACCACAGTACTACAGTACTAACAGTACCACAGTACCACAGTACTAACAGTACCACAGCACCACAGTACCACAGTACTAACAGTACCACAGCGCCACAGTACTACAGTACTAACAGTACCACAGCATCACAGTACTACAGTACTAACAGTACCACAGCCCCACAGTACTACAGTACTAACAGTACCACAGTACCACAGTACTAACAGTACCACAGCACCACAGTACTACAGTACTAACAGTACCACAGCATCACAGTACTACAGTACTAACAGTACCACAGCCCCACAGTACTACAGTACTAACAGTACCACAGTACTAACAGTACCACAGCACCACAGTACTACAGTACTAACAGTACCACAGCATCACAGTACCACAGTACTAACAGTACCACAGCCCCACAGTACTACAGTACTAACAGTACCACAGTACTACAGTACTAACAGTACCACAGCATCACAGTACTACAGTACTAACAGCACCACAGTACTAACAGCACCACAGTACTAACAGTAATAACACTACCACAGTATCACAGTACTAGCACTACCACAGTACTAACAGTACCACAGTACTACAGTACTAACAGTACTAACAGTACAACAGTACTAACAGTACCACAGTACTGTTAGTACCACAGTACTAACAGTAATAACACTACCACAGTACCACAGTACCACAGTACTACAGTACTGACAGTACCACAGCATCACAGTACTACAGTACTAACAGTACCACAGCACCACAGTACTACAGTACTAACAGTACCACAGCATCACAGTACTACAGTACTAACAGTACTAGCACTGCCACAGCCCCACAGCCCCACAGTACCACAGCCCCACAGTACCACAGTACCACAGCCCCACAGTACACACAGTACACACAGTACCACGCAGGCTGAGGCAGTCACTTTCTCACGTTGTGGTGAGTGTCTGTGTCGTAAATCTGCTCCATAAAAACTAATGAGTCACCCCCCCTCACACACACACAATTTACACCTGGAGCTACACTGACTTATAACTGCCTGAACTATGCACTAGTGTTTTCACAAGATGATAATAAAAAACACTTTTTATTTAGACAGCAGAATGTGACTTTCATGTGTGTTATATGTGTGTGATCATCAGTGTGCAGTAGGTTCATGTTGGTTCATGTGTGTACTAGTCTATGTGTCTTCTACTAGTTACTTGATACTGGTACAACTCAACATCATTATAAAACTATTCAGGAAACATTCACTTTTGTCCTGACAACACTAGTTTCTATATTAGTTTAAGTATTGATTAGTATCTGATTTTTGATCACTTTAGTTTGACCTATTTTGACAACACAAGTGTGTTCATGCTTTAGTCCCACAGTGTCACACACAATCACACACACAGCAGGTTTCTCAGGGGCCCTTGTTGTGAGTGAGGAGCAGTGTGTGCCCTGAATGTGTCTGTCACGAGGTGTCCTCACACACACAGCTCTGACACGCAGCTCAGCTTCAGCCTGCAGAGGACAGAGCAGGATAATCACAGTTTCACATTTAAAACATTCACACAAATCAAAAGGCTGCAGTGTTGAGGCAGGAAAATGACACAGTCCATGTTGTTCTGTTTTACGGTCAAAAGGATAGGAAAACCAAATATTAACTGATACTGAAACTTAGGGATGCTTCCATCTAGATTTTTCAGCTGGCTAAATATCTGCCAATATCCGATACCAGAAAACCGATACCAGTGTAGGGATTAAATTTCCCCCCCCTGAAAACACAGTCAACTTCAATTTATTACAAAGCTGATCCAGCTGTGTTATACCTGTGGCTTATCCTACAAATAACATAGAGTGTTTATGAACTACAGTTCAAATATTATGAGACGTCCTGAGCATACATCAGTAAATGGTCTCATTACAACCCAATCAGGACACTGGCTGAGGAAAACGATACCTGATCCAGCTAATTTTCCAGGATCTGTACCAGCATCAGTGCATTCCTACTAAAACTAGTGTCAAAACAAGATACTCATTTGAACAGGTATTGATATTAAAAAAGCATTTCTTCTATTCAGTCAGATTGTTTGAGTTTGAGATTTTAGTGACAACATTACTGCGTATAAAAGCTGCCCCCCTGTAGTTTGGACTTCTACAAACATGTTCAGAAATGCATGGAATTCTGGTCTTGGTGAAGCAGTTCAGATTTCAGTCTTCTCTCAAACGGTAATGCTCCAGTGTATAAAAGGGACAGTTTAAAATGGTACACAATCAACAACAGATGATCACAGATTAAATCATATTTACAAAATCTGAAATCTCTCAGTCCTAGTTTTTAATATTGCTCTTGTTATGTCAGGTGTAAGACAGAGCACAACTACTGCCCTGTCGTTCAGCCACAGGTGGTTTACATGGATTCCAGCTTTGAGGAAACATTGTTAACCTCATCCATCTGCAGCCACAACAAAACTGTGCATCATCAGATATTAGAAAACACAGATCCACAGTGTTCACATCTCTTCTTGTAAACACAGTGAGTGGGCACTTGTTGTGACAATGGCAGTGAATGTGAATGCATGTGTCATTGAAAGTATGCAGCCTGACTCAGATGGAGCAGACTGAGCTCAGAGAGGGAGGAGGAGGACAGAGGGAGGAGGAGGAGGACAGAGGGAGGAGGAGGAGGGGGCAAAACAAACTCAAACATCTCCATTTTGAGTTCAGACCTTTGACTTTTTACAAGCGCCTGCCTCAGACTTCAACAAGTCCTCAAAACTACACTCAACCTTTACTCTATTCTGGGCTAGGCTTGTCAAAGGTATTGAAAATCAGATACTAATCAATGCCAAAACTAGTATCGAAACTGGATCCTCATTTGGGCAGGTATATTTAAAAAAGCACCATTCACAGGACAGAAATGAGCCTTTCCTGAATGTCTTTAGAATGATGTTGAGCTGCATCAGAACAAGCCAATGATGTTCATTTTGTCTTCTTATATACTTTAAATTCTTAGGTTCTTTTAAAGACAATGCAGTAAAGTGTATTTACCTTGTTGTCATGTTTCGGCTGCTAGCTGCAAGCCATCTTCAGAACTGTCACCGGTGTTGGTGGTGACGTGTCGTATACTGTATCAGCTGTTGTTACATCCTTTAGGAGATGGCTTGCAGCTAGCAGCCGAAACATGTCAACACTTTACTGCATTGTCTTTAAAAAGAACCTAAGAATTTAATGCATCAGAACACGTATAAGAGCACATAGACTCGTATACACACATGGACCACTATGGAGCCTACTGGACCACTTTAATGCTTTAATGTTGAAAATCATATTCTATTGTCTAAATAAAGAGTGTTTTTCTTATTATCACCGTGGTATCGGAATTGGTAATGAGTATCGAGTCTCTTCTTTAGTATGAAAATCGAGTTGGATGTTTTAGTATCGTGACAACATTACTCTGAACGCTACGAGTTCGGCTTTTGTGTAAACAACAAGTGTGCAGAGTCCTCGTCTGAAGAAGCAAGTGCACTTCGGGGCTAAAGGGGGGTGGGAGGGGGTCTGTGGAGGGGGGGGGGGCACAGTGGGACAATAGGCTGGAGCAGACTGTCTCAGCAGCTCAGAGGGGCTCAGGGTGTCTGCGAGCCCCCCCCTCCCCCTGCCCCTGCCCCGCGCTCCGTCTGTCCCGGGAGGAGGGAGGAGGAGGATGGGGGTGGAGGAAGGGGAGGAGGGCCGTGGCCGGTCTGGGCGTCTGGACACTATAATGATGCAGACGAGAGCAGAGTGTGGTTATTGAACAGCACAATGAAGAAGCACGGGGCCTGCAGACAGAGGGCTGCGCGCTGTTCCAGACTGGACCGGGCTCGCTCTGGGGACACGGTGCTCCGGTATCTGAGCAAAAACACATCACACTGGGACTGCTCCAAAAATGGAAAATCATAATGACTTTAATCAGAACTGAAAGCACTTTCATTCAAACAGTGGACGTGTTTGTGTTGAGAAAGCGAGGTGCACTTGGCACGATTAAATGGAAAAAGAACACCAATAAAATTAAAGTAGGCAAGACATCTAGTTGAGCTGTCAAAAGTATCGGAAATTGGGAAGTGCACTGTAAGCATGCTAGTTGTTTCGAGTATTACCGTGATGGCAAACTCCCCTCTGCGCCTCCTCCTGAACTAAATAAAGTAAATAAAGTAAGTGAGGAATAACTTTAGACTACTGCAAACCATTTTAAATGAATGAAGACAGTGAAAATCAGGTACGGCATGTTAATAGAGCTATAAGTCTACCAAGAAGATCAAGTATACTTAAAAGCCATGTTCTGTAGAGGTGATACACAATAGACATGCTTCAACTTGAACAGAGACACTAAAGAAACTACTAAAGTGTATTATCAAACATCTATAACTAAAGTGTATTATCAAACATCTATAACTAAAGTGTACTATCAAACATCTATAACTAAAGTGTACTATCAAACATCTATAACTAAAGTGTACTATCAAACATCTATAACTAAAGTGTACTATCAAACATCTATAACTAAAGTGTACTATCAAACATCTATAACTAAAGTGTACTATCAAACATCTATAACTAAAGTGTACTATCAAACATCTATAACTAAAGTGTATTATCAAACATCTATAACTAAAGTGTACTATCAAACATCTATAACTAAAGTGTACTATCAAACATCTATAAATAAAGTGTACTATCAAACACGTACTAAAGTTTACTATCAAACATGTATAACTAAAGTGTACTATTAAATATCTATAACTAAAGTGTACTATCAAACACGTACTAAAGTGTACTATCAAACATGTATAACTAAAGTGTACTATTAAACATCTATAACTAAAGTGTATTATCAAACATCTATAACTAAAGTGTACTATCAAACATCTATAACTAAAGTGTACTATCAAACATCTATAACTAAAGTGTATTATCAAACATGTATAACTAAAGTGTACTATCAAACATCTATAACTAAAGTGTATTATCAAACATGTATAACTAAAGTATACTATTAAACATCTATAAATAAAGTGTACTATTAAACATCTATAAGTAAAGTGTACTATCAAACACGTACTAAAGTTTACTATCAAACATGTATAACTAAAGTGTATTATTAAACATCTATAATTTTGTTTTAGAATTCCATACACTGTAGCAAATCAGAGCTATTATCTGCAATACAACTCCACACACATTTGTGAGCAACTTCATACAACTATCCCAACCACCTCTATGGAGACGGCGAGCACACAGAGCTGGAGGGTTTTTTCTGTATCTAAACTGCAGCAAGAGTTAAACTGAAAGGAAAAAGAAGGTTGACTTGTGGTGTACATCAGATGGACTTGTGCCTGCACTACAGACCTGGAGCACACTTTCATCTATTGTACTATTAAAACTATAGTCCCAATATTCCTACAGTGACTGTGTTTGCAGTACTTTGCACATTGTACTACATTGTACTATACTGATGTGCATTGTACTGCATTGTACTATTCCTGACAGACTTCTCCTGAGGCTGTCTTTCAGCTCTTGGCGTGTGTGGACATTCCTCTGGTGGAGCTGCTCTCACATGGAACACATCGACTGAGGCCTCCTCCCAGTTCTGGAAAAGTCATCACACCTCTCCCTCCTGTCCCCCTCTTTCTTTCTCTCTCCCTCTCCCTCTCTCTCAGGGCTGTGGTGCACACACAGCAGACCTCTCCTCTTTATCTTTTCTCCCACTTCTGTCCCTCTTTATGTGTCTTCTCTCTTTTCACATCCGATTCTCTCTGCCTTTTTCCACTGTAATATTGTCTCTGTGTGTGTGTGTCTCTCCCTCCTCTCTATCTTTCTTTTCTATGCCTCCTCACTCACTCTGTTCTCTCTCTAATATCTCTCTCCTCTCTTTCTTTCCACACTTTCACCCTCCCTCTCCACACTCTATCTCTCTCATGACTGGGCAGCAAATGGAGCAGACCTCTCTCTCCCTTTCTCCCCCTCTTTTCCCTCTCACTCTCTCATGACTTTCTCCCTCTTTCTCTCTGTTCCTTCTCTCTCTGTGCAGGTCTGCACTTGGAGCAGACCTCTCTCTCTCTCTCTCCTGCCCCCTCTCCCTCTCTCTCTCTGGGCTGGATTAAAAATGGAGCAGACCTCTTTCTTTCTCCCCCTCTCCTTCTTCCTCCGTCTCTCAGTCTGCACATGGAGCACACATCAGAGTTGACTTCTCCCTTGTTTCCGTGGAGATCTCACAGGACCTGCATGAAGTGAAATGAGAGACTGCAAACAAACGACCAGCGCCGGCCCCATCAAAGCCTGTCCAGACCCACCGAACTGCACTCAACAGGGCGGAGAGGAGAAGCGAGTGGAAGAGAGGAGGAGAGGAGAAGTGCAGAGGAGGAGAGGAGCACCACCCACTGCACAGGAGCAGAGCTGTCAGATGTTCCAGATGGAGAAGACAGACTGAGGCTTTGGCTCTGGGACAGAACCAGTGCCAGAAGTCATTGTGAACTGGCCCATATCTCCAGCAGTGACCTCAGAGGGTTTACTGTACCTGCTGAAGAGTTTATCAGGCAAACAGATACGAAAGATGACAAGCAGGTCAAAGTCCAACAGCAAAACAAGCCACATACCAGCAGAAGATGCAGATTGTGGGGTGAGGGGGGGTCATATTGGGGGGTCATATTGGCTCATGAGGGGTGGGACAGGTGAGGTGAAGGGACAGGTGAGGTGAGGTGAAGGGACAGGTGAGGTGAGGGGACAGGTGAGGTGAGCGGTGAGACAGGTGAGGTGAGGGGTGAAACAGGTGCAGTGAGGGGGACAGGTGAGGTGAGGGGTGGGACAGGTGCGGTGAGGGGGACAGGTGAGGTGAGGGTGAGACAGGTGAGGTGAGGGGACAGGTGAGGTGAGGGGTGAGACAGGTGAGGTGAGGGGGACAGGTGAGGTGAGGGGTGAGACAGGTGAGGTGAGGGGGACAGGTGAGGTGAGGGATGAGACAGGTGCAGTGAGGGGTGAGACAGGTGAGGTGAGGGGTGTGACAGGTGAGGTTTGAGACAGGTGAGGTGAGGGGTGGGCCAGATGAGGTGAGGGGTGAGACAGGTGAGGTGTGGGGTGGGACAGGTGAGGTGAGGGTGACAGGTGAGGTGAGGGGTGGGATAGGTGAGGCGAGGCGTGAAGACAGGTGAGGTGAAGGGACAGGTGAGGTGAGGGGTGAGACAGGTGAGGTGAAGGGTGAGACAGGTGAGGTGAAGGGACAGGTGAAGGGTGAGACAGGTGAGGTGAAGGGACAGGTGAGGGGTGGGACAGGTGAGGGGCACAGGTGATAGGTAAGATGAAGTTATTAGACACTATTACATTTGAATACATTCTATTTAATGAGGTAAGTACACTGTATTCACGGAAGAGTAAAGTTTTTGTTACCTAAAAACAACATGTCGTAGGGCCGAGCACATTGAGGCGGGGAGATCAAATCTGCAGGTTAAATACATAAGCACCTATAATGGTCCCAATGGCCTGACCTCCAGGAAAGCCCAGCACTCCCGTTAAAGCCAAACTAAGTGAAGATTGGAGCAGATAAGTCCAGCAGTGACCTCAGACACATGCTTTGAGTGTGAGCTCACAGAGCACAGGCCACACTGAGCCTGCTTCACTCACACATCCACCGCTAAACCCTGTCAGTGGGAGCAGGAGGTTCAGACTTTTTGGAGGAATATATTTGACTTAAATGGGGTTCATTAAAAGTCTGCAATGTTAATGTTTAGGAAATGAATCTTAAAAGCCAAAAGCCATATCTCATTCACTTCTGATCATAAGCCCAGCTCTGTACTATGAGTTTGTAGTACAGTGTGAGAGCAGCAGGAGAGAAGGCCCCTCCTTTAACACTGAACAAATTATCAAACAGTAGCAGCGTTTATGATGCTCCAAATCATGAAATGAAGAAATAAATACCAAAGAAAAGTTCCTGAGTTGTGTTTTAAGACAAACAGTCTGACTACAGTTCTCGCCCTGCTTCTAGCTCAAAAATCCAGATTCTTTGAAAACCAAACATTTTAATAGTTTTATGGTTTGGTGGTTGTTGTTGTTTGTCGAAACCAGTAGTTGTCATTTAGCCTTTTAAATCCATAGGAAGGCCCACAAATTTATCTCAAGTTAATTTGTGTCACTTTAACTTTTAACTTTTCTAAAAATCATAACAAAATGTATTTTACTGGAATATCAAATAATGTGTTACCTGTACAACTCTTCTTCATTTGCCTTATTAGTCTGTTTAAAAAGGACACACACAGACTGAGGAAGTGACAAAAAAATGATGGTATTAAGAATCTGTGTCGATATCTGTCCGTATCGATTGTGGAACAGATACATATTGAGTTCATTTCACAGAGCCGCAGGTTCCAGGTACAGCTCAGTCCACAACAATAGCCTTCCCAAACAGAAGTGCGTGCCTGTTTTGATCAGTGAACAAAGCGTGTGTGGTCTGTGTACAAGGCCACAACAATGACACTATTGACCTGAGCCACAGAAGTGCTTTACACCTGATGACGTGCCACGGTGACTCACAGGTCTGCGCACGGTAATGTCTTCTATTACATTCCTGTCTGTGTCTGCCCTTTGAACACTACCGTGCCTCACCACCGGGTATTAGGTCGGGGGATTATGCTAAATCAACTTTTTAGAGCTTTCTACCATGTGCTAACATTGTTCCCTCATCAAAAACATGCCTGAAGAGGTATTAGATGTCATGTTTAAGTAATTTAACATCCTGGGCCCTATTCGAACCCTCCTTACAGCGAGCTGTAAGATTCTATACAAGCCCATGTCCCCCACGATCCCACAAGACTATTCTCCATAAATATACAAAAACATGATACAAAAAAAATAAAGTACAACTTCACAAATTTGATGCAGTAGTTTCATTAGCAGCATGTATGCTGATTGTGGCATGATGATCTAAATATGTCATGTGTAACAGTTCAAACCCCATAGAAACAAAACACCACCTCCAGATCTATCATTTGAATAGATGTAATTAGCAAATCACAAAAGCTGCAATTCACAAACCAAATCACCTGTCGTAAACCAGTGACCCTGTGGTTTAGCTCTATACAAGCATGATCTCAAATGTGATTCTTGTATTAGTTTGCCAGTTCAGTTACACATATGAAGCATTATTAAAACCCAAATCACAAATCGAATCACAGTCACAACAACTAGAAGTGCAGAGCCCCCCACAAGCCCCCACCAGCCCCCCTCCAGCCCACACCTGGCCGTGGAGCTGCTGATTCTGCTGAGTCTAGTGGGTCTGGTGGGTCTGGTGGTTTGGTGGGTCTGGTGGGTCTGGTTCTGGTGGGTCTGGTGGGTCTGGTGGGTCTGGTGGGTTGGTGGGTCTGGTGGGTCTGGTGGGTTTGGTGGGTTTGGTGGGTCTGGTGGGTTTGGTGGGACTGGTGGGTCTGGTCTGGGTGGTGGTCTGGTGGGTCTAGTGGATGTGGTGGGTCTGGTGGGTCTAGTGGGTCTAGTGGGTCTGGTGGGTCTGGTGGGTCTGGTGGGTCTGGTGGGTTTGGTGGGTCTGGTAGCCTGCTGGCTCTGCTGGGGCAGAGACACACAAAGGCTGGCTTGTTGTCAGATGGTTGGTAGGTCTGTCTCACCCCTGCGCCAAAGCAAACACGCGCCCACGCCCTCTGCTGCTCCAGGCTGCCGCAGCATTCCACTGGGCTGAGTAATGCACCGCAACACCAGCGCGCCCCGGGGATCCTCAGCTCCTGTTCAGGTAAACTCCTGATACTGAACACTCACTCACGACTATGGGATTATGTGAAGAAAGAGGAACTGTAAATCAAAGTAAAGTGACACCTGCAGCAGATCCCAGCAATATGTGAAGGAGAACGTTTGTAAACCATGTTAAAGAAAAGAATGTTTGAAATGTCACTGTCGGTCTTTTCTTATTGCTGACAAAGCAGGCCAAAAATGACAAGGCATTCCATTCACATTGTTGTACACCTCTAAGTGTAAAGTGTGTAATGTGCATAATAACAGTGGTTGTAGTGGTGCAGTATGTTAACAGTCTCTAAACCTGTGGGTTGCTGGTTTGAATCCTAAAGACATGCCCACCCCTGTCCAAAACTAACCTTGGACAGCAAGATGGGTTTGTGATGTTTGTGTGTTCACAAACTCATGAGAATCCATCTTGGCATGTGCCCCCTGGTGCGACAGGGCCCACCCACTGTTTTGTGCACTAATCACAGAGCAGCACTGAGGTCTGTGTGGAAGCTTAAGGCGAGAGTCCAAAAGAAGAAAAATAAATATAAACAGACATATGTGTGCCTGTTTTAACCTAAATACTGTCTATTTATTTTTGTGAGAAATGGGCAGTAGGTAAACTCTGTGTGCATTTCAGCACTTTGACGATGTCTCACAACTGGATGTAAAAAGACATGAGAGATGTACAGATTGTGGATGTGTAGAAGTCACTTCAAAATGATAAACATCTCAGTCTGGTGAGAGCCAGGTTACACATAAACATCATCCAAATCATGACCAAGGGCACAAACAGGAGCAGCCAAAAAAGGAGGTAAAATTCTCTGTATCAGCATGATAGATTAGTCTTGTCTGTGACAGATCTGGATGTTCTACATGTCACACACACGAGATGAACCCACACGCCTGAGGGAGACTCTGCCCGCTCTGTGCCCGCTCTGCCAACCCCTCACCCCCCTGCTCCTCCTCTATAGAAACCTGATCATGAATTATCTCCTCCTGTCACACTAGTGAAGAGTCATGTGCAGCCCCGCAAAAGCCCAGCCAGACCGCAGCACTTGTTTACCTCTGAGCGCTGCTCTCCGGTTGCATTCACACACAAGTATTCTCTGTCTCTCTGTTGTGTTGAGTTCACACACACACACGCACGCGCACGCACACACACACACACACACACACACACCGGTATTCTCTCTCTGTCTCACTGTTGCGTTGCGTTCACATACACAGGTATTCTCTCTCTCAGCGGCGTGACCCTGTCTGAGCAGGTCACTGGAGCAGACGTACTGTAAACCGCACACTTCCAACAATAGCGTCTCAGATGACTCAATGTAGCCCCGACACGAGAGCCGTCTGGGGGCATGGAAACCTGCCCGGCCCAGACACCTGCTCCAGGGACCAGGTGGGACCAGACGAGAGGGGGTGAAAGAGGAGAGACACAGTAAAAGTGTGTGTTCTGTGTAGTGTGTGGATACTGTGCATGGGGTTGTGCATGTAACATGTGTAAGGTCACAGGATACATTGAATTAACATCGCCTTGAGGAAATTGCAAATACTATGAATATTTAAGTAATGTTGGCTACGAAATATGGAGTCTTTCATGCTGTTCTACCTTTCTCACAGTGGAAAGTAAAGTTCTGTCAAACCGTTAAAATTAGTCAAGAAAAATAAAAGATGAGTTAAACAGATTCTGAGAGGCACTGTTTAACACCCACAGGGTTACTCAAGTAAATGTAGCTTATGACTAGTACCTCACAATGTGGTAATATAAAAACTTTCAAGTAGAGGTAGTGTGTAGAGTGTAAAAAAAAAAAGAAAGAAAGAACGCTACCCAGCACTATGAACTATGATTATACTAAGAGAAGCCTCCTTCGACTTCAGTTCAAAAATACACATGCAACAAGATTCAAAGACAGCATCATTCTCAGACAAATGAAATAAAACCGGAGCAGAGGGCTCTTGGGTGTTTAGAACACGTGGAGTGTGTGAAGGCACTAGAGCTGAGGCGTGGTGCTAACAGCACTAACCACAGCCAGTGCACATGGGGACCAGGGGCAGTGAAAAGGCACTTAATATAAACATGCAATAATATAGGCCCAAACCACTGATAACTATACAAATATAACAAACATTTATCTCCTACTGCCTCAACACGAGCAGCTTCAACAGCCTCATGTCACATCCTCCATCACTGCAGCACTGCTCGAGTTCAACTTCAACCAACTTCTCAAAATACAGTAAACCCAGGAACTGACTCAGGTGTTGTGACGAATCTCACATCTGGGAAATTTTGAGAAAACTGAACCATCAAATAAACACAAAATGAAATTTCTGGAAATATCATTGGCAGTGGCAAGAAAATGCAATGCAGTTACATGGAAGTCTGATTCCCTCCTCCCATTACAAGATGGTACTCAGAAATGAACAGGTCTGTTCCTTTGATAAAGATCAATATAGCCTCAGAAAGGTTTATAATACCTTTGGTAGAATATGGCAGGCTTACTTAGGTGAATGTCACCGCAACTGACCTCTGTGTGAGCATCTATTATTGCTTTTCAACTGTTTGTGTGTGTGTGTGTGTGTATTGTATAACCCATCAAAAAAGCAAAAATAAAATATTGTAAAAAAAAAAAAAAAAAAAAAAGAATCTCACATTTGAAGAACTACATACTATATCATTCAGTATGTAACAGAACAGTCTGATGTACATTAGGAGGAGAGGCATTCAACTGCACAAAGTAAGAAACAGCCACCCGTATTAGACATTAGATATTTATTTGTGTATTTACTCACTTGTGTTAGATCAGGTAATGAACTCCCCCCAATGATAATAAAAGACTCTTTCTTTAAACAACAGAATGCCACTTGTAAGCATTAACAACAAACCAATTTGTTTCATGTGTTTAGATGATGTCCACAAACTGAAAAGTGTCACCTGTGAATGTGGAAAGCCTCTTCACTGTTCAGTGTTGAAGTGAAGTTAGTCTCTACATTCTCCTCACAGCGATTAAGCTTTAGTTTACCCTCTGCTCTGGTGATATCATGGTGATGGCAGCAGAGCAGTGATATATAGAATGTGATTTAACTGTTGCTGGACACGTGTGTGTTCTGCAGTATTAACACACAGCAGTTAGCCTTTGGAATTCTCACTGACCATGGAATAATATATGGATATGGGTATGATATGGGTATACTATGATATTGATATTCTAAACATTATTTGGTTGAATTTCTATGTCAATACAATCTTGAATCTGATTTTCAATACTTTTACCAACCCTAATGTAGACTGGGAGAATAGTGGTCTGAAGATTTGAATGTGGCTGTTTAGCACACTTGGAGTAGGTGTGTTAACCACAGCGTGCGCACACAGGGACAAGAGGTTGCAGAGACGCGCTTCCCTTTTTCAGATTTCATAGATATAATTTTCGATTTGAAACAGCGTAGCGCTCACAAACAGGAAGCAGCACACGCACGGCTTCTCGTTACACAGTTTGTCAGTCCAAGGTTTAGATCTGTATGTTACATGAGAAGAGCCCAAGTCCACCTGTCCTGCACTGAAGGACGGATCAATCAATCCTGATCATGAGGAGTTTTGAAGGCTTTGTGTGTTAAACATGTGTGGATGAAACAAAACACAACTCCAGGTCTGTTGGTGATGAGGAAACTACTTTATAACAGATTTGAAAACATGGGCCCTTTAATGAAAAGTAAAATAGAAGAATGAGCCCTTTGGTTAAATTTACATGCACACTAAAATCTGATTATAATCTGCTTTCTGAACCGTTACTATGATTTAAATCATGTAGACATGTAAACCACATAATCTGATGTGAATAATCAGAGGGACACAATCAGACAAAGATGAGATGATTTCACTGATCACATGTCACTCTGTTAATCTGCTCACAGTCACATTCACAGTGCATATGTAACTGCAGCCAGTGTCCAACCATAGGATTCTATCAACGTCCTTTGAAAATAAGCCTGATATGATACATACCTCGATACATAGGCCACAATATGATACAGATCTCGATACAGTGAGCTTATGATTCCATACAATTCAATATATTTCAAATTGATTCGATATTGTTTAATAAATATAAAGGCAAAATCATGGCTATGACACTAAAGAACTTTGTCAAACCACTTCTTGTGCAAAGTGAATAGGAAAGACACCCATTTTAATCAGTGAAATGTCAAATGTGTTGCATAAACGAGTTTCCTTCCTCTAAACACACAACAAAACTGTAGTACTGTAACAAAATAATTTTGTAAAATAAATCTAAAAATGCTCTTGGTGATATATTGATACAGCAGCCCACGGTATTGATACTGTATCATCACAATAAATGATACGATATATTGATACTTCAATATTTTTGCACATCCCTAATGCTAAAAGTACTTTTCAGAGCTTTCTCCCATGTTATAACACTGTTCCCTCATCAAAAACATGCCTGAAGAGGTTTTACAGTCCTCCATGCATGTTAGAATTTTTTAGTTATCTCTCCCAAGCACAATTTGAAACACACAAACCCGTATCCTTGAAACCTCCTTACAGTAAGCAGAACAATCCTGTACAAGGCTCCGCCCACAAGTCTACATCATCCATGCTCCCACATGTGCAGTTATTTCATTAGCAGAATAAAAGTACATTGTTGAAACTACAGCAGCTTCAAAACAATCAAAGCTTTCATGTTGATCTAAACACGTTATGTGTTAGAAGTGAAAACATTACAGAAGTAAAGTCTTAAAGCAGAATGAATTGTGAAATGTCATTTTGTTCAAAAACCTTAAAAACAAATGTTCGCGTTGTAAGAATAAAAGTGAAGAAAGTGTATCATTTACACTTGCTTGTGTCTATGGAGCTGTTTTGCTTTGATTAGAATGTTTCATAGTACGGCATTTAACCTTTAATCTATTCCCTGGAACCACAAAAGTAAAACTACCAGGTCTCGTCTGTGGGCAGGTGACTTTTGCCCGCAGTAAGAATGCAGCAGAGTGTAATGCCAAACTGTGTAACATTCCAGGTAATTACATACTGATGGACCAGAAAGGTTACATGATTTATATTTTTTAGTATCACTAACCATGGAAATACAACATGATCTCACTATCATCGTAACCCTTATGTTCCAGTTGCTCTGTGCCAGTTATTTGGTTCCCACGGTAACCACAGCCCTCTCTTCTTACCACATGTTGGGTCTTTAGACATTCAGTATCTGGGCTGCTTTCTCTTTCAAAGGCTTCATATCGCCCTGTTTACATCTCCTATCACATACATCACGCATACACACACACACACACACACACACACACACACACAAGGGAGCAGACACAACACTGGGATCCCGGCTCTCTTCTAATCTTTGTTTTTACACTCATCTGAGACACAAGGAAACTCTTCCAGTGTGCTCGCTGATAGTGACTGACAGACCAATATGAACTCATCTTCGACTCAAATCACATCTTTGAGTCGGTCTAAACGTTCCAGTCCAGATTCTGCTCAGTGTACTTTACCTAGGCACTGTACTTGATTTTTTTCAGTTTTAAATTTGTGGAAAACAGAGCCAGTTCTTTTGAAAGCATTTGCAGTGGTCCAGAGTTATTGCCTTATACATTCAGAGCATCCTCATTATTCACCACCATGAGTTTAGAAGTACTTTCCACAACTTTCTGAGGCCACTGGAGTTTAGCTGTGACAGTAAATGTAACAACAACTAGCATTCTAAGTCACACTTCCTCATTATCGGTCAATAAAACACTATAATTACTTCTTATTCTAACCACAAGAGCTGCGTATACAGTATATCTGCACTGAGGCAAGCCTGTGTGCTCAAATACATTAACCACACACACTTACGGAAGACATGCAACTTAAAAAAGTGTTTCTGCTCATAGCCACACCATCCATCACTATTTCACACTGACCTGGTGTGGCTTGGTCTGACTGTACACACTCCTAACACACTTTAAATAGACAGTCAAATGTTTGAAATCAGGGGTGTGCACACTTTTTCAGCATGCAAGCTACTTATAAAATGACCAAGTCAATATGATCTAGCCGCTACAAAAATGCAAATCATTTATTTATTTATAAATCTAATGAGAATCAGTCATGGTGGAACAGTGCTTGGACTTAATCATCTCCATGTGGGAAAAGGCTGACTCACATAAATATGTTTTTATAATCTATCCCCATTTTATCTGATAAATGTTCATTTAAGCTTAAAATAAGCCACGCAAATTACACTGCACTTCAACACTCTGCACCCCTTTTTTGGACCCTCATCCACATTTTTTCTTTAAAAAAACTTCCACTGGCACTTTACACAAAACTGTGAAAAAAGTGAAGAAAGTGGGTAGGACTTTTAAACCTGTTTTTTTTTTTCCAAGTTCCTAACTGGAGTTACATTTTCTTACTGGTTTTGCAGTGGGATTTACCTCTGCACATTTACTAAACACATGTCATGGCAAATACACATGCAATTGTGCACTTAATATGTTGGGGTAGACCTGGTCTGTGCTGTAGGTCTGTGCTGTAGGTCTGTGCTGTAGGTCTGTGCTGTAGGTCTGTAGGTCTGTGCTGTAGGTCTGCTCTGTACTGTAGCTCTGCTCTGTGCCAACATTGTAACATAAATTTAGATTAGTTTTTGCTTCACATTTTGTCTTGCTCTTCTGATCAGCAGGAGCCTGCATGCGCTGTACGTGGGCAGGAGAGACAGCAAAAGGGCGAGCAGGGCAGTGCGATGGCGTGAGGCAGATGGACAGGTAGGATGTTTTAAGAAGTTTAACCTGCACTGTGATACATGCTGATATGCAAGGGCACACGCAGTTGCGCATGCTGCTGCTGCGCAGTGTCCACGGGCTCCAGACGAGCGCACAGGCTGTAGAGGAGCCCCGCACTCCTGCACACCAGTACAAGCAGCAGCTGTAATGAAATTTGATCACACTCATCAAGTGTCAGACCTTGAGTCCAAGACAAGACCTGAGTCTAAACGCGGTTGAGTCCAAAACGATCTACCCACACTACCCTGGCGATCGACTGGTAGACTGTGATTGACATATTGGGCACCCCTGTTTTAAATAAAAATAAAAAGTGGGTATGCAGTGTGCTATCAGAATCACAGTATGTACTTTTAGGTGGGATGGTGGTATGACCCCTTGAAAGAGATGGTTCATTTGTTAATTCATCCTACCTGTTATTTTACCTATTCTTACATGTTATAATATTGTTACCGCCTCAGAAACACACATGGTGTTGTGTTTTGTTTCATTCACATGTTGAGTAATCCTGCATTATTCATCTTTAATCATCTCTAAAGCTAAAAATGTTCTGTTCCACCTTGTGATGTCATGTGGTAGTTTTGAAGTTAACAACTACCTTTTAGTAGAGATTAGTCGAGATCGGTAAGTCGTAGGCTGAAATCATCCAAATGAATCCAGTGAAGGTGTATGGAGTTTAAAACACAGTGGAGCACTTCCTGCATTACCACATGACATCACAATCTTGTGTGTTAAACATGTGTGAATGAAAAAAACACAACTCCAGCTCTGTTTGTGATGAGGAAACGACATTAGAACACAGATCAGAAAATAACGCCATATTGGCCCTTTCAATAAATATATAAAAGAGTTGGACTGGCGGCCGTGGTAAATGTTTCTGATTCTCTCGTTGCATTGAGTCTGATCCTTTCCTCCAGATGTGTCAGGCTGTTACCTGTGGGAGTACAGCATTACTCACATGTGTTGTAATCTGGGTGAAACGTTTACAGTTGAAGTAACCCTTGCGTAGGTGACAGTGTGTGTCTGTCTGTGTGTGTGTGTGTGTGTGTGTGTACCACATGAGAGCGGCACTGGGCACTTTTGTTCCACAGCTGTGACTTTAGGCTGCTATTAAGAGTGTGTTCATATCTGCTACAGGCACCAGCGTGCACAGGACTAGTGTTGTCAGAAGTATCAGAAAATAGACAGTAATCGATCAAAACTATATACACATTTGTGCAGGTCTTCATACTAAACAAGTCTCATTCACAGGACAGAAATGAACCTCTGATGATGTTCATCTGTATCAGAACAAATATAAGAGCACACAGACTAGTATACACACATGGACACTATGAACCTACTGCACCACTGAGGATCACACACATATAAGACTATAAGATTTGAATTTTACTAGGTGCACATGTGTCCTCCCACTTAAGTGTATCTCTCAGAGGGGACAAGCAGGTAATACCAAGTTACAAGTCAGATCTGTGGATAGGTAAGTACATTCACAGTAAGAATAATATTTTTCTGCAGCAAAAACATCTGTACTTTCATAAATGTAAGACAAGTTTAATGCTATAATGTGGAATATTACAATCTAAGCAGCATCTCCAAGGCGACTGCACTTTCTGCTGCTTTCCACGAAGGCCAAAGTGATACAGCTGGAACATGTCAGGTAAATAAGCTACTTAGCTTTATATAAATTTGTCTTATTAGAAGAAAACACAAATTTTCAGTTCTCCATAAATAAATTAAAACTATGACAAACTTGACAAACCTGCGATGTGCAATAGTTTCATTAGTGGGATGCACACTGATTGTGCACTGATAATATGAAAGTGGTGTGTGAGTGAGTGATGGTGGTGGTAGGAGAGACCTATGGCGCCACTTGGCATGGCAGCCGTGCTTCTGTCAGTCTGCCCCAGGACAGCTGTGGCTACAATAGTATCTTACCATCACCGGGAGTGGAGAAAAAGAATAATGAATCTATAAAAGTGTCTTTGTGACATATGTCTGTGAAAAGCGCTATATAAATGAAGACTTTCTTACTTACTTACTCTAAATATGATACATGTTACCAGTAGAAGTACGTGTTAACACAGAAGTATGTGTTAATACAGAAGTGTAAAAGCCACTCTTTAAGATTCTATTTAGTAAATGATTATATTCCAAAAGTGAGCTGTGACTCTTGATCTTCAGAAAGTGGATGTGTCCTTGTTCATTTAGCTTCATTTAGTGTTTCTGTTGTTGTTTTCATCGAACAGAACTCACTGTGTCCACATTTTCTAAACAGTCACATGTTGTGTTCCTCGCCCCCACAGCCCCAGCAGCCTGAGTCATGAGCAGCCGAGCAGTGGGAGTTTGACTAAGCGTGACACCGCCACTTTAAAAAGAGAAAGTGGGAGGGACCAGGCAGGACCGCAGAGCCACAATTGTAAGGCAGTGAGTGACGAGGGCCTGGAAATGGTAGAGGAGGCTTATTCTGGGAGCGACCTCACCAAAGGGCTCGCAGTGAGGGCCAGATAAGAGCAAAGAGACAGTGTGTAAACTCAACACTGTGACTCTGTGACGCTGAGGATGTGGGCCATAAGTGAAAATAAACATGGAACCATCTGCTCACATGCTACTCTTTTGTTTTTGATGCACTTGTTTTTGAGTCTCCCCTCCCTTTGCTCTCGGCAAAGTCACTCCCCGGTCAGAGCGCTATCACAACACCATCAATGAGCAGCCCGCTAATGAAACTACTGCACATAACATCAGTTTGTGAAGTTGTGGTATGTTGTTTTGTATCCTGTTTTGTATATTTATGGAGAGTTGTGTGGGAGCCTGGATGACGTAGGTTTGTGGGCAGAGAACTGGACAGAATCTTACAGCTAACCATAAGACGTGTTCGAAAAGGGCACAGGAGAGATTGCTAAAATACTCAAGCATGCATGGATGACTTCTAAATAGGGATACAACACAAGCTTTAAAGGTCCTATATTATAAAAAATGGATTCTTGTGAGCTTACAGTTCCCTCCTCAAAAACCTACCTTTAGTTGTGTTTACTTTCATTCACACATGTTTGAGTCATCCTACATTATCAGTCTGTCCACATCAAGATCAACATGCCTTCATGGAGACAGATACTACACTGTGAAACACTACAGGCAAAGCAATAACATCTCCATGGTGACAGGCAGGCGGTGGATCTTGAGCCAGAAAAATGACATAGTCCATCTTTCATTCAGTCGCCTTATCATGTGGAGGTCTGCGGAGGACAGAACACACAGACACTTTTCCAGAAGCTCGGGGTTCAAGGACAGAGCCGAGCAACACTCTGAATCTCCCTGAGCATGAAGAGCATTCCAGCAGAAGGAAGAGGGCTTTCAGTGGTTTGTTCTGGAAAAGGACTTCACTAATAACACTGGGGTTTTCAGGCTATTGGACTTTAATGCTTTTGTCAGAGCTAATGGAGCCCACAGTTCTGAGCAGTGACATCAGGACAGCCTCATCACACCACAGACACTGGCCTCCTCTATCCTATCCTCTATCCACCCTCCACCATCCACCCTCCATCCTCCTTTTTGTGGTTGTGTTTATTGAACTGAAAACTGCGTCCATACTGTGAGTGGACTTGCATCTCCACAAACCTGACTTCTATTTGGCCTGGTTTAGGGCCTTCTGCTGCTTGTTTCCATAGAAATGTTTTGGCTATAATATTCAACAGTGTAGTGTAAAACTCATCTTCTCCATGGAGAATGTTCTGGAGTATGGTTTTAACTTTCTGTTTCCATGGAGTCATACAAGTGATGTGATACCTCCAGAAAGTTACACAGTGTAGCTTTAAAGCTTAAACTCTTTCTCATTGACACATGTGTTTACAGGCGTTAGACTTAAAGGTAGCAGCGTTCAGCCTCACTCTGCTGCTGTTGCTAGGCTTGTTAACAGGACTCATGCGTTTACAGACAAATATACTGTTACTTGTGCCCTCAGAGGGAGAAAGAAAGAGCGACAGAGAGCAAGAGAGAGAGGAGGTGTGAGAATGTGCAGGAGGTCACCACATAATCCATCTCCTCCATGACAGAGGGGCCTGAGCCCTCAGACTGCAGCAGGGACACTGAGCTTTACACACACACACACACACACACACAGAGAGAGAGCATGTAGTACACTTGACTCTTCTTTTAGCTGCAAACCCACAGAGCAGGCTTTCAATGCATTTATAACATAAGTACTACTGTGAGAGTCGGTAGGCCTGTGCATGGTTCTGGACGTAGGCCTATAAATGTCTCACACACACATACACATCTGATAAGAATCCATCCGGACAGCTGTAGCAGCTAAGCATGAGCCAACTGCACAAACGCTGGTGACAGCTATTTTCAGTGAGTGTTTGCACCACAGTTAGCCAGTATGGAGTTATGGAGATGTGTGATGCAATACAACATGTCCGACAATTCAAACTGACAACTAACCATCAGAGAAGTGCAACAGCGAAGAGCCTCATGTGTATCATGATGTCCTCTGCCCCGGCTCCTCCCCTGCCCCTGGTTTATCACAGTTATGGACGAGAAGGGACCGGACTCTGTGGCTGCATGCAGGGGCCCACAGTGGCTCCACTGAGATCATTAAGAGAAGCACAATCCTCCAGAGACCAGGGGTCACACCGATCCCTCTGCCTCTCCTCTGTCCTCTCTTTGTCCTTCTCCTCTCTCCTCTCACCTGCTCACCTCCTCTCCCTTCTCCCCTCTCTCCTCTGCTCCTCTCTCTCTTGTCCTCTCTCTCTTGTCCTCTCTCCTCTGCTCCTCTCTCTCTTGTCCTCTCTCCTCTGCTCCTCTCTCTTGGCTCTGGGTAAGAGGACACCTGGTTCATGACAAGCATGATTTCACTTTCCGGAGGGCTTAGCTCTGCTGCCCGTCAGGCCCGTGCACGCTGTGCCCGCTGTGATGTACCACTTGTGGCAATCAAGAATGTGGGAGTGCCCCAGCAGCAGAGCCAGCAGCAGCAGCGACTCTGGTCCTCCAGTAACACTCACACTTAAGCACAGACAGAACCGTGCTGTAAGTAAATACATTACACACCTGACACAGCGCTGACCGAACCTGACCACTCTCCCGGGCCACTGCGGGTCTACCGTGTCACAGCGAAGGTCACAGAGCATTATGTAAGCGCTTTTAGGCACCTATAAATACACAGGACCCCCGGGGTGCCGCGGACAGGAAGGACAAACTCCACATTGACAGTTCATTGTGACTGTCTCGATCAGAAACAGCGTAACGCAGTGTGGATGAAAAGTGGCAGCACAGCTCCGAGCCACGGCTCGCCTACGCACTACGCTCCGCACTGACACCGCGCCGACAAAGCGCCCCAGATTAAGGCCAACTTATATAACTGTGTCTCCATTTGAGCTTTTGCGAAGCATGTGCACTCCACCACGCGTAATATGCGCGCTCTGACAAATAAACACGTCCTGTTTGGATGGGGTGTAAACGGCACTACCTGTTCCAGTCAACGAGTTCACCCAAAGTAAAGACAACACCACAGGCATGTCAGCAACTCCGAGAGCGGAGCGAGGCTAGCGCTCCTCCAGACCCGCGCTAGCGCCACTACCAGCCACTCAGTCACGTACACGAGAGCAGGGAGCCCGCTGGAATCACAGCGGCGTGCACACAACGCAAACACGACACACAGGCTGCGGGGACCTGACAGTCCGGAGTCCACGGCCGATGGCACGCACGGCGCGTCCTGCAGTGTAGGCATGCGGCAGCACAGAGTGCACTCACTAAACGTGTCATGTAACTCCGGTGTAACTCCGGTGTAACTCCGGTGTATTAGGCTCCCGGGCCGCGCTCTGTGCAGCGCCGTACCGACCAGTGTCCGGGGGGCGCCGCGGGCACAGCCGGCCCCCGCGCTCTTACCTCGGGATAGTGATGCATTTCGTGTTGATGTTTTGGGTGGTGATGGCTCGTTCCAGTTCGTCCAGTTGACCCGTCTTCTTGAGTTTCTTGACCAGACTTTTGACCGCCTTTTCACACCACTTCTCCTCTTGACCGTTCTGCTCTCCCTTCTTCCAGCCCAACAGTCTTTTAACGATGGGGGGAGTGAAAGGCAGGATTGACATCTTGAGTTCTACTAAGTCCGTCCGATGCCACAAAGTTGGACAGTTAGTTCCGAGCCCGTGCAGAAAACGTCCCAGTGTCCCGGTTCCGTCCAGAAACACGGCGCGCGCACAAAAGATGCTTTAGTCCTCCGTAAAGTGGCGCAGACACATCCCGAAGTTAAACCTCAACTTGAGCGCACTGTCTGTGCGGTGCGCCACGGGCTGGGGAGCTGAGGACGCAGTATCACTCCGCGAGAAAACCTAGATCCGTCTGCAACGTTAAAGCCTGATTTTAATAAACAGAACCTCGTCCAAGTTACACCGAAGTTACGAAACTCCACAAAATACATATATACGGCGCACACTTGTGTGACCTAATCCTCGTTTCCTCCGGAAAGCCTGGACCTATATGTTGTCCCAAAGTTGCACTCAGCCCTCCGCCGCCGAGTCCGCCAAGTGAAGTCTGCCAGAAGTCTGCAGCAAATGCAAATAGAGGGTCTGCCGCTGAGAGTCCTTTGAGCGGAGACGGACTGGACCTGTGAAAGGCCAGAGCCAGGCGCAGCAGCTGCCCAAACACCCCCTCCACACCCAAACACCCCCTCCACACCCACACCCCGCTCTTCGCTCTCCACACCCCGCTCTCCTCACCCCGCTCCAAGTGCGCTCATAAACTGGACTGCTGCGGTTACGCATGACCCCATCATGCTCCGAGCACACATTGTGCAATGGTAAATATATGCGCACTGAGTCAACCTGGTCATTTTTCACTGCAACAGCCGCTATTGTTGATGAAATAAACACACTCACACTATTAGCATCTTGCAGACAACTTCTGGGCTGCCCGGTCAGGTGGGAACATTTATTACTTTATAGTTCATCTGAGGGAGAAGAACTCACTCAGTGTGATGCACGTGTAAGCCAACTGTCAGCGTGCCAAAGAGGAGCAGGTTTATTACAGCTGCAAAGGCCTCATACTCCCTTGTCATAACAGAGTATAGTAATAGTAACAGTTATATTTGGACTTGCACATTAGTTTAGGAGGCTTCTGCATTCAAACAATGCATGACTATAGCACTTCGATTTTATTTTTAAATCTCTTTTATTTGTAGGCCTACTATGTGTAGACCTATTTATATGTGGGTGAAGCTGCCAAGAAACGTAATACTTTGACTGTGAGCCACTTGGAAACATGGAGTCAGTGTGTTCTCTGACATAAATCTCTGTGTGCTCTGTTCTGATGAGCTGCATATCTGTGTCCATAAAACATGCAGGGAGCTGTCACACAACACAGCCCCAGGACACACTCACACACAGCACAGACATGACCAGACCTGCCCTGCTCCCACACACACACACATATACACACGCACGCACGCTCCCTCACTACAAGACGCCCACACGCTGCTCCTGTCTGCTCCTGTCTGCCGCCCCATTCAAAAGTCAAGAAGTCCTCAGGCCAGGAGCATGGCTGACAGGAGCATGGCTGACAGGAGCATGGCTGACAGGAGCTCGCTGACAGGAGCAAGCCCAGGCTGACAGGAGCATGGTCAAGCTGACAGGAGCAGGCTGACAGGAGCAGGGCCGGACTGACAGGAGCAGGGCTTGGCTGACAGGAGCAGGGCCGGACTGACAGGAGCAGGGCTTGGCTGACAGGAGCAGGGCCGGACTGACAGGAGCAGGGCTTGGCTGACAGGAGCAGGGCCAACCTGACAGGAGCAGGGCCGGGCTGACAGGAGTGGGTTGACAGGAGCAGGCTGACAGGAGCAGGGCCGGGCTGACAGGAGCAGAGGAGAGAGTGTGGGGTTAGGCCTTTGTTGTCGGCTTCAAAAGACTAAACTTTATGGCCGTGCTCTCCTGCTCTAATGGCCGCACTTGAAGCACTCGTAAAGTTCTGGAGACCCGCCCTGAACAAAGCCGTGGAACACTCTGTGGGTTCTATTAGTGTAACGACGCCACAGCCGAGACAATGGAACAAACTGTTTCACTTAGAATGTGAGCTGGAGGAGTGAGGCCTTCACAGAACTGCCCAGAGTGACTCCTCCGAGCGCACCTCTTTTAATGTCTTTTTATACTGGACTTAAAAATAATAATAATAATGATACAAATAAATGCCATGGGATTTACAAAAAATGAAAAAGTTAAACTAAAATGTAGAAGTAAAAAGAAAAAGTAATAATAATAAATGAAAATAAACCACAAATATCACAAATATAAATTAAATGAAGTACATAATTCTATGTTTTGTTTTGTTTTTTATATAGTCTTCTTATTGTTGGACTGGACAATGGACAATATATATAGATAGAATAGACAGATAAATACTTTAATGATCCCAAAGGAGATTCCATTTTCAGCAGCAGTAACAAAGAACAAACATAATAGTAACATAACAGTCCAGTGCTGGGGGTTCTCCAGGATGGACAGGAGTTTGTTTAGGAGCCTCTTCTCAGTCACACATGTGAATGAGTCAAGCTCTGCTCCACTCCAGATCCTGTCTTCCTCACCAGCTCATTCAACCACACGGCGTCCTTCTTGAGGCTTCCTCCTCAGCAGACCACAGTGTTGGAGAGGACACTGAGATGACTGTCTGGTAGAACATCAGCAGGAGCACCTGGCTTACTTAGAAAGTACAGCCTGGTCTGTGCCTTTCTGTAGAACAGGTCTGTGTTCTCAGACCAGTCCAGTCTGTGGTTGAGATGTAGATCTAAATACTTACAATGTTGGGAAGGTTACTTTTAAAATGTATTCCCCTACAGATTACATATTACACACACCAAAATGTAGTTTGTAACGTAATCCATTAAATTATTTAAAGTGAGTAACGTAATCTGAATACTTTGGATTACTTGATTTGCAGTAGAGAAGCAAAGACTCGGAAATCTTCACTTAAGATCTTTTGTTTGCTACAAGAAAATGAAAAGCCCAGACTTTACTGAACCAAATTAAAAATATTATTGACAGAAGACAAGGAAACACGTCCACACAGCATGATTTAGTCCTGTTAAATCCTGTTTTAGTCCTGCTTTAAACCTGGTATTAGACATGATTTTGATCTAGTTTAGACCTGGTTTTAGTCCTGGTTTAGTCCTGGTTTAGTCCTGGTTTAGACATGGTTTTAGACCTGGTTTAGACCTGGTTTTAGACCAGTTTTAGACATGGTTTAGATCTAGTTTAGATCTAGTTTAGACCTGGTTTTAGTCCTGGTTTTGTCCTGGTTTAGACATGGTTTTAGACCTGGTTTAGACCTGGTTTTAGACCAGTTTTAGACATGGTTTAGATCTAGTTTAGATCTAGTTTAGACCTGGTTTTAGTCCTGGTTTAGTCCTGGTTTAGTCCTAGTTTAGACCTGGTTTAGACCTGGTTTTAGACCTGTTTCAGACCTGGTTTAGATCTAGTATAGATCTAGTTTAGACCTGGTTTTAGTCCTGTTTTAGTCCTGGTTTAGTCCTGGTTTTAGTCCTGGTTTAGACCTGGTTTTAGACCAGTTTCAGACCTGGTTTAGATGTAGTATAGATCTAGTATAGGTCTAGTTTAGATCTAGCTTAGACCTGGTTTTAGTCCTGGTTTTGACATGGTTTAGACCTGGTTTTAGACCTGGTTTAGATCTAGTATAGATCTAGTTTAGACCTGGTTTTAGTCCTGTTTTAGTCCTGGTTTAGACATGGTTTAGACATGGTTTTAGACCTGGTTTAGACCTGGTTTTAGACCTGTTTTAGACATGGTTTAGATCTAGTATAGATCTAGTTTAGATCTAGTTTAGACCTGGTTTTAGTCCTGTTTTAGTCCTGGTTTTAGTCCTGGTGTAGTCCTGGTTTAGACCTGGTTTTAGACCAGTTTCAGACCTGGTTTAGATGTAGTATAGATCTAGTATAGATCTAGTTTAGATCTAGTTTAGACCTGGTTTTAGTCCTGGTTTAGACCTGGGTAATCCATTTATTTCAACAAAGTAACTGTAATCCAATTACCACTCATTGAAACAGTAACTGTAACTGAATACAGTTACTCATAATTTGTACTCTGATTACGTAACTCTGGTACATGTAATCTGTTACTCCCCAACACTGAATACTTATAACTCTTTACAAACTCCACAGTGTGGCTTTAATGATCACAGGTTGCAACTGTGACCTGCTTCTCCTAAAGTCCACCACCATCTCTTTGGCCTTTGCAGTGTTCAGTTGAAGGTGGTGAGCCCTGCACCACACCACACAGTCCTCAAAGATCTGCCTGTACTCCTCTCGTCATCATTCCTGATGCACACAACATCTGTGTCATCAGAGAACTTGTGCATGTGACACAGCACAGAGTTGTAGCTAAACTCTGACATGTACAGGTACAGTACAGTTCCCTGTGGAGCTTCTATGCTGCAGACAACAGTTCTAGATGTGCTAAGTAAAACTAACAAATGACTATGACTGAAACTTAGGTTTAAACTTGAAAAAAACATATTCCTCTGTTTTCTGATCGATGTTCTAATGGAGTTTCCTCATCACAAACAGACCTGGACTTGTTTTATTTGAGTCATACATTTTTAACACACAAACCTTAGGATGACTTCTTCTCTCAAACTGAAAACACTCTGTTCCAACTTGTGATGTCATGTGGTAATACAGGAAGTGCTCCACTGTGTTTTTAAACCCCACACACCTTTACTAGAAATATTTGGATAATTTCAGCTTTGGAGTTGCAAATCTCTACTGAACTAAATGTAAAAGGAGCTACCACTACATGACATCACAAGGTGGAACAGAGCATTTTGACCTTTAGAGATGAAGGCAGATTAATAATAAAGAGTTACTGAAACATGTGAATGGAACAAAGCACACGTCCAGGTCTGTTTTTGAGGAGGTTAAAACATTCTAACACAGCTAAAAGTTCACATGAGTTTATTTTGTGTAAAATAGGACCTTTAATCTAAATACAAATGGAAAACCTACCTGGACTGTATTGTAACAGTGCTGGAGAGAGCGAAATAGTATTAAGTGTGGAGTAAAGATGGGATATAAAACTACATGGGAAGTATTTCAGTGGTTTAGTGGTGGCAATAAATAAATAAATAAATACATACATACATACATACATACATACATAAATCCTTTGTGCACCGTGGCTCTGCCCTTTTCTCTCTGGTCTGTATAAACACAGTATGTGCCTCGTGTGTGGACCACAGTTAAACTGGATTAAACCAACAGTACTATGTCTTTAAAGTATGAGTACACAAGTAGAAGGAAAGCAGCAATAGTGGCTCAGTAGGCTGTTTGCCCACTAACCCGGAGGTCAGTGGTTCAGTGTGAGTGCAGAGCAAAGCATACCACATAATGTTGTTGTGCCCTTGGGCAAGAGCTGGCGATGGTGTGAGAAGAGTAGCACAGAGCTGAGAGCTGCTTTTCCTCCGTGCACACTGTGGTTCCTGTGTTTTACTCCTCGTGTGCATGTATAGCCAAGCTCACACCACACTGACAGGTGCGGCCCTCAGTCTGGATGCTCCTGTCAGCCATTGGAAAGAGGATGAACTCTCATCTGAGTTTGTGGTTTTAGCCAAATGAAAATGCAGCTTCATATTTGGAGAGATTTAAACATGTTTGAGCAATCTCAAATTTCACTGCCACTGGAACACACCCACTGCTCTGTACTTACTTTGTCCTCCAGTTTTATTTTTTTAATCTGTGATAGACGTAGGATTCAGCAGTGTCATGTAGTCATTTTTGCACATATGAATAAAAATGCTCTAGTGTGATGTGCAGAGATCCAGAGGAGGGGCCCATGCGGCGCTTTGTTGTGAAGATGTTTACACCAGCTTCCACTGAGCACCACACTTTTCTAAATTGGAAGTCAGGGGACATCTTTGATTTTAAATTTAGATTAAAATTATATTATGATTCAGTAAATATATACATAATAATGATCCATGGGTGTCATAGATTATAATTGTATAACAATACAACACAAGTACAATATCGCTTCTAAAATAAAGTTGTGTGGACTTGAACACATTAGATGCATTCAGATGAGCCTGAACACTCAAACCAAAAACAGTCCACTTCATCACAGGTTAGTTGGATTCCCATTGAAAAAGTGTGCACACATATGATATAGTGCAGGAGTGCTCAATACGTTGATCGCGAACTACTAGTCGATCGCCAAGGTCGTGTGGGTAGATCGCCGTGTCTCGTCTCGGACTCGATCGCGTTTGGACTCGGTCTTGTCTCTCACTCGAGGTTTGACACTCAACAAGTGTGATCATATTTCATTACGGCCACTGCTGTTGGTAATAAACTTGTAGCGGGTGCAGGAGCGTGTGGGGCGTCTCAGTGCAGCCTGTGCGCTCATTTGAAACCCGCAGAGACTCTACAGCACATCACAAACACACACGCTCCCTATGCACGGCTCGTCTGCGACAGCGTGTGCCCTCGTGTACCAGCGTGCATCACAGGGCAGGTTCAACTTCCTAAACATCCTACCTGTCCATCTGCCTCACGTCAGCACGCCGCCCCTCGCCTTTTCACGCTCTCGCTCCTTCCTGCGTACAGCGAACACAAGCCCCTCCCACAGTGCGGCTGATTAGAAGAGCAAGACCAAACGTGAAGCAAAAACCAGTCTAAATTTGTGTTCCAGTGTTGGCACAAAGCAGGTCTACAGCATAGAGCGGATCTACAGAACAGACCTACTGCCACATTTGGCTGAAGTTTGTCTAACAAAAGTGACAAATGCATCTGTGTTTGTCACGATGTGCGTTTGGTTTGGTAAATGTACAGAGGCTGGTAAATATCACTGCAAAACCAGAAAAGAATGTAACTCCAGTTTGGAACTTTAAAAAACAGGTTTAAAAATCTTTCTTCACTTTTTCCACAGTCTTGTGTAAAGTGCCAGAGGAAGTTCACTTAAAGAAGAGGTTCTCAAACTGTGGGTGAGGGTCCAAAAAAGGGGCACAGAGTGTTTCAGTGCAGTTTGCTTGGCTTTGTATTAGGTAGATCATTATGACTTGGTCATTTTGTAAGTAGCTTGCACACTGAAAAAGTATGAGTACCCCTGATATAGTGAAACCACTGCCACAAGACCTGACTGCAGACTCATGTTTGGTGCACTAAGAGAAGTCTTCCTATGTGCAGGTATTGATGCTTTGCAGCTGATGTCATCCACATTCCGTGGGGGTGTGACACTAACTGTAGGCATGTGCTGTCTGAGGCTTTGTTCGACTTTAATCTGAGCTTTATTTTAATCATTTAACCATAAAGAACTGACTTAGCTGAATTAAAAAAGGTGAGACGATTTTTACTGTTAAAGTCCTTCTCAGATAACTTTACGGTCCAAGGTCACAAACAGTTTTTCACTTGAATCACTCTCAACTTTTAGATTTTTTTGTTGAAAATCAAATGCCTAACAGCACCTTCAACACTGATATTGATCTCTGTCTCCAGAAAATGTGCTGCTTAAATTCCTTTTGTATTTTTTCTTCAGTTATCAGACAATCTTTTGTCAAACTTTTTTGTAACTGCTGAACATTCTGCCATACACAGACATTCAGAACACTCCTGGTGTGATGTGAAAGTATCAGTTGCTTGATGACCCATTGTTGAAAGCTGGACTTATGGCTCTGTACAATAATGTACTTATACATTAGAAAAACAAGTAGAAACTCTGGACTGGTGTGTGTTTTAAAGGGCTGCATTACATCATTTTCTGATCGATGTTCTCATGTCGTCTCCTCATCACAAACAGAATGAAGTTGTGTCACATGTTTAACACACAAACCCTGCAGATTTAGGCTGAGTTCTCTCAAACAGAAAACACTTTAATCCACCTTGTGATGTCATCATGTAGTAATACAGACAATACCCCACTGTGTATTTAAACTCCATTCACCTTCACTAGAATCATTTGAATCATTTCAGATCAAGAATTGCCAATCTCTCTCTCTCCTTTTTTTTCTCCTTTTTTTTCTTTTTTGGGAAACAAAAACAAAACATAAACCATGAGTACATGGGTCATGACAGGAGAGTCCAAGCTGAAACAAAAGGTACCAAATGCATGAACAACAAATTTGCATTCACAACTCCACTCACTGGACATATAAGAGACAAAATATAAATTAAAACAAACAAAACTCAATGCACAATTCTTCAACTCCAGAGCTCCATATTTTCCAAAACACAACAGTCTATACTGTTTTTAAAGGTTTCTACAGTGTTGAACTGTTTAAAGTCATTGCGCCAAATATTTTACAAACCAAAATCTCTACCAGAAATTTCTTTCTTCCTCGATCTTATAAAAAAATTATATATATATATATATATATATATATATATATATATATATATATATATATATATATATATATATTTTTTTTTTTCCCCGTTTATGGTCGTCCAAACTAATAATAATGTTAACGAAGGTGAAAAAGTTTATTATTTATGATCGTGTGAGAAAAACTACAATGAGAGTTTTTTGTTTTTTTTTATGTGAGGACATTTTGTTTTCGTTTATGGTCGTGCAAAGTAATACTAACAATAATGAAGGCACAAAGGTTTATGGTTTATCATTGTACAAAATAAAAATAATTGCCAGTCTCAACTGAACAAAACGTAAAAGGAGATGTTCACTTGAAAACAACCACTACATGACATCACAGGGTGGAACAGAGCATTGGTGCTTTGGAGATGTAGACAGATAAATAATGAAGGATTAGTCAAACATGTGAATGAAACAAAACACAACTCCAGGTCTGTTTTTGAGGATGTAACAGCATTCTAACATGGCTTAAAGCTCAGACTTTATTTTGTATAATATAGGACCTTTAACTGAAGCCTGTTAGCCTGTTAGCCTGTTAGCCTGTTAGCCGTGTTAGCGCCTAGCATGCCCTGTCCTGCAGCAGTGTGTCTTTCGCTGCAGATCCAGGAGCGAGGTTAAAAATAGTCTCTCTGGCTCCACTTCAGAGGTGCACAGTGGGCCTTTCATCTATTTGTGAGCTGTGCAGTATATCAGTGTGTCCTTATGTGCCGCACTAGCCCCAATATCAGCCATCAACAGATTCTTCACGCGGTAACAACATGGACGAGAGACGGGAGGGGCCCAGGCTCCGACAATCTATTCAAAACAGAAGAAGACTATTAAAGAGGAGACATTACACTTCTATTATCTATATATTTACACACCATGTTACCTTTTATTAGTCTCACTTTATTCGCTCAAAATATATTAACATGAAACCAGTCGGTGTCTGTTCTGGTAGTGTTGTAGTCAAGACTGCACTTATACGGTGACCATCGGCATGACTCCGAAAATTAGGACACTTAGGCCCAAAAGTGAGGACACTACTGGAACAAGCGGGGCTCTATCTGAAGAAGACATGCTCAGAAGAGCCAAGTGTTTTGTCTTATTTCCATGATGCATGCAGCGATGCAATGGTGGTGGCTTGTGTTGTTGCGATATTGAATGTTTTTTCGCTAAATATCACGTGCTCTTTACAGAATGTAGCCGGGTTTTTGCCTTGAACCCTAAAGAAATGTGGCACCCTACTGAACGAAGTTAAACAGAAGCGCATGCTGTTCACAGACACCAGCATGAACACACTCACAGTTTGTTCATCAGGCAGTAATACAGTGCATTCAGTCCACGTTCACCCAAAATATGAACGTGTTCAGGTACAACACTGCTGAGCACTAAGCATGAAGGACATCTTCCTTTTTGGCATTTGCTTTTGTTCAACAGCAAACAGTTTCAAACATTGCTATGGCAGCATCGCAGGTGCAATATAAGCGGGGATTTGTGGTGATGCGTGCAACAGTGGAGGCCGATGGTCTGAAATGAGGACAAAATATCAAAAATGAAGACGCATAACAGAGGTCCATACAGAAGGCTCCAAAAACGGACTGTCCAGCCGAAATCCAGATGAATGGTCACCCTACGCACTAATCGAGACCAAGACCTGTCCAAGACCACAGGATCCTGAGATCGAGACAAGAACCAAGACCTCTGAGGGTTGAGACCGAGACAAGACCGAGACTTTTAAAGGCTGAGACTGAGACAAGACTGAGACTTTTAAAGGCTGAGACTGAGACAAGACTGAGACCATGCCCCAACGAGACCAAATTGAGATTGCCTTTGTAATTTTCAACATTTATTTGTATGTTACGGTTATTTTGGCAGATATACTCTATATCAATGTTTTTTATAAAGCTATTTCCATTTTATCACTAGTCGAGTGTCAGACCTCGAGACCAAGACAAGACCAAGTCCAAGCGCCTTCAAGACTAAGACAAGACCGAGTCCAAGCACCTTCAAGACCAAGACAAGACCGAGTCCAAGCACCTTCAAGACCAAGACAAGACCGAGTCCAAGCACCTTCAAGACCAAGACAAGACCGAGTCCAAGCGCCTTCAAGACTAAGACAAGACCGAGTCCAAGCACCTTCAAGACCAAGACAAGACCAAGTCCAAGCGCCTTCAAGACTAAGACAAGACCAAATCCAAGCACCTTCAAGACCAAGACAAGACCAAGTCCAAGCGCCTTCAAGACTAAGACAAGACCGAGTCCAAGCACCTTCAAGACCAAGACAAGACCGAGTCCAAGCACCTTCAAGACCAAGACAAGACCGAGTCCAAGCACCTTCAAGACCAAGACAAGACCGAGTCCAAGCGCCTTCAAAACCAAGACAAGACCAAATCCAAGCACCTTCAAGACCAAGACAAGACCGAGTCCAAGCACCTTCAAGACTAAGACAAGACCGAGTCCAAGCACCTTCAAGACCAAGACAAGACCAAGTCCAAGCGCCTTCAAAACTAAGACAAGACCGAGTCCAAGCACCTTCAAGACCAAGACAAGACCGAGTCCAAGCACCTTCAAGACCACGACAAGACCGAGTCCAAGCACCTTCAAGACCACGACAAGACCGAGTCCAAGCACCTTCAATACTAAGACAAGACCAAATCCAAGCACCTTCAAGACCAAGACAAGACCGAGTCCAAGCACCTTCAAGACCACGACAAGACCGAGTCCAAGCACCTTCAAGACCACGACAAGACCGAGTCCAAGCACCTTCAAGACCACGACAAGACCGAGTCCAAGCACCTTCAATACTAAGACAAGACCAAATCCAAGCACCTTCAAGACCAAGACAAGACCGAGTCCAAGCGCCTTCAAAACCAAGACAAGACCAAATCCAAGCACCTTCAAGATTAAGACAAGACCGAGTCCAAGCACCTTCAAGACCACGACAAGACCGAGTCCAAGCACCTTCAAGACCACGACAAGACCGAGTCCAAGCACCTTTAATACTAAGACAAGACCAAATCCAAGCACCTTCAAGACCAAGACAAGACCGAGTCCAAGCGCCTTCAAGACCAAGACAAGACCAAATCCAAGCACCTTCAAGATTAAGACAAGACCGAGTCCAAGCACCTTCAATACTAAGACAAGACCAAATCCAAGCACCTTCAAGATTAAGACAAGGTCGAGTCCAAGCGCCTTCAAGACCAAGACAAGACCGAGTTCAAGCGCCTTCAAAACCAAGACAAGACCAAATCCAAGCACCTTCAAGATTAAGACAAGACCGAGTCCAAGCAATTTCAATACTAAGACAAGACCAAATCCAAGCACCTTCAAGACTAAGACAAGACCGAGTCCAAACGCGGTTGAGTCCGAGATGAGACCAAGACCAAAAAAACGGTCTTGAGTATTATGATACTACGTTACAACGCTATGCGCTACTGAAACTACTGCATATTACATCAGGTTTGAGTTTAAGTTGTATTGTATTGTATTGTTGTATTGTTTTGCATCATGTTTTTTGTATATTTATGGGGAATTGTCATGTGGGAGCATGGGTGGCGTAGGTTTATGGGCGGAGTCTTGTACATGATCGTACTGCTAACATACCGTGAAGAGGGTTTGAATAGGACTCAGGAGAGATCACTAAAATACTCCAACGTGCATGGAGGACATCTAAACCCTCTTCAGGCCTGTTTGTGATGGAGGAATGTTGTTATAACATGGTGGAAAGCTTAAGATTTTGCATAATACAGAGGGTATTATGCAAAATCTTGAGGTCTCTTTATATTGCTCTGTAGATAATTTCATCTTCTGTATTTGACCCATCCTTCAGTGTCACTGGGGCAGCCTGTCAAGAGCAGTGGGCGCAGCAGTGGAGCACCCAGCACCCATCCCCAGAGGTTTTTCAGGGACAATCAAAGTGCCGAGATGCAGGAAGAATATGCAAACATCAACCTCTGAAGTTGTTCATGTAAATACACTCTCTGCTCCCTCCTTCTGTCCTAAAATCACCTTCACTCAGCCTCTCCACCTCCTCCTCACCAACACTCGTTGTCTGACTGCGTAGTATCGTTTAAAGGGCTCGTATCGCACTATTTTCTGATATAATGTAGTTTTCTCATCACAAACATGCCTGGAGTTGTGTTTTGTTTCATTCACACATATTCAGAAAACACTGTTCCTTCTTGAGATGTCATGTGGAACAGGAAATGCTCTACTGTGTTTTTAAACTCCATAGACCTTCACTAGAATCATTTGGAAAATTTTAGCTCTGGAGTTTCTTATCTCTACAGAACTAAAGTAAAAAAAAAGTGGCTTTGACATTGTAGATAGACTAATAATAAATGGTTACTCAAAACGCAACTCCAGGTATGTTTTTGTTGAGGTAAAAACATTCTAACAATCAATTTTAAAACATAAAGGTCCACTGTTTCTGGTTCTTTTGTGTCTCTTGAGATGTTGTTGCTTTATGTTCCACAGAACTGCATAAAATGTATGTGATATATTTTTAGTATTAATACCTGTTCAAATGAGTATCTAGTGTTCATACTAGTTCTAGTATCGATTAGTATCTGATTTTTGATACTTTTGACAACCCAACATACAACATCCAGTCAAAGTAATAACTCCATGGACACAAGCAGGTGGCAGACCCTACCTCAGGAAAGTTATTGCAGCTTTAATACCATGTGTACTAAAGTCTAGTGCAGTGAGTCTTGCAGTTCCATTTTGCTGACTGGAGCTCTCTGCACCTCCTCTGGGACTTTCAGCACTCTGCTGCAGCCAGCAGCTGTAGCCCCTTATCTGCAGAGGAGTGTGCACCCTCCCACCCCCTCCCTCAGACACCTGCTCGCACCCGGACGACTAATCTAGTGAGCCTTTTCTAATGTGGGTGAAGTTTAAGATTTGACCTCCTGAACATGCGCAGCAGATATGACATAACGCCATAGTTATGATCTGACAAATAAAAATAACCTTTATTTGGTTAGATCAATAAACTGTGAGAAGATTGCTTTGCTTGTTCATAAACTGCAGAAGCAAAACTCTTTGGATGGAAGTGATGGCAGGTGATGACATGGGTAGAGACATTCTGTTTTAGAACGTCCTTCTATAACTTTTTGTTTTCTTCTTTTCTCCACAAACAAGCTCTTCACTGATGCAAAACTTTGATAGATATTTTGCTGAGGGACTATCCACCAAACCAAGTCAGAATCAGAAAAATGTGAAAACCTGTCAAATGCACTTTAAACTATTCAGGACTTTGGAGAAGCCATTCTCGTCCTCCTCTCATCCACATGGTCCAGAGAAAGTTTGTGCAATGTCTCCTGAAGGACGAGGATGTGGTGGGGGGAGGTTCCTGGCGTAACACCGGGCCGCAGACAGCTGGCCTACCCGGGTGACGTGTGGCTGACACTGGGCTGGTGCGGGCCGGGTGGGCGGGTGCGTGTGTGTGGTTGTGTGTGGGTGGGGGAGGGGCTACAGATGGTGGAGTGGACCACAGGGAGGTGTGTGTGTGGAGGGGGGGCGCATGTGAGAGAATTACGGAGCACAAAAGGCACGTCATCAGGCCAGAGCGCCGGGACAATCCGATGGACGGTCGTGACATTGTGTGGTCAAGGGGGAGGAGGGGACAGGGGCAGAGGGGAGGGGACAGGGGGAGAGGGGAGGGGGCTGTCAGCTGGTGTCCCGGCACAGAAGGGGGTCATGCGGTCTGGTCTGGACTCTGCTCAGATTGATAAACAACAGAGGGACAGAATATGATCGTGTCAACAATGTGGAGGACTGACCATTAGAAAGCTCATTACTGACAATATATGAGGAGGAACCAAGTAGGGAGGTGTAATACTTTCTTTTTTTTTTATTGATTATTTAAATAAATTAATTTTATATATGAATTATCTATATTACACACACAATATTTTACCTTTTATATCTTGAAAAAATATGTATTAAAAGTCCTATATTATTACGCAAAACTTTCTCATGTGAACCTTTAGTCATGTTGTTTAGTCATGATTTTACCTGATCAAAAATATACCCAGAGTTGTGTGTTGTTTCATTCACACACGTTGAGTATATCCCCGCATTATTAGTCTGTCTGCATTGTACCTTCCGTGCAGGAGAGATTGATCATTCCAGACCTGAAATCATCCAAATGATTCTAGTGAAGGTGTATGGAGTTTAAAAACAAAATGGAGCGCTTCCTGTACATGACATCACAAGATGGAACAGAGTGCTGACGTTTGAGAAAAAAAACTCAACTCTGTGATGAGGACATAACTTTATAACATAGATCAGACAATGGTGTAATATGGTGTAATATGGGATCACTCAATGGTAACTGGATGGTGATTATTCAGAATATTATTTAAAAATTATCTACTCGACCGAAAAAAGGTGTCTTGCCCTCTCCAGGTGGGTGGAGAGTCCCTGCCTCAAGTGAAGGAGTTCAAGTATCTCAGGGTCTTGTTCACGAGTGAGGGGAGGATGGAGCGTGAGATTGACAGGTGGATCAGTGCAGCGCCTGCAGTGATGCAGTCGCTGTATCGGATCGTTGTGGTGAAGAGGGAAAGCTCAGCTCCTCCACGTGGAGAGGAGCAGCTGAGGGGAGGGCATCTGTTCTGATGCCTCCTGGGTGCCTCTCTCGGGAGGTGTTCATGTCCCACTGGGAGAAGACCCCGAGGAACACCCAGGACACGCTGGAGGGACTATATCTCTATGGCCTCGGAACACCTCGGGTCCCCCTGGAGGAGCTTGGGGAACTGTCTGGGGTGGAGGAAGTCCCTGCCTAGACTGCTGCGCCTGCGACCTTGCCCCAGATAAGAGAAAGAAAATGGATGGATGGAATCCTGATGCTGTTAATAATTATGAATACTGTACTGAAAAATATTCAAAGGAAGAAGGAATTTCAGCATTTGGGAAAATGTGCCTTTTTTGGTGATTTATTTGTGTATTTTTATTCTTGATGTGATCAGTGTACAGTGTGTATATGTGAGTAACATGTGTATAACTGAACAGTTCTAAAAGGGACACTACATTATGCAACATGTAAAATGAGGCAGACATCAGGTCATAAAGGGTTCAGTGTAGATATGAGTCAAATATGGACATTAACATTCCTAAATGTAAGTGTTAAAATGAGTTTATTCACCCTCAAACATGAGGAAGAGCTCCATCACCCATAGGACCTCACGGAGCAGAGCCTCGATGTGCTGTGTGGGGGTTCCTGCTCACTCTGTATCCCCTGAAATCTGGAAAAGAAATACACTTGTAATCTCTCCAATGACTCGAGAGGTAATGCTAACCTGTCCTCTCAGCCCCTCCTCCGACAGGCTCATATCTCCTCGCCGTCTCCAGCTCATAACTCGATGACCTCAGAGCAATATCCTGTCTGCTATCAATGAGATTAGCTGCGCACACTAACAACAGGAAATGAGCTCTCAGAGGGATGCTCCTCACAGCCACTGGTGACTCACACACTCGTATGGGACTTTCTCTGCTCTGCTGGAACTTCAGAAAGTACTGCATTTACAATCAAAGACGCTGGACATGACAACTTACATTTTGATGTAGACACCAACCGCCAAGTCACACACACACGTACACACACAGCACAGTCATACCTATAGACACTTGAGCCTCTGTCCCTGCGTGGCACATGCGGTACAGCAGTTGTCTTATCACCAGGTGGTTGACAGTTCACATCACAACAGACAGATGTGCCACATGAGAAACAGCCCGAGTCAACAGGAGGTCAGCACATTATGACAGAGCGAGTCACCACAACTGCATCATACAAGAGTAAACCTGAACCCAGACTGAACCCGGACTGAACCTGGACTGAACCCGGACTGAACCCGGACTGAACCCGGACTGAACCAGGACTGAACCCGGACTGAACCCGGACTGAACCAGGACTGAACCCGGACTGAACCCGGATTGAACCAGTAGGCCATGTAACTGCACTTTTACTTGAGTAGCCTAAAATATTCAACACATTGACAATGACTAAAAAATGACAGATGGATAATTGATATAGACACAAGGACTAAACCTGGACTAAACCTGGACTAAACCTGGACTAAACCTGTCTAAGTGTGAGTCTCACACTGGTCAGGCCTCACAGGAGAAGTCACGCCGCTGCACTTAGCTAACATGATTAGCTTCAGGTCATTTGGGAGTCTGCAATACTTCCTGTGAGTCGCTCACTGTGCAGGTTCACGCTGAAGTCTCTCGCTGAAGGTTCACACTGAAGGTTCACGCTGAAGGCTCTCGCTGAAGGTTCACGCTGAAGGCTCTCGCTGAAGGTTCACGCTGAAGGTTCATGCTGAAGGTTCATGCTGAAGGTTCATGATGAAGGTTCACGCTGAAGGTTCACACTGAAGGTTCATGATGAAGGTTCACGCTGAAGGTTCATGCTGAAGGTTCATGCTGAAGGTTCATGCTGAAGGTTCATGCTGAAGGTTCACGCTGAAGGTTCATGCTGAAGGTTCATGCTGAAGGTTCATGCTGAAGTTCATGCTGAAGGTTCATGCTGAAGACTCATGCTGAAGGTTCACTCTGAAAGTTCACGCTGAAGGCTCTCACTCGAGGCTCTCGCTGAAGGTTCATGCTCACTGGCATGTGAAAAATGCAGTGCTCACAGATCCAAAGGTCTTTATGGCTGCAAAGCATTTAAGCGCTCTGTGTGGAGTTTGCATGTTCTCCCAGTGCCTGCGTAGGTTTCCTCCAGGTGCTCCTGTTTCCCCCACTGACCATGTGGGACCAGGACACCCCTGAAAAACAGACCCTTAATCTCAGAGAGACTATCCCGGTTAAATAAAGGTCAATAAAATAATAATTTAAAACAAAAAGTCAGATGAAAGGTGTATGGAGTTTAAAAACACAGAGGAGCACTTCCTGTATTACTACATGACATCAGAAAGTGGAACAGAGTGTCTTAAGTTTTAGATAAGAATAAGCAGGGTTTGTGTGTTAAACTCCTGGTCTGTTTGAGTTACTTTGAGTTATTTTGACTTTTTATACATCATATGTGACAGCAAATGTGGCAGGAGACCTTCCAGAGGAAACACTGTGAGGGAAAGGACCATTTTATCACCAACGGAAACACCAGAGCAGAGTGAGAGTGAGGCCTCTCCTGTTGTGTTCACCTGGCGCCCCCTGGAGGCTGATGTGATGCTGCAGGACACAGAGGAGGGACACTTTTGTCTCTTCCACAGGATCTGCTGATCCTCCATGCCCTCAGCTCCTGTGAAACTGACCTGAGACCTTTGACTGACACACAAAGAACAATGAGATGCACAGTGGGAATGATGCAGCACGTCTCTCTCTCTCGCCATAGAATAGAAAATACTACATATTAGTCCGGTTCCTTATATACTTTTGTGGGAATTTTTTGGGGATTTGCTAACCTATATATTTTTGGAAAGGTTATAGTATATGGAGTCAGAAAATCAATGTTTGCATTTGCCCACATGTCTTTATGGTGGCCATATTGGATTTTTTAAAAATGGCTGCCAAAAAACCCTTTTTGGAATATCTCAGCCTCTGAATAAGTTGAAATTTTGATTTTAACTGCTAAACCCACATTTTCAGGGTCAGGGAATCAAATGGTGCTAGTTACAAACCTGTAAGACCTACCCACATTAACCCTTAGATGAATAAGTGGGTCAAAAATGACCCGGTTTGGTTGTTTTCTTGCAATTTCACTGTAATATTCACATGGAATACTCCATGTTCCTCCAAAAACATGTTTTTTTTTTTTTTTTAAATGATCTTGCTGAAATACATCAACAATATGGGTAAAACAAATTATAAACATCACATGCAGCTGGTCAGAAAACTCAAAGAGTTTAAAAGTTGCTAACATAAAATTTGGATATTGGATGTAAACACACATTTAGACACAATATGATTACACAACTTTTTTATGAGACATTTTCTATACATCATCATTATCATCATCACTTTCATACAACCATAAACTGTATATATGAGTGAACAGATCTAACACTGTAGCCGCCATGTGCCAAATAGGAAGTTCTCCAGGAGGCTCTTCCGGCTCCTTCTGACTCTGGCTCCAATGGACTTACATTAGGATCTTGTGGCTCCTCTCTCTGTACCTGCTGCAGTGAGCCTCAAACATTTTGGTCTTAAAATGTTTGTGTTAACCCACGACACATGATCCTATTCATAATATAGAGTCTGGCTCCAGATTGGCTCCTGTAACCGTGAACATCACGAGCCTCATTTGAGTGGTACTGAACTCTGTGGGTCACACTCACTTAGTCCACTTCTTTTATACAGTCTATGCAACAACATGGCTTCGGAATCATCATCATTCTGGCACTGGCTGCTGCACTGACACATGTCGGTACAGGATAAACCTTTAGTTTCTGGTGTGCAGTTCTGCAGTCGCCTTTGTACTTGGCAGTGGTGAACCGTGGACCTGGACCCTGAGCCTTCATTAGGACCAACTGCTGCTATCATGACATCATTTATTTAAAGAAAACTAAATGAAGCAAATTGCGCTTGCACTTATTGCATATATTTGCTTAAAAAACATTAGCTACTGTTCAACAAGATGGATAGATCCACGGCTGTCCGGACTCCGAGCTCTGAGCTCCAGTTCTTCCGTCGTCCAAATAGGGGTGTCCTGCTTGTTTTTTGACACTGTGGTCTCGCTTATATTTGCTATCACAGGGTATTCACAAGATGTTGTGCTGTGTGTGTGTGTGTGTGTGTGTGTGTGTGTGTGTGTGTGTGTGTGTGTGTGTGTGTGTGTGTGTGTGTGTGTGTGTGTGTGTGTGTATATAGGGAATGCGGCCACGGCCAAATACCTGCAAAGAGTGAGGCAAGTCCTAAGAAGTCTATGGTTGTATGAAAGTGATGATGATAATGATGATGTATGCAATGATGCAAGTCCTAAGAAGCCAGCTCAATGGCAAGAACAAGGCACAGGCAATCAACAGCTCTGCCCTGCCAGTGATCAAATACCCTGCAGGAATCATGCACTGGCCAAAGGAGGAGATACAGACCACAGATGTTAAGACACGAAAGCTCCTGACCATGCATGGAGGGTTCCATCCCAATGGCTTGAGAGGGTCTGAAGGACACACAGAGGCTCATTCTGGAGGTCAGGAGCAGGCCCTGGGCACTTGAGTAATAGAGGCCCAGATCTACCACACCAAACAAGAGCCACGATGTAGACTGTGCAAAGAGGCTCCTGAGACAGTCCAGCACAGAACTGCAGGGTGTAAGATGCTGCAGGGAAAGCATACATGGAGCGACATAACCAAGTGGTGGGCATAGTGTACAGAAACATCTGTGCAGAGTATGGGCTGGAGACCCCAGGATCAAGGTGGGAAACACCTCCAAAGGTTGTGGAGAACGACCAAGCCAAGATCCTGTGGGACTTCCAGATACAGACTGACAGGATGGTGATGGACCAACCAGACATAGTGGTGGTGGATAAGAAACAGAGCAGAGCCATGGTGGTGGACATCACAATACCAAGCGATGGTAATATCAGGAAAAAGGAACCGCCTGTCAATCTCACGTTCCATCCTCCCCTCACTCATGAACAAGAACCCGAGATACTTGAACTCCTCCACTTGAGGCAGGGACTCTCCACCCACTCAGAGAGGGCAAGACGCCTTTTTCCGGTCGAGAACCATGGCCTCGGATTTGGTGGAGATGATCTTCATACCAGCTGCTTCACACATGGGTCAAACTGCCCCAGTGCTGCAGGTCCTGGTTTGATGAAGACAACAGGACAACATAATCTGTGAACAGCAGAGATGATCCTGTGGTCCCCAAACCAGACTGTTCGGCCTCTGACTGCACCGAGAAATTCTGTCCATAAATACAATGAACAGAACCGGTGACAGGTGCAGCCCTGGCGGAGTCCAACATGCACCGGGAACAGGTCTGACTTACTGCCGGCAATGAACACAGCTCCTGCTCTGGTCGTACAGGAACCAGACAGCCCTTAGCAAAGGGCCCCGGACCCCATACTCCCAGAGCACCCCCCACAGGACACCATGAGGGACACGGTCGAAAGCCTTCTCCAGAGCCACAAAACACATGTGGACTGGTTGGGCAAACTCCCATGAACCTTGAGCGCCTGATGGAGAGTGTAGAGCTGGTCCAGTGTTCCACGACTGGGATGAAAACCACGGTCGGATTCTCCTCTCCAGTCCCTGGCACAGACCGGGGAGGCTGAGAAGTGTGATTCCCCTGTAGTTGGAACACACCCTCCAGTCCCCCTTCTTATACAGAGGGACCAACACCCCGGCCTGCCAGTCCAGAGGTACTGTCCCCGACCGCCACACGATGTTGAAGAGGCGTGTCAGCCAAGACCCACAACATCCAGAGACTTAAGGTACTCAGGATGGATCTCATCCAGTCACGGGCTTTATATTATGAATAGGATTTTTTTGATGGACAAAATAGCAAAAAAAAAATAATAATAATCAGGATCATGTAGAGCGGGTTCATACAAACATTTTAAGACCAAAATGTTTGAGGCTCACTGCAGCAGGTACAGAGAGAGGAGCCACAAGATCCTGATGTAAGTCCATTGGAGCCAGAGTCAGAAGGAGCCGGAAGAGCCTCCTGGAGAACTTCCTATTTGGCACATGGCGGCTACAGCGTTAGATCTGTTCACTCATATATACAGTCTATGGTTGTATGAAAGTGATGATGATAATGATGATGTATAGAAAATGTCTCATAAAAAAGTTGTGTAATCATATTGTGTCTAAATGTGTGTGTTTACATCCAATATCCAAATTTTATGTTAGCAACTTTTAAACTCTTTGAGTTTTCTGACCAGCTTATTATTGATGTATTTCAGCAGGATAATAAAAAAAAAAGAAAGAAAAACATGTTTTTGGAGGAACATGGAGTATTCCATGTGAATATTACAGTGAAAATGCAAGAAAACAACCAAACCGGGTCATTTCTGACCCACTTATTCATCTAAGGGTTAATGTGGGTAGGTCTTACAGCTTTGTAACTAGCACCATTTGATTCCCTGACCCTGAAAATGTGGGTTTAGCAGTTAAAATCAACATTTCAACTTATTCAGAGGCTGAGATATTCCAAAAAGGGTTTTTTGGCAGCCATTTTTAAAAAATCCAATATGGCCGCCATAAAGACATGTGGCAAATGCAAACATTGATTTTCTGACTCCATATACTATAACCTTTCCAAAAATATATAGGTTAGCAAATCCCCAAAAACTTCCCACTAAGGTCAAAAAATGAAAATAAGGAACCGGATTATATGGGCCTGTGTGAGACTGTGTGTATGATTAGGCTCAGTGAGGGAATTCTGGAGGTTCTGAACACAGAGTACAGCCCAAAACACTCACCACTGAGGTCTTACCCTGAGGTGGTCCTGACCAAGACTAGATAAAGACAGAGCGTCCCCGGGCACATAAAAAGTAAGATTAAAAAAGAAGAGTGCAGAATAAAAAGCTGTCAGTCATCTGCACAGCTGAAGCGTTTGGAGTCTGGATTTAAACTCAAGTCAGAAGTCCAAGTAGAGTTTGTCTCACGTGTTCAGACTGTTCCAGGTTTTAGATGCAGAAAACTGAAACACTGACTCCCCGTGTTTAACCCTGACTAGCACCAACAGGAGGCCGGGACTAAACCAGGACCAAACCAGGACTACAGCAGGACTACAGCAGGACTACAGCTGGACCACAACTGGACTACAGTAGGACCAAAGCGGGACTAGAGAGGGACTACAGCAGGACCACAGCTGGACCACAGCTAGACCATAACTGGACTACAGCAGGACCAAACCAGGACTACAGCAGGACCAAACCAGGACCAAACCAGGACTACAGCTGGACTACAGCAGGGCTACAGCAGGACTAAACCAGGATTTACGGCAGGATTACAGCAGGACTACAGCAGATGGAGGCAGGTCCCTGAGGTCCTCAGAGTGCAGATGGTTCAGGTGTCAGAGCCATGTCAGACATGTACTTTGGTGCTAGTGTAGTGTACAACTGATGCAGATTTAGATTCTTTTGACTATTCAGTTAAAAAGTGTGACACTAGACCATGGAGAGCCCTGAACACAGGACTTATGTGTTCATATTTCCTGGTTCTGGTCAGGACCTGAGCAGCAGTGTTCTGGATGTACTGCAGATGTCTCACACTGATCAGGCCGTCACAGTCTAACCCAGACCTGGGCCCTGTCCAGCTCCAAGGCCACATACGGCCCTCTCCTTGATTCTGACCTGTTTAAGATCATGTTTTAAACATGTTTTATAATTGTACCTCATGCACGGACTAAAGATGTACTGCTTTTATTTTAGAAGAGTTGTTGTTGTTTTTTTTTTCATGACATTTTGTGTAAGGCAGCCTCACTTTTTCATAAACTCTTGAAAACAATGCTATTTACTGCTTTTTTTTTTTTTTTTTTTTTTTTTTTATAAAGAATTTAGTTAAGAATTTTGGCCCTCCACAATATTGTGGAATATATGTGGCCCCATGATAAAAAAAAAAAAAAAAAAAAGAATTTCCCCCCTGGTCTAACTTAAGGACTTGTGCATTTCAAGAACTCTGTTGGAGATGACTTTGCCTATAAACAGAGATCTGAGATGGGCTGATATTGTGCTGTGGCATCAAGACTGTTCTTCTTTAGGAGAAGTTTGATGAGCGCAGTTTTCTGATGCTTTGGGAATGTTCCAGATTGAAATGACAGGTTAACTATGCGATTGGTGAGAGCAAAGTGTTAAGAACAGACTTTAGAAACACATGGAGACAGCACAGAGACAAACTCAGACTGGAGACCAGCTTCAAGGTGCAAAGTGTCTCTAAGTGTAACTGATGCTATAGTGACAGGTGTTATAGAGTGACAGGTATTATAGAGTGACAGGTGTTATAGAGTGACAGGTAGAGTGACAGGTGTTATGAATACAATGGCAGAGGGGAAGAAATTGTTCTTTATTCTTTTAAATGTGTGTGTTTATGAAGACACAGGAGTCCAGTCTAGCAGAAGTAGAAGTGACCCTCAGTACTGTCCCGCTGTCCCACGCTCACGTGCGCGACTGGCTCCACCTGCAGGTGAGACCCGCACATCACAGTCACAGACCCACTGACGAGTCTCTCTCTTCTGTCTATCATCTCTGTATTTCACTCTTCTCTCTCTTCCCTCACTCTTCTGTCTCTCTTCTCTTTCTTTCACTACTCTGTCTCTTTTCTCCTCCTCTCTCTTCTGTCTCTCTTCTCTCTCTTCTGTTTCTCTTTTCTCACTCTTCTATTTCTCTTCTCCTCCTCTCACTCTTCTCTCTGAGGTGAAGAAGCGGCACCGCGCGGCAGAACATGACCAGCCGCACACGCGCCTGTCCGCTGCGCGCGCCGCTCTCCGCAACACTAAAGCGGATTAGATGGAGTACGATCCATTTGAACCATAATTGCACATTAAAGAGCGCATCTCGCCTTTTGCATTTGCATTTTTATGACAACAAAAGCCTCAATTTCGTCAAACATATGCACGAGATGAGCGCGCGTCACACACCATTGCGCCGCGTTGTGCCGCTTCTCATTTCTCATTCTCCAAAGTCCCATTGTGTGCGCGCTGACGGTGTGAACATAATGTCCCTGGGCGCCTCGGCCTCTCGCTGCAGAGCGGGAGAGTCAGGGCTGAGCGGCGCTTTGTCAAAACGGCGGATCGTAAAGTGCCGCGTAAACAAAGTTACGCGCCATGGAAATGAGTTTGTACAAGAACAAGCGACTGATGTGATTTTGAAAAGACTGGAATTACAGCACGAGCCTCCGTGGGCCTTTAACGACTCTCATATAAATGTAGACTGCACCTCAGGCTCATGTTTGTGTTAAAAGTGTTAAAAGTTTCACTGATTCAAAGTTTGAAACAGGCAGGAACATGGAGGTGACCTCAGCGGCTCTCCTTACCCTCACAGAGAACATTCTCCCAGAATGAGGCCTGCACAAGTGACAAGATCTCAGGGTAAACCCACATAGGACCAAGTCTGGAGGAGAACACAGTGAAGGACAGATCCACGGCCAAGACCCAGACTAACCTGGACTAAACCAAAAGCAGCCAGGACCAGACCAGGCTGTGGACTGGCCGGAGATCAGTCCAGAACTGTAGATCAGTCCAGAGGTGTAGATCAGTCCAGAGGTGTAGATCAGTCCAGAGCTGTAGACCAGTCCAAGAGGTGTAGATCAGTCCAGAGCTGTAGACCAGTCCAGAGGTGTAGATCAGTCCAGAGGTGTAGATCAGTCCAGAGGTGTAGATCAGTCCAGAGTGTAGATCAGTCCAGAGGTGTAGATCAGTCCAGAGCTGTAGATCAGTCCAGAGGTGTAGATCAGTCCAGAGCTGTAGATCAGTCCAGAGGTGTAGATCAGTCCAGAGGTGTAGATCAGTCCAGAGCTGTAGATCAGTCCAGAGGTGTAGATCAGTCCAGAGCTGTAGATCAGTCCAGAGGTGTAGACCAGTCCAGAGGTGTAGATAGAGTCGTATGAGACTCGGACACCTGCTACAGTCAGTCATGAGATCTGTTCCACAAAAGTATCTCTCACAAACCAGGTTTTTCTAGGTTCTCGTGCCCTTTCAGTTCTAGACGAGCTCTCTGCAGATGTTTATCCACAGTGAATGAGCTGTAAGAGTTAATGAGACCCTTCAGTGTGCACTGGACCTCTCTCCCACAGCACATTATGTTTTATCTTTACGTTTTTATATATTACATGATATTATTCTATTCTTATATTATATTATATTATATTATATTATATTATATTATATTATATTATATTAATATTATATAAAATTATTATGTGATTCTCTTTCCATCAAACCGGATGTAAACACATCTGTGCTTTATGAGTCTGGCACCTCTCACTGTGTGTGTGTGTGTGTGTGTGTGTGTGTGTGTGTGTGTGTGTGTGTGTGTGTGTGTGTGTGTGTGTGTGTGTGTGTAGGTGTGTGTGTGTGTGTGTGTGTGACACATACAGAGAATAACATACATTTCATTACTTATTGGATACAATGAAAAGACAAATCCATGATACACACTGTACCTTACGTTAGAACGAGAACGGACTTGTGTTTTCAGTCATAGATTACTGTCCGTAAGGCCTCCTCCACGTGCCTCACACTCCTTCAGCCTCTAGAGGGCAGCAGTACACCACTCTCACACAGTCACACTGAAGGCATTGCCTTGTGTGTCTGCCACTCTGCCACTCTCTGTAAATGAGACTTCTCTTCAAGGAGCTCACAGAGAAAGTCCATGTCTACACCGGACACAGACTCTCTTACAGAGCATGTGAGAACTGGACAAGAAAGAGTCACTGTTCTTTTTTGAGAGGCCTCCTGACAGAACCTGATCCAGACCTGTGGGGCAGGAGTATTGTTGTGCCAGTGAGCCACACACTGCTCCTCTCTTGTAGTGCATTGTTGTGACTTGAGAGGTTGGAGTTTGTAGCACATGATAATCTATCTGGTACAGCTCTCACTGATCCTTTTGAGTCTCCACTCAACTTTTGAGTAGAATATGACTTTATTATTGTAGTCTTGTACCCATTTCAGTGGTGGTCCAGATCTTCCAGAGCTAACCTGACCAGTGCTGTTACATCAGGCTGCCTCTGGACCCAGGCCCACAGCAGCTCATCACATCCACAACTCTGACTTCAGACCAATCCCAGTCTTTATTTATAGCCTGTCTTAAAATAGGCAGAGAACTTTCCTGACCAATATCATGATATCATTCAGTGTTCAGCGTGAAGTCTCGAACTTCTCTGACCTTCAAGTTTAGTGCTTCACTCACTGCAGAAGTCTGCACTGTTTTTCACTGTTCTTATTCTTCTTCTCTCTCTTTAAACATGGAAATGCACCTGATGGAGAGTACAGAGTGGGTCCAGAGTTCGGGGCTGGATTATCAGTCTGAGTGTCCTTTCTCAGTGTTAGACATGAGCTGGAGGTGAGGAGTGTGACCCTCCAGTAGCTGCAGCAGACCCTGTGAGCCCCAGGTCGTGCCCCTCATTGAACCTCTACCGTTATATGTCCTTATGGAAAGTGTCCTCCTGAGTGACATCCACAGACAGCACCATAAGAGGTGCAGTGTACTCTGAGTAGTCATCAGTGGCAGGTGTAAAGGCGACCAGAACCGTGCCTTTAGAGCTGGGGGTGTGGAACCTCTTGGACAGAGAAGGAACTAGAGCTGGTGCGGGAGGTGGAGCACTACAGGCTGGAGATCACCTAAACCTGCTCTGAAAGAGAATCTTTAAATAGAACTATTCAAACAGTGAGTTGAGATGAGCTGAGAGCAGGTGGAGCAGCAGACTGAGTTCAGGTTGTGTTTGTTAATCTCACACAGTTGTCATTGGCCAGGATCAGGAGGACCAGGCCCCTGCTCTGGGAGAGAGAGCTGCTCTACTGGTCAGACAAACAGAAGAGCACTACAGGCCGCGCAAGGTAAAGTTACACTGCTTTACAGTCACATGTCAAATAAAGCATGACAAGCATGACATGTATGTGGGAAGGACAGGAAAATAGCTTAAAAATATAGTGAGATTCCAGACATTTTTAGAGCTGAGTGTGAGAGTAGCAGAAGAGTGTTAACGTATCACAGAACATGGACTCCAGTCTGCAGTGACTTGAGTCCATGAAGAACATCTCTGTCCAGGGAGGATCTCCGTCTGGTGCCTTCGCCGTTCCACCTTCTCATAAAGATGTCCAGGTCAGCTCTCCCAGAGTTCAGAAGAGTTGACCTGTGTTGATACATGTGATGTATTGCTGAAGAAAATATAGGTCATAGACTTGTAATATTGAAACTAATTTATGCCGTGGCCACATAAACCCTGAAGCAGGATTATCCTAAATGTTCCATATGGTTAAAACATGAACTGGTTAAAACACCAGAAAGAATAAAAAGTTTATTTAGTTTATTTGTTGTATCTTATGCCATAGTACAGATTTTGAAAGTCATTTATGATATTAAAAGATGCTGTACCTGATCATCTTAAAAACATCAAAAACAGAACTACAGACAGTTTGCAGCTGCCTGAGCAGCCAGACCCTTCTACATTTTATTCAAATCCACAAACGTCTGGAATCTGACCACAGAGTGTGAAGAGCCTCCGTGTCAGCACAGCCACTAATTTGTGTTATGTGTTTCTCAAATTCACAAGACACCTCCTCTCCAAAACTGTCTTTTTATACAGCAAGATCTTCTTTTACCTGAGATAAATAAGAGTTGTCTGCTTCAATTGCTGATTCTGCTGAAATCTGCTCTTGTTTATTTCTATTTACTCTCAAACAGCCCTGTTTGTTTAACTGAAAAGGTACATGCAGCTCTCTGATTGGTTAATCTGCCTGTCAGTCACACCCTCTGAAGTCAAAGAGGATGTGGTTCCAAACTCGTCTTTGTACAGTTTTGTCAAAGTGTGTGGTTCTGGCCTTCACAGTAATGCTAACTAAAGTCAGGACGCTTTCTCACAGATTCACTGTGTTTGATTTGTTCCATCTTAAAAATGTGCTTCTTGTACAAAACATGTGTAGTGGGGAAAGTCATTTTGTAAATAAATGGGGTAGTAATGTGGAGTCCCTTTAAGCGTTAATGGCCTACTTGTCTCCTCTTTGTTCCTGTAGCACAAACTGACACACGTACACTTCCATCAGAGCAGAGTGAGACACACTGTGGGGCACTTACTCCACTGCACAGTGTAAAACACTGTGGGGCATGTGTTGACATCTCCTGCAACAAGCCTGAGAACAGACGCAGCGCTAACGCTGCCTCCAGGGCCAGCTTTAATGTGCACTGTGCCTGCACCCTGACAGCCCACCTCACTTTTCTCACCTTATGTGTGCTGTGAGTGACACCCTCACACAAAGGGCCCAGACAAACCCAGGAGCACTTTGAGCCTCTCTCTGACGCCATGACACAGCCTCCAACACAACGCAATCTCTGGTTTCCTGCTAAATGTTGTCTTTAGTTTCAATAATGCCGCCATCTATGCTCTGCAGACTGTCTCGACGTACTGTCCCCAGTTTACAGTTCCACCCTTGTCTTTCTGTTGTGAACACCTGACAATACGGCTCTGTGGTGACCCTCACTGTTGGCTGAAACGCTTTGAAATGATAGAAGAGAAGAAATGATAAGAGAGAAGAAAAGACATGAGATGAAACGCTGAATGTGTGCACCGCTCTGGCGTCCACAGGCTGCAGTAAAGAATAGGCATTTCAATAGAGAGATACAAGGTTTTTTAAGCAAACAAGTGGGAGTTAAAAGTAGGCATGTCCACTGTGTAATTAAAGGTCTGAATGACTTTAGTGCTTTTCAAAAGGACGGAGATCAGTGTTGGCCCTTTAGTGGATAATGATGTTGTAATTAGAGCAAAAACATAATGAGTACAATGTGTTCTTTCTGCTCTCTACGGTTTCTATGGCAGCCAAGACCAGACAGACCAAAGCTGTGGGCCCAGCTTCACAGTGGTAGCAAGATCAAGAGAACTTTAATTAGCTCAAAAACAACTCCAAATCTCTCCATCCGCTTTGAACCACGTGTGAAGAACATGTTTTAGCTCCGCCCTCTCCCTTCTCACACTAATTTTGAACCATGACAGAGAAACAACTGCCTGCACGACACGTTTCCACCTGGTTCATGTCCTGCTCGTGTCTGGGAAGAAGAATATACTCATCAAAATGATATCAGTCTGATCTGTTGGTCAGACGTCCATTGTTTTGTCTGGAATCCTCCAACTTCTTATTTCTACTTCCACAGCGTGGACCATTCCCAGTATCCAGGCTGATGCCACCTAGTGCCTCCGCTCAATTTCATTTGTCTCCAACTACTAGGTCAGGAATCAGAATACACTAGACAGTTTGCAAAAACCCTGGAATTGTGAGTTTGGGCACCAGCCAATCAGTGAAGAGCCATATATTCAGTGTTGTCAACGATTCCTGAGATCAAGGATTTAAAGCCGGAACAAAGAGAATGTTTGGTGAATTTTATCAAGGGAAAAGACGTTATTGTCCTTCTTCCTACGGGATTTGGGAAAAGCTTAATATACCAGTTGGCCCCTTTAGCGGAGCATTACATACTTCACGACCAAACAGCAGCAACTGGTTAAATGATAAAAAGTACCTGCCTACTGTCGAGTGAACGAATCCTAACACAAACATAAACACAAACATCGTGAAATTCTTTTTACTTCACAGGCAATGTTCCCTCAGAGAGAAAGTAAATCTAATGTCAGGGCACATGTGTGTTCCACAGGTCACATGTAAGAACCACTCTGAGGGACACACTTTACAGACGCTTGAGCTAAAACAAGCCACTTCTCTTTTTCAATTCAAAATAATTTTAAAGAGAATAGTAATGGGAAAACATTTGAAAGAAGAATGACAGTAATTTTATTTTATTTTTTAAATTAGATTACAGTCGTCGACAAAATTGTTGGTACCTCCCTGGTAATGAAAGAAAAATCAACAATGGTCACTGAAATAACTTGAAACTCAGAAAAGCAAATAATAAATACAAATTTCCTGAAAAATAACCAGTGAAATCAGACACTATTTTTGAATTGTTCAAGAGAATTATTAAAAAAAAAAAAAAAAAAAAAAAAAAAAAAAAACTAACTAATGAAACTGGCCTGGACAAAAATGATGCTTCCTCTAGAAAAGATTGTAAATATTTGGACAATAGGGACATGTTAAACTTGAGTGTGTCTCTAATCTGCATCACAAGTGTCTTCAAACTTGTCCTCAGTCAGTCTGTGTTTAAAGGGAGACATGTGTCATTGTGCTGTTTGGAGACATGATGGACACAACACTGAACATGGACCAGAGAAAGAGAAGAAGAGAACTGGGTCAGGAGACTAGAAAGAAAATGATAGACAATCAGGTTAAAGATAAAGACAATAAGACCATCTCCAAGCAGCTTGATGTTCCTGTGATTACAGTTACACATGTTCTTCACAAGTTTAAGGTCCACAGGACTGAAGCCAACCTCCCTGGACGTGACTGCAAGAGGAAAACTGATGACAAATTGAAGAAATGGATCATACGAATGGAACCAAAGAGCCCAGAACAACCTCCAAACTAATCAAATGTGAACTTAAAGGGCAAAGTACATCAGTGTGAGATCACACCATCCATCAGAGTTTGAGCCAAAGTGGACTTCATATGAGGACACCACAGCTGAGAGCAAATCATAAAAAAGTGAAACTGGAATGTGTCATAATGCATATTGACAAGCCACAAAGCTTCTTGGAGAGCTCTTTGGCAAGACACATCAGCTCTATGTTCACAGAAATGAAGCAGACCAAGAAAAGATCACTGTCCCTACTGTGAAACATGGAGGAGGTTTGGTTATTTTCTGGGGCTGTTTTGTTGCATCTGGCACAGGGTGTCTTGAATCTCTGCAAGGTACAATGGAATCTCTAAACTATCAAGGTATTTTATCAAGGTGTTGCCTAGTGTCAGAAAGCTTGATCTCAGTTGTAGGTCATGAGTCTTCTAACAGGATAATGACCCAAAACACACAGCGAAAAACAAACAAGAATGACTAAGAACAAAACATTGGACTGTTCTGGAGTGTTCTTCTGTGAGCCTAGATCTCAATCCTACTGAACATCTGTGAAATGAGCTGAAAGATGCTTCTGGAGAAGGAACCTTCAAACCTGAGACAACTAGAACAGTTTGCTCACGAGAAATGGGTCAAAATACCAGTTGACCAGTGCAGAAGTCTCACTGACAGTGACTAAAATCATTTGTTTGCAGAGTTTGCATCAAAAGGTTGTGCAGCAAAATATAAAGTTAAGGTACCATCATTTTTGTCCAGGCCAGTTTCATTATTTAGTTTTTTCTAATAATCCTGTTGAACCACAGGTGAAAAACAATGTTTGATTTTTGTTGGACAATTTTCAGTACATTTTTATTTATTATTGCTTTTCTCAGTTTCAAGTTATTTCAGTGATGATTACTGGGTTTTCTTTCACTGCCAGAGGGAACCAACTGTTTTATCCACGACTGTAACTGCAGATTTTTTATGATGATGTAGTAAAATGTTGTATTAATGTTGTATTCTTTTTGTAGATGAATGTCCATGAACGTGCTGTAGTTGGAGATAATTCTGCCTACACCTGCTCAGTCACTTAGTGTTTGATTTGATTGTTCTACACACCGAATATGTTTTATTTTATGGCATCAGACTAAATATAATGTATCTGACTGTAATGAGACATAATGACCAAATAAAAACACATGGACATGAACATTCCAAGAAAAAAAAAAAATTGATTTGATTGACAGCTCTTGAGCCTCGTTGCTAAGTGTGCGCCGCCTGACAAACCAGCGGTGCGGGCAGGATGGGGCTCTTTGGTTGCACTTTCCAAATATGGTCTCTTGTTGCAGATTAGCTGTCATCGATCGGCTGGGTGACCTCACACTCGCTCAGTCCTCTTCTGCGTACAGTTTGAGACGGAGACAAGTGGATGGGAGACATGTAGCAACTGAGTGTAATAATAATAAAATAATGTAATATGATAAATAATTGTATCCACTTTTCTGTCTTCTTTTGGATCATTTATTGTTTATAAATACAGTGGGGGGGCCAACATTGATCTACAGTACTCTCACCTCACAACCTGTGCACATGGCCTCCTACTTGTCTCGACCGGGGTGGAAAATGAAGAATTTCTTGTGCAAGTCATTGTTAAATGCACATTTGCCCTTCAGCATGTTGCAGACTGACCGACTGTTTGTGTCTGCTCGCTCCTTCTGAGTCACCGAGCTACGAGAGACGCTCAGTTTAATGGCCCAATGAAAGATCATGAAAACCCAAATGTTTCCATCACTTTAAAAAAAAACAACAAACAAACAAAAAAAGGGACGCCCAGGACAGGACGCAAAAAATGTACATGTCCGTGGAAAAACTGACGTTTGGTCACTCTGTGTTATAGACCTGGTTTAGATCTGGTGGTACTCGGAAAGTTAAATCTGTTGTTTAGTGATACTTGGTGTGAAAAGTTTGAATTTGAATTTCATGGAAAGCCCCTTGAGATGCAGCATTTCTTTTTCAAGAACATACAACACACAGTTACAAACACAGAGTTCCACAACAACACAGAAAACAGCGTAATAGTCCGATGAGGATCATTTGGTCATCTGATAATTTAGGTTATTAGGTTATTTTTTCAGACCAAGAGTTTGTTTCATACCTGAGTGTGTTTCGACTGCTCACTAGCGCTCTTCCTCAGAGTGTCACGTGTGTTTCTGTGACGTGTCTGGTCAGTTGATTTAAACAGGTTCTGGCGCTGTCTTCCTATCGGTGGAGGCAGGACGACAGCGACACCTGCAGTCCCACTTCCTCCCAGGTGTGTGAGAATAAAAAAGCCCCTTGTCCCAGTTTATCGTCCTGTGGGCATGTTTCCGTATTTTGATTGCCTCTTTAATTCAGCGACGATGTTTGTTTTCCTCTGTCCCAATGATGTTCACCAAAAAGCCAAAATAGAACCGGAGCATAAATGTAATGTAATGTACGAAATCCCCTGCATATGCTTCAATAAAACACATATCGGGGAAACAGGCAGGGTGTTCAGCACACGAAAAAAGGAACATAGAACAGAATGCGAGAAGGAAACAGCGAAAGCGAGCACATGAGCAACAAAACACAAAACAGAAGAGGAACAACTTAAATCAGCCATTTCTGACCACTGTAAAAGAGAGAAGCACATTTTGGACCGGAACGAGCAAACATCCCTGGGACAGAGGAAAACAAACATCGTCACTGGATTAAAGAGACAGTTGAAATACGGAAACATGCCCACAGGACCATAAACCTGGACGAGGGGCTTTTTTACTCTCACACACCTGGGATACTGTCCTGAGGAAGTGGGACTGCAGGTGGCGCTGTGGTCATGCCTCCACCAGCAGGAAGACAGCTCCAAAACCTGTTTAAATCATCTGAGCGGACACGTCACAACAACATCACGTGACCACTCTGAGGAAGAACGCTAGTGAGCAGTCCAAACTGTCAGGTATGAAAAACAAACTCTTGGTCTGAGAAGAACCTAATAACATAACACAGAAAACAAGATAATACACACACATACTGTACATACAATACAAGTAACAGGACCCTCCCTCCCCACCCCCCATATGTTCATCTCACAGAGTCATTAACAAAAACACAGTGTTAATTCAGGTTTTGCATCTACGTCACAAAACCACGTGACCTGGTGTTTGTGTCGCCATATTGGAGTCAAACTCTCCATCTGGACCAACGTGGAGTATTTGTGTGCAATAAAATTTAAATTGAATAACAATGGTATTGACCTGTGTTGCTGTTGGATGTTCTGCCCAGAATCAGTCTGCTAAAGAAGGAGGCCAAAGTATCTTTCTGTTGGATCCCGGCTGATAAAGATGTCAGACAGAGGTGGAGAGCGACATAAAAAGAGAGAGATGGAGCCACTGAGTACAGTTGTCTGTGCAGTCAACATTTCATTTCTGGTGAGGGACCAGCTCCAAACAAATGAAGAAGTGTTTTAAAGTAAATAAAATGATAGATACCAAAAGAGTTTTTTTTTCTTTTCTCGTAGGTATGATAATGATAACACATTTTCCCAGATTACGTCTCGTCATTATTCACGTACACACCATCACCAGAGAAAGCCAAAGCAAAAGGTTCACTTATTTCTTATGAAAGAAGATCTAACATGAAAAAACAGATACTGGAGGCTGGGCACAAAGCGTGTAGCAACTGAATGTAATAATAATGGAATAATGTAATTTGATAAATGATCTTATCCACTTTTCTGTCTTCTTTTGGATAATTTATTGTTTATAACTACAGTGGAAATGTTGAAGTCCACTTTTTGTCCCTAGATTAGACCTGGAAGAGTTCTGTTATAGACCTGGTTTAGATCTGGTGGTACTCGGAAAGTTAAATTTGAATTTATTCATGGAAAGCCCCTTGAGATGCAGCATCTCCATTTCAAGAACATACAACACTCAGTTACAAACACAGAGTTCCACAACAACACAGAAAACAGTGTAATAGTCTGATGAGGTTCATTTGGTCATCCGATAAGTGATGTTATTAGGTTCTTTTTTCAGATCAAGAGTTTTTTTCATACCTGATATTTTTTACACCCCATCACCAGTGAAAGCCAAGGCAAAATTTTTGCTTATTTCTTATGAAAGAAGATCTAATGTGAAAAAACAGATACTGGAGGTTGGGCACAGAGCGAGCGTTGATTAAACTAACAAAGTGTCTGTCGAAATTAAATCAGGATCTGTTCCACAACCCAGGAGGAGGACTTCAGCTTTATACCTTTATAATGATGGCGGAACTAAGGAGCTGGACATTTTGGACAGTTTTATGTCATTTGCGCTGTTTAAAGTTGCCATGACTATATTGTAATAAACTGAATAATCCCAGTCTTGACCTCGAGTATGACGGCCAAAACATTAAATCATGTGACAGTCACGTAACACACAAATCCTCAGTAGAATCAACAGCAGTGACAGTCAGTTTTCAGATGAGTTAACAGAGCTGTTCTAAAGGAGCCAAGAGAAGTTAGAGACTTCAATGATGGAGACAGATTGTTCCAGTCTGAGGTGCATTAAACAAAAGGACCTCCAGTAACACTTTATAATAACTTATTTAGCCTTAATAAAGCATGAACAAAGACTTAATTAATAATGATTCAAGCTTAGTAACTACTTAATTACTACCTGAATTACCACTTAACTTGCACTTAATTTGCCTGTGCTGTAAATAGTAACTCAATACTTCTTAATTACTCATGAACTAACCATTTGCATGTTTACAAATGCATATTTAAGTACACATCTGAGCATTTATTAATGATTAATAAGCTATGAGGGAATGATTTACTAATAATGCAATGCAATGATCATTCAGGCAGCTGTTATCTGTTAGTTAAGTCTTTCTGAGAGCTTTTCTAAAGTGAAGACTAATTATGCTTTATTAAGCATTTGTTAAGGTTGGTCAAATTCGAGAGAAACAATAATGCATTACTAGTAAATCATTCTCTTATGCTTACTAATCATTAATAAATGCTCAAATTTGTACTTAAATATAAATTTACAAATGCACACACAAATGGTTAGTTCATGAGTAATTAAGTAAGAAATACTTATGAGTAACTATTTACAGCACTGGCGAATTAAGTTCAAGTTAAGTGCTAATTCAAGTAATAATTAAGTAGTTACTAAGCATGAATCATTATTAATTAAGTCTTTGTTCATGCTTTATGAAGGCTAAGTAAGGTGTAGTTATTATAAAGTGTTACTGGACCTCCAACCCACTTCCTTACGGACGGGAGGTACAGTAAATGTAAGATACAGAGAGTGTCGAAGAGAGTAAATTGTAGCAGACTGCACAACAAAACATTTCATATATGATGGAAAGTAAAATAAATGCATTTATATATAAACAGAAACCAGTGGTAGTGTTGTCTGTTTTCAGGCTGTAACCCGTCGAGTTGATCGTGTACTTTAACTCACAGTGACGAGTTCTATACGGACATTTAATACAAATCTATATAATGTGTTTAACAATTTGAGATGTATATTGTAAGTGTTATGAAAAACTATGTCAGCATAATTGATGATAGGCAGGATAAGATGGGAGATGATCCTCTTTAGACATTTAACAAGAATATGTTTGTTTATTATAGAATCAATGTGGGGTTTGAAAGTTAATTCTGGATCCACCTTCTTCCAAATATTTAACAGGGGTTTTCTTGGTCATTGGGGAGCTGATGTAAAAATATATGTTGAGATCAGAAGACTGGAGTAAATGAATCTGCTTTTGCATGATGTGTTTTTCAAAAACTTAGTTAAACTTGGTAACAATGATTACATGATTATATTATCAGCTGCTGCAGACCCCCCATCAGAATAGTAGCACTGTTCACCTTCAGCTGACACAATGATCATGTGTGAAGGTTTGGTGTAACACTGGAGAGCTCCTGGCAGCTTGTACACACCGGGTTTGGGGAGAATCTGGCTTTGAGGAGCTTGTAGACTCCTGGTTTGAGGAGATGAGCGGTTGTGGAGGCTCTATGTCAGCCCGCTCTGTGCCTCGGGCTGTGTTCACATTTGAGAAGTACACCAGGACATGGACACCTCACCAAGATGAATGAGCTGCAGCAGAATCCTCATTCAGTGTAGCTCAAGGCTCATTCTTTACACAAATACCTGTCACCTGTGAGCAGAGAGAGAGTGAGCGCTGACAGAACCACTCCACATGTACAGGCAGCAGGAAACGAGAGAACTGGTCTAGTCGAATTTAAACCGATTTATCTAAAGATATATGACTGAGATGTCCTGAACTGAATCTCAAAGATCCTGCAGTGACATCATGCCGGGGTTGTTCTGAATGGATGTATCAGGCAAAATGTTCAGCAGTTGTCATGGAGACACGCCAAGAAGTTTAAAAAATTTTTGAAAACTAAAGACAAAACACAAAATAGATTTAAAGAGAACATTTTCAGGAGCCTGTGATCAGTCCGAGCGTTCACTGTCCTGTTTAGAAGTTTGATTTTTTACAAAATTGTGAGAGTGACTAATGAAAAACTGTTGTCTAATGCCAGCCAGCTTGTAAGACAGAGGTGGCAAACTCATTTTGGTCCGGGGGCCGTATCCAGCCAACTTTGATCCCAAAGGAGCCGGATCAGAAAACTCATGGCATATAAACCACAAAAATAACAATATGTTCAAATATTTGTGCAGAGAAACACAAATCTATTACAGAAATCTTTTTTAATTGATGAATTCTTTCTTTTATAAAATATTATAATATTATGAACAACCTAAAACTTTAAGAAAAATTAAATTTCAACACAATGTTTTAACATGAACTTATCTGCAAACAGAAACAAGTAAATTTTTCTTGTAAAATCCTGCACTCGGCTCCACTTTTCTCATGTTGGACATTTTTCTGATGAGGGTGTCACGGTCAACAGTCAAAACGATCGTCCTTTAAGAGCGTTTGGAAAGAGACAAGTCTTTATTTGTGCTGCTCTGGTGGGAGGGGCCACGTACAGAGACGCTGGAGATGCTGCTGTGATAAACACCGCAGAAAATTAACAATATTTTAATAGAAAATATAATTAAAATATTTTAGTAGAAAATCAGCAGAGGGCCAGATTAAAGGTCTTGGAGGGCCGGATCTGGCCTCCGGGCCGCATGTTTGACACCCCTGTGTTGTAAGAGCTTGTGGACGTTTATTTGAGAAGGACTTGTTTCAGCTCACCTGTTGTACGTACCAATGTATTTATTTTATTTTATTTATCATTAACAGGAGAGATGTTTGTACATCAGGTTGTAGCCCCAGAGCTCATTTCTACCTGTCGTCTCTAGGCAGATTCACTGGTTGATTGTATTTAACTGACCTTGATTATCAGCTGTTTTTTCTGGAGACCTGTGGCGTGTTTAAGTCAATTCTTTCCGGTAAAAGTGTTGAAATAAGACTCAGATTAAAGTCTAAGACAGAGCAGAGTCTACAGTTAGCATCACACCCTGAGGGGAAGTTGGTGACATGAGCTGCAGAGCATTTGTTGGGTTCTTCGCTCTGCTGCAGACGGGGACATGAGTGGTGTGAGTGTTTTCACTGTTCATGTAAATGTTCTGACGGCTGCAGGTCCAACCTGTAACCGACCAGCACCGAGCACCAACCACACTGAAGTGTTTTATGTTTTACTGCTGAATACTTTACAACTATTCACTAAAGTATGTGGTTTATACATGTGCTGTGTGTTTATCTCATGATTTATAAAGTAAAGAGCAGGCCGGGATAAGTACTGCTCCCTGCACTCCCTCAGCTGTAGAAGAGCCGAGATCTACAGTCTGTGGTCAAATGTTTCATTAGGAGTTTTAAACCATGTTCTGTTAGATGGTTCTTTGCATGTTTGTCCTCTATTGTTATTGCATTTGAGGTTTAAATGCTCAGAAAATCCATGTTTTTGTGTCGGGTTCAACATTGTCACACTGGCATTATTCAATAAACAATAAAACAATAAAAAGTAATTTAAAATCTATAGCCTGATACAGTGAACACTACTGTGAAGAGGAAGAACTTTCTACTGTTTACAGTGGATGAAATGAAAAATGAATGATCTATATTATAATGTCATATACAAATACAAATATCCTTTTTAGGCCTGAGCACCAGAAGCTGGCAACGCAGGAAGTGACCTCACATGAAGAGGTATGCCCATAGTGACCCTGGCCATGACGTAGGAATGCACCAATGCTTTCCGAAAATATATAGTTTTTTAGCTAGAAAAAAAAAAAAAAGAAAAAGTTGAACATTGTTCTTGTATCAGTTTTATTTAGAAATTAAAAACAATGATGAAAACTCACAAAACTGGGCCAGCTATTGAAACCCGCACTTCTGTACATTCTGGGTATTTGTATTTGTCTAAAATAAATCAAATGGCCTGAAAACAACACAAAAATTGCATCAAGGTATAGAACAACACCAAAAAAAAGTGCACGTAGAATCATGAAATTTAACACAGAAAAAGATCAAGACAAGACAAAAAAATAAATAAAAATATTTTTACACCAGTCCACACCACAGTCATACTGGATTTAACTTGACTCTATCTTTTTTGTCAATGTCATACTTTTATGAATTCCTCCTGGAGCCTTCACCTGAACACGTTCAAATTTCATACACATTCTTTCAAAAGGCGACACACACGTCTTATGGTCTCTGAGCAGTGACGCAACAACAATGCCCAAAATTTTTGAAATATAGAATTTTTACTAATCTTTGTACTAAATGTTTCTTAGGTGCAGGGGCAGGTTCAGCAGCAGGTGCAGGGGTAGGTGCAGGAACAGGGCGAGGGCGAGGGCCGATCATTGCCGCTTGCAGATATTTATTGATGTATTTTTGTGATGATTTATTGTGCAGTGTTTTTTTTTTTTTTTTTTTTTTGTCATTAAAACTGGGGACAGGCGGGACACGGGACATGCAGGTGCCACATGGAAGGAAGATCTTAACAGTTAATGAAGTCTAATTTAAAGTTCCATGTCCAGTTTCTACATTTAGTCAGTGTCAGAATCCTGTTACCTGCTCAAACCCTCCTGTCGAGCTGCTGAGCTTAGAGCAGATCTTTGAAGCTGTGGGTGTGTAGGTCTGTGGATCTGTGGGTCTGTGGATCTGTGGGTCTGTGGGTCTGTGGGTCTGTGGGTCTGTGGGGGTGTGGGTCTGTGGGTCTGTGAGTCTGTGGAGCTGTGGGTCTGTGGGTCTGTGAGTCTGTGGGTCTGTGGGTCTTTGGGTCTGTGGAACTGTGGGTCTGTGGAGGTGTGGGTCTGTGAGTCTGTGGGTCTGTGGGTCTGTGGAACTGTGGGTCTGTGGAGGTGTGGGTCTGTGGGTCTGTGGAGCTGTGGGTCTTTGGGTCTGTGGAACTGTGGGTCTGTGGAGGTGTGGGTCTGTGGGTCTGTGAGTCTGTGGGTCTGTGGAGCTGTGGGTCTGTGGAGGTGTGGGACTGTGGGTCTGTGGAGGTGTGGGTCTGTGAGTCTGTGGGTCTGTGGGTCTGTGGAGGTGTGGGTCTGTGAGTCTGTGGGTCTGTGGGTCTGTGGAGGTGTGGGTCTGTGGTCTGTGGGTCTGTGGGTCTGTGGAGGTGTGGGTCTGTGGGTCTGTGAGTCTGTGGGTCTGTGGGACTCTGGGTCTGTGGAGGTGTGGGTCTGTGGGTCTGTGGGTCTGTGAGTCTGTGGGTCTGTGGAGCTGTGGGTCTGTGAGTCTGTGGGTCTGTGGGACTGTGGGTCTGTGGAGGTGTGGGTCTGTGGGTCTGTAGGTCTGTTGTTCTGTGCAAAAACCTCAGATGTGAGGACAAACGTGCAGTGGAAGCTCTGAGCTGGGAAACTGTCTCCTCTTTGGAAGCATCACAGCAACACACAAGAGCCTTGTAGTCTTTATTGTGCCATTGTCACAGACTTCATATGTGTGTGTGTGTGTGTGTGTGTGTGTGTGTGTGTGTGTGTGTGTGTTTGTTGGATACTGACACACACACACACACGGATGAGGAGTCTGGTATTTTCTGTTTTTAGTCAGTCACTAAATCCTCAGTCAGCAGGTAAATGTTATCATCTCTCTCCCTCTCCTCTTTCCTCCTGACTCCTCTTCTCCCTCAGACTAACTCTTGTTCTTTTCTTTACTCTCTCTCCCTGATCTACTTCTCCTCTGTGTGTTCTGTTTTCTCCTTCGTGTCCTCCATCCCCCCGTATCTCCCTCCTCTTTCCTCTCTGCTTTTACCCTTTCATCTGTTCTCCTCGGCACTCTGCTCTCTCTGCGTTCTCTCCATCTCTGTTCTTTCTTTCCCCTCCATTCGCTGCTCTTTCTCTTGCTCCTCTATCTCTTCTCATTACTGTCTCTCCCTACTCCCTCCCCACCCTGCTTTCTCTCTATCTGTCTCTCACTCTCTGTCCCCTTTCTGATCTCTTTGCTCTCTCTCTCTCTCCTGCTCTCTCCTTCCTCACTGTCCTCCCCCTTCCCCTCTCTCTCTGTCTTCTTCCTCTCCTCTGCTCTGTCTCTCCGCCCTCCCCCTCTGGCTCTCTGTCTCCATATAATTACACTCTGGCTGACAGACACGCTGCTTAAAGCAACAAAACAAAGAGTTTGGGAAAATAAACAGCTCCTGGAGGGATGCTCCAGGAGACAGCGCCCCCGAGTGGACTCAGGAGGAGCACGCACAAGGCTCCTGCGCCAAGGGACCAGTTTGACACCTATTTAAAGATCTGAAATGACACAAAATGGATTCATGTTAGAATGTTATCTCATCATTTGTTTCAGTCACACATGTTTGAGTAACTCTTTATTATTAGTGTGTCTTCATCTCCAAAGTGAAGATGTGTGGAGTTTCTACTGACTCTCTGTGTAAGTGGGTCGAAAATAGAAGTGTGTGAAGTCTATCCGTGGTCTTGTTTAGTCATTTTAGTGCATACTTGTTAAAAATGAGACTTTTGGGTCAAAGCTGTGTCTGTTCCGGCCTCTTTAGGATCAACTACGGCCAGGACATTTGAATTTTCAGGTTGGACTAGCAGCCGCCACTGACTCAGATGCAGGTTATTACATGACGAGCACAGAGCATAGAACTGTTCTCAAATTTGGAAGATGAACACAAGATGGTAGTTTTCGGTGGCCTGTGCTCACTGGCTCATGGGCCCCAAAAAAAGTCACTTCTGCATTTACTTTCTGAATAGGCAAGTTTCAGCTGACGTCATTGTTATTAAAAGCCAGCGTTGCATGCTGGGAAATATTTTGGTTGGAGGCAAGAAACACGATAGCGGTCAAACACAGTGCGTAACCTCGTGTATGTATCCTTGATAATGGTAAATTCCTGCTGCATTATCGGATGCACAAATAGAAGCACAGAAGAAGGAAAATGTCTTTTTCGTATTCTGAGTGAAAAGAAGCGCTAACGGTGAATTAAATGGCTTTCAAACATCCGCAGAGCAAATGTAGAAGATCCTAACAAACCGTGAACTCCAACAAGTTCAACAACACATCGAGACTCTTGGAGGTTTTCATCTTTCCTGCTGTGAATGACCCAGGAGTTTCCACCAAGTCATTGTGGATATCACCCAAGTGAATATTTGACCAGGTAGTTGGAGATTCTGACCAGAAATTTGGTTTTGTCCATCTTTTGTAGGGGTTGAAAAGGGTGATTTGGCTCCATCGATGTTTATGACCAATTTCTGGTCAAATGGTCTTGGGTCCTCTGCCGTTAGAGTGGATAAATCACTTGGATCAATACCCTTTACGTGCTTTCTCGCTCCGTCCGTCATGTTGAATTAGTGTTTATTGCCGCCGACCAAAATAATTCCCAGCATGCAACGCGCGCTTTTGTCAACAATGAAACTCGTCTATACGGGTGAACTCATGAGTGAGTGACCAATCAAAGTGAGACCCAAAAACACTACTGATCCACAAGGGAAATGATTTGGACACAGGAGTCACACATCACAATATAATGTAATAACAAAGAGAAAAATATAAATGCTAATAATAAATTCAAAATAAGTAGCAAGAAAGAGCAAGAGACAGGTGTCAAATAAGACATAATTATATAAATGTAAATGTACAAGATAAAATAAAATTTTATAAATAAGTAATAAAATATAAAATCACAACTTTATCCAAGAAGACAGTGCAACAGTGATAAGATGATTGACAGGACATGGGTAAGTTGTTGTACAGTTGTAGGGAGTATTATCTGTTCCATAAGAGTGAATTTTACAGTTGTAGGGAGTATTATCTGTCACATAAGGATGAGTTTTTGTATAGTTGTAGGGAGTATTATTTGTTACATCAGGGTGAGTTTTGGTACAGTTGTAGGGAGTATTATCTGTTCCATAAGAGTGAATTTTACAGTTGTAGGGAGTATTATCTGTTACATAAGGATGAGTTGTTGTACAGTTGTAGGGAGTATTATCTGTTACATAAGGATGAGTTGTTGTACAGTTGTAGGGAGTATTATCTGTTACATCAGGGTGAGTTTTGGTACAGTTGTAGGGAGTATTATCTGTTACATAAGGATGAGTTGTTGTACAGTTGTAGGGAGTATTATCTGTTACATCAGGGTGAGTTTTGGTACAGTTGTAGGGAGTATTATCTGTTACATAAGGATGAGTTGTTGTACAGTTGTAGGGAGTATTATCTGTTACATCAGGGTGAGTTTTGGTACAGTTGTAGGGAGTATTATCTGTCCAGGTCACAGATGATCATGTGAACAGATTTAGTAGCCTGGAGTAGCTTTGCACCAGTGATGTACTTATACCTAGACCTTTTATGAAACACTACATGACATCACGAGGTGGAACAGAGTGTTTCATGTTTGTGTGTGTGAATTTGTGAATGAAACAAAACACAACTCCAGGTGTGTCTGTGTTTGTGTGTCTGTCTGAGCCTCGTATGGGCCCTGGTGTAGATCAGAAGTGCGTATAACCCTGAGCGTTCATTTCACTTGAATTTATGAACGCACTTGTCATGACTTCCATACGTACACGCTAACATACAGACTAACATCATATTTTCAGGTGCTACGAGTACAGACATGCGGCTTGTCCCTTCAGGGCTGCCGTAGCACACTCTAAACTGGCTTCCCTCACATCTCTTTTTGACGGAATGAACCCAGAGTTTTGTTTTGTTTTGTTTGTTGTGCTTGTAAGTTGTGACCCCATTTTGGGCCAGGAACATCTCCAGACAGATACCAGACGCTCAACAGGCGGACACTCACCACGATCACATTCACAGAGAAATCCCAGTGCGCTAACAACCACATTTAAATGCTCTTTGCCCTAAAACCTGTCAGACCACTCCAGTCCCAGCCTCCAGCAGGTCAGAGGAGCCAGTGTGTGAAGTGTTGTGTAGAATCAGTTGAAGCAGCGTGGGCCCCTGGGAGCTGGAGACATGAACCCTCAACACATTGTGATAGTATTGTCCGTTCCAGTCTAGTCTAGTTTGACTTTCTTCCGCTGTAGGGAGTGTTACACCTCTCATGACGTAGGCCAAGATAATGAGGCCTGAGCTGGCAGTGTAGGGCTGACACAGCACGGAAATGCACTTTCTATCAGGGCGAACAGGGCGCTAAGAGACATTCAGGCTCGTTCTACAATTTTGCATTAGCATTAAAACTTTGCAGCTTCATCTTCTCATAAAACAACATCATACATATCAGCCCAAATTTGACAGAAACAGAAAAGCAACATCTCATTTACATCGAGTGTTTGCTTTTCTGACATGGCACAAAGTGTGTTAGTGTTATTTATGTGTTGTCAGTGATACTGTCAGGTGTAACCAGTGTTGGGAGTGTTACTTTTAAAATGTATTCCCCTACAGATTACAGATTACATACCCCAAAATGTAGTTTGTAATGTAATCCATTAAATTACTTAAAGTGAGTAATGTAATCTGAATACTTTGGATTACTTGATATTGTCATGTTTTTTTAAAAACTACATGAATGTAGCAACCACATCCTGAAAATTCTTGTTTGTTTCTTCAAATTGTCTGTTGAGCCCAAGTCTCCATGAACAGACTTTTGTTTATTGTAAAGAAACAAAGATATTTTAACATATAATGTTTTGTCTGATAAAAGAAAATAAAAAGACCAGTCTTACCTCAAACTTATTAACAATATTATTGATAGAGAAATGATTTTTATATGAGATCACTGCTGCTTTAAATTCTGTCCACCTACTGTTATGTGTCATATGTTTATTTAAAAAAATAAAAAATCACTTTCAGTACAAACATAAAGGCACCAGCCCAGTAAAAATCTGTAATATTGGATGTTTTTTACTCAAAATGATGCGGAATCAGATTATTATCAACACTAATTATTAATGACCTGGTCCATTGTGTGACAGACGTCACCAACATTAACAAGATATTTACACAGCTCTTATCGTTCTGTTTAAGGGGAATTACCTAAATAACATTTTAAAAAATGGGATATAGCCCAAAATGCTAAAACAGGAAAACATCACCATTTAATCCATTTATTTTAACAAAGTAACTGTAATCCAATTACCACTCATTGAAACAGTAACTGTAACTGAATACAGTTACTCATCATTTGTACTCTGATTATGTAATGCTGGTACATGTAATCTGTTACTCCCCAACACTGTCCAGACTGACTCCTCTGAGCCACAGGAGCCCTGGTGTTAACTGTATGTTTGTCACTCTCACATCTTCATCATTTATTGATGTGATATTTGCAGAAGTTTGAAAACACATTTACATTTGGAATGATGACACACACAACCCAATCAGAACATGATACAGTCAAACATTTGAGATCACGTCACAAAAGTGCTCACTGATCCTGTGACAGTGTTTTGAATGAAGAGGTCCACACTTGAGATGTCCTGTTATGTCTGGCTGCATGTCTGCACAAACGCTCACAGATCCTGTTTTATGATGCTGCTTTTGTTGTCGGATTCCACTGCGTGTGCTCGGTTTGCTGTGGGTTGCTGTGTGTTCTGCCTCTGAATGTGGAAAATATCTGTGAGTTCCAGGTACAGATAACACCCAAGTCACCTGGGAGAGAAACAGAACACTCAAATATTAGCTTTACTCATCAAAATTCTAATGTTGATTTATTTTACAAATATAGAAAAAAAAGTTCATGTTCATGTTTTGTGTCAGCTAATCGTGTGCCTAACACCAGTGTTGTGTTGAGCTGCGGTGTGTCGTCAGTCTGTCAGTGTGTTGCCATTTTAAACTGAAAGCCCCGATAACAACAACGATTCACTCACCAGACTTACCTCACGAGGGGAATGAACTGGTCGAGAGTTCCCCAGAGGAAAATGGTGCCTTGGCTCCTTTACCCTGACCTTTGACCTGTCACTCCAGATTTACTGTATTTTCCGGGCTGTTAGTCGCTCTGGATTATAAAACGCACTGTCATTTTTTCACAAATAAACCGCACTGGACTTTAAAGGAAACCCAACAGTGTGATGGGTGAGTGGTTTTGTTTGTTTGGTGCGTTCACGGTGACTCTGGGCTTTGTTCAGTTGTGGCGTGTAGGGAGGGTGCTGTCTGGGACCAACGGATTGTCGGTGTGTTCACAGTGACTCAGTTGTTCAATTGCTTCTAGAAGTGGCACATTGCACTCGTTTTTTCGGTTTGCTCCTCCGTTCTGTTCTTTGTGCTCGTGGAGTGATGAGTGTGTCTGTGGGTGTTTTTCGCTGCTCCGTGTGTGTTTGTGTGTTCTGTGGGTGGTGCTGTTTGTTGTTTACTGAAGTCGTGCTGGGACACCTGAGTGGATTCATGTATGGGACGCTCTGGATTGTCGTTTTTTGATGGGGTTGGAGGCTTAAGAGCACGTCTAAAAGCCCGGAAAATACGCAGTGTTGGGAAGGTTACTTTTAAAATGTATTCCTACAGATTACAGATTACATACCCCAAAATGTAGTTTGTAACATAATCCATTAAATTACTTAAAGTGAGTAACGTAATCTGAATACTTTGGATTATGTGACTTGCTGTAGAGAAGCAAAGATGAGGAAATGTTAAAATAAGATGTTTTGTCTGCTAAAAGAAAATAAAAAAGTTCAGGCTTTACTTAACCAAATAAAAAATATTATTGACAGAAGACGAGGAGGAGACACGGTGTACACAGAATGGTTTTGTCCTGTTAAATCCTGTTTTAATCCTGGTTTAGACATGTTTAGTCCTGGTTTAGACCAGGTTTAGTCTTGGTTTAGTCTTGGTTTAGACCTGGTTTAGTCCTGGTTTAGTCTTGGTTTAGTCCTGGTTTAGTTCTGGTTTAGTCTTGGTTTAGTCTTGGTTTAGACCTGGTTTAGACCTGGTTTAGTCCTGGTTTAGTCCTGGTTTAGTCTTGGTTTAGTCTTGGTTTAGACCTGGTTTAGTCCTGGTTTAGACCTGGTTTAGACCTGGTTTAGACCTGGTTTAGTCCTAGTTTAGACCTGGTTTAGACCTGGTTTAGTCCTAGTTTAGACCTGGTTTAGACCTGGTTTAGTCCTAGTTTAGACCTGGTTTAGACCTGGTTTAGTCCTAGTTTAGCCCAAAATGTGAAAACAGTCAAATCGCGCAGTGTAATACAGTTACTCATAATTTGTACTCTGATTACGTAACTCCAGTACATGTAATCTGTTACACCCCAACACTGAAAATACGGTACATGTATTTTGATCAATGGGTTGAGACTGGACTAGAGCAGATGTGTAGTTTCAGGTTTGTGCGTGAAGGTGGTGAGCGTGTGAGTTCTTCTGTGCTCTGTGGATCTACAAACAGCCCAGTGTTTCTGTCTGATAAGAGGAACCACTTACAGCCGCTCCACCATCATTCTTGGGTTACAAAGATGACATTAATAAACAGTGATGGGCAATCAGCCACAAGATAGAAAGGAGAGGAACGCTCTGTCTGCGGTTTCACACGGGCTCAGGAGATCGATGCAGCTCCAGCACATCTGTGACACTCACACACCTCTGTGAAGAAACATCTCACCGGCTCTGCGTAAGGAGACATCTGACCAGGCCTAACACCTGAACAGCCAGATGTGTGGAACATCTGACCAGAACTACGTGAGGAAACATCTGGCCAGGTATAACGTCTGAGGAGCCTGATGTGAGGAACCTTCTGAACAGAGATAAGTGAGGAACCATCTGACCTGCTCTGTGTGAGGAGACATCAGACCAGACCTAATGCCTGAACAGCCTGATGTGAAGATCCATCTGACCAAAACAATGTGAAGAACCATCTGACTAAAACGATGTGAAGAACCATCTGACCTGCTCTGTGTGAGGAACCATCTAATTAGAACTATGTGAGGAAACATCTCACCTGCCTTATGTGAGAACAGTGGAGGAGAATAACTTCATTTAGTGATCTGCAGACAAAATAATGCTGAATAGAGCTCTTTGTGGACAGTGAAGAAACATCTGACCAGGCTTAATATCTGACAGGTGCTACATGAGGAATAATCAGATCAGCTCTGTGTGAAAAGACAACCTGAAGTATCTGTGAAACATCTGACCACTGGAGACATTCTATATGATGAAACTTGCTTCTTCACAGAACATCTGAGAGGAAACTTCTGAGGAGCTTTATGTGAGGAAACATCTCACCTGCATCTGTCCTGCACCTCCTCAAATCACACGAGCCATTAGACTGTGTGAGATCTTCTTCACTCTGCAATATTCAAATGACTGGTGTTCTGAAGATGTTCTCCTCTTCTCCTGCTCCTCTGTACCTCTCTCTGTTCTGTCTTCAACTCTCTCTCTCTTTATTCTTTATTCTCTCTCTGTCCCGTCTCCTTCTCTCTTCCACTCCTCTCTCCCTCTCGCTCCTCCTCTTCTTACAGCCTCCCTCTCTCTCCTGCTCTCCACATCTTCATCTCTTCTCTCTCCCTTTGCTGGTTCTCTTCTCTCTCTCTCCTCCTACACCCTCTCTTCCTCTCTCATCAACGCTCTCTCCTCCTTTTCCTCTCCTCCTCTCTGTCACTCTCTCTCTACCCCTCCTCTTCTCTGTCTCTCTATCTACTCCTCCTCTTCTCTGTCACTCTCTCTCTACTCCCCCTCTTCTCTGTCACTCTCTCTACTCCTACTCTTCTCTGTCACTCTCTCTCTCTACTCTTCCTCTTCTCTGTCACTCTTTCTCTCTCTCTGCTCCTCCTCTTCTCTTTCACTCTTTCTCTCTCTCTGCTCCTCCTCTTCTCTTTCACTCTTTCTCTCTCTCTGCTCCTCCTCTTCTCTGTCACTCTCTCTCTGCTCCTCCTCTTCTCTGTCACTCTTTCTCTTCTCCTCCTCTTCTCTGTCACTCTCTCTCTGCTCCTCCTCTTCTCTGTCACTCTTTCTCTCTCTCTTCTCCTCCTCTTCTCTGTCACTCTTTCTCTTCTCCTCCTCTTCTCTGTCACTCTTTCTCTTCTCCTCCTCTTCTCTGTCACTCTCTTCTCTCTCTCTTCTCCTCTCTCTTCTCTGTCACTCTCTCTCCTCTCTCTTCTCTGTCACTCTTCTCTCTCTCTCTCTCACTCTCTCTCTCTCTCTTCTCTGTCACTCTTTCTTCTCTCTCTCTCCTCCTCTTCTCTGTCACTCTTTCTCTTCTCCTCCTCTTCTCTGTCACTCTTTCTCTCCTCCTCTTCTCTGTCACTCTCTCTCTGCTCCTCCTCTTCTCTGTCACTCTTTCTCTGCTCCTCCTCTTCTCTGTCACTCTTTCTCTGCTCCTCCTCTTCTCTGTCACTCTTTCTCTCTCTCTGCTCCTCCTCTTCTCTGTCACTCTCTCTCTACTCCCCCTCTTCTCTGTCACTCTCTCTACTCCTACTCTTCTCTGTCACTCTTTCTCTCTCTCTGCTCCTCCTCTTCTCTGTCACTCTCTCTCTACTCCCCCTCTTCTCTGTCACTCTCTCTACTCCTACTCTTCTCTGTCACTCTCTCTCTCTACTCTTCCTCTTCTCTGTCACTCTTTCTCTCTCTCTGCTCCTCCTCTTCTCTTTCACTCTTTCTCTCTCTCTGCTCCTCCTCTTCTCTGTCACTCTCTCTCTCTGCTCCTCCTCTTCTCTGTCACTCTCTCTCTGCTCCTCCTCTTCTCTGTCACTCTTTCTCTCTCTCTTCTCCTCTTCTCTGTCACTCTTTCTCTCTCTCTTCTCCTCTTCTCTGTCACTCTTTCTCTTCTCCTCCTCTTCTCTGTCACTCTTTCTCTCCTCCTCTTCTCTGTCACTCTCTCTCTTCTTCTCCTCTTCTCTGTCACTCTTTCTCTCTCTCTCTGCTCCTCCTCTTCTCTGTCACTCTCTCTCTACTCCTCCTCTTCTCTGTCACTCTTTCTCTCTTTCTGCTCCTCACTCTCTCTTGGCACTTCTCTCCTTTTCTCAGCTCTCTCTCCATTCTTCTTTTAGTTCATCTGCTCTTTCTCTCTGTTCTTAAGAAGGTTTGCACACATACACACAGATCGGCAGCCTTGCCTCGATCAGTCCGCTCCGGGGCAGCTGTGGCTACAATAGTAGTGCTGAGTGCAGAGTGAAGGATGAATGCTCTAAAGAACTCCCCCTCTCCTCTCCTCCTCCTGTCTCTCCTTCGTTCCTGTCTCCCCCTCTCCTCTCCTCCTCTTGTCTCCCCCTCTCCTCCTGTCTCCCCCTCTCTTCTTCTCCTCCTCCTGTCTCCCCCTCTCCTCTCCTCCTCTTGTCTCCCCCTCTCCTCCTATCTCCCCCTCTCCTCCTGTCTCCCCCTCTCCTCCTGTCTCCCCCTCTCTTCTCCTCCTCCTCCTGTCTCCCCCTCTCCTCTCCTCCTCCTGTCTCCCCCTTTCTTCTTCTCCTCCTCCTGTCTCCCCCTCTCCTCCTCCTGTGTCCCCCTCTCCTCCTCCTGTCTCCTCCTCTCCTCCTCCTGTCTCCTCCTCTCTCCTCCTCTCCTCCTCCTCTCCTCTCCTCTCCTCTCCTCTCGGGTGGTCGTGGGTGGAGGTCTCGTGTGGTCAGGAGGCTCGGAGGCTGGACAGCGGCTGCAGTTGGGGTCAGCTCCTCCTCGGCTCCATTGTCTGCTGACCACAGGCCACATTGTGCCTGGAAATAAGGCAGAAGAGAGAAGCTCGGGGAGTTCACATATTTGAGTGTTGTTCTATGGAAAAGCTCGTTCAAATATAGGCCAGTGGTTTGAGGCTGTTTCTGTGTTTGACTCACACTGGAGGGTTTCATCGGAGGAAATCTGTTAAAGGCACATTTACTTTATTTACTCTTGTACAATGCTCTGAGTATTAGTACTTTTATTACTTTGTCTCCGTCTGTGGCCCCTGAGGATGACCTTGTGTTTGGCCATTAAACACTGAGATCTTTTATTTTATTGCTTATTTTTGTATTTTATTTCAACTTATACATTTACTTGTATAAAATTATGTTTTATTTCACACCAGTCTCTTGCTCGTATTTGCTATTTATTTAGAAAATGTATAACCATTTATATTTTCTCTTTGTTATTAGATTATATTGTGATGTGTGAGCTGCTGTGTCTAAATCATTTCCCTTGTGGATCAATAAAGTTTGTCTAAGTCTAAGATCCATGATGCTGTTGTAAGTGTTTGGTAAAATGGTTCACACACTCATTGCTAGTAAAAGCCATGTTTTTGTTTTTGTTTTTATTATGTAACCCAGTGTTGGGTAGAAACTATAACCCAACAATTTGGGTCAAATCATGTAACCCAGTCCATTGTGTTAAAAAGAATATGGGCCACACCCATCTGCAGTTAAAATATTGGGTTATTTTAACCCAGCGTGTACCCTCCAGGGTCCACTCTGGACCCCTAATGGGCCCCAGTGGAAACAAGGCTTTTGGAACCTGCCTGGACGACTGAGGATTACACAGATATAAGGCCACATGGGAATAGAAAAGAAAGTTCTATGATTTCATGTGGAAAATCACTTTCTATTGTTTAATGTTTTTAGTGGAATTGTGGTATTGGAATTGTATTGAGTCTTTTGCTTAGTATCAAAATTTAAATTTTAGTGACATGGCAACACTCTGTTCTGAGGCAAGACTATTTGGACTTTCTGGTGTGAGGGAAATGGCTCGAGTGGCTGTAAAGCTGCAGGCAGGAGCTGTGCTGTGGGCTGAGGCTCTTCTGACATGAAGGGGCAGGAGGGAGAGCTCTGTTGTGGGGTTGCATAGGAACGAGCCGGCTGGGAGGTGTGTGCACTCACCACTAAAGCCCACACATATTAAAGGCGCTGTAAAGTGAAAAGTGAAATATGCGGAGCAGTTTGGGGTAATCCGCTGAAAACCAGGGATTATGAGGACTGGGTTCAGCCAGTGCACAGAGCACGGAAACTCCACAGTCAGAGACGCCCTTCAGTTTGGCTCATGAGGCACTGAGCTGCTCACAGCGCACCGCGCACTCCTCACAACTAACAACTAACCTGTGTTGTTTTAAAACTGACCTATTCTGCAAAATCCACTTTTCAGAGCTTTTCCCCCTTTACCTCTGAAGTTGTATTCCTGTAAATCTGAGCGATCTTTAATCACTTCATCTGTGATACACACAGAATTCAGCAGAAAACCTACGGGAGCCAACAACTTCACAGCTCTTTGTTTTGATGATGTTTACGGCGACGTCAGCTCCCATTGGGCATCATAGTTTTCTAAGATGGAAGTCAGTGGACGTCTATCTTTTATGAAGTTGTTTTAGATGAATATTGTGATTTAAAATGTGCCTTAGATGTGTCGTAGATCATAAGTACAGAGACACGGGCACTGCAGCTACACTGTGCTCTTTAACATGTGTTTGTTCTTTTAAGAATAAGACGCCCAAAGTACTCGGAGAGAAAGTGAAGAGAGGGGCACTCCCTTTTTCCTCGTCAACCCAAAACATGCACAACTGATACTTTGCAGCTGATGTCATCAACATTCCCGGGGGGTGTGATGCTAACTGTAGGCACTGCTCTGTCTGAAGCTCAGTTACTCAAGTTACACTTTAACTTGAGTTTGTTTTAACACAATCGAAGCAGAAAGAACTGATTTAGCTGGAACTCTAACAGGTGATCTGTGCTGTTAAACAAGTCCCTCAGCTCAAGATCTAGAGGTGGGTCCCTGGGCACTGTGCAGTGACTTCCACTGCTCCTGACACGCTGCTCTGGTGGAATCAAAGGACAAGTCAAATGCAGAGGACAAATTTCTGTATAGAGAAATGTACATTAAACATATGGATGGTCATCAGATGGAAGTGTGTGGAATGAGGAGCCCCAGGAGCCCCGGTCCCACCTGAGCAGTCAGACACACAGCTGTCAGAAGCTCTGCTCTTCTACCTACACCATCCCATGTCTCAGGTTATGGGTCTTCCAACAGGATAATGACCCAAAAAACACAGCTAAAAACACCCAAGAATGGCTAAGAACAAAACACTGGACTGTTCTAGAGTGTTCTTCTCTGATCCCAGATCTCAATTCTACTGAACATCTGTGAAATGAGCTGAAAGACGCTGTCTGACTAGACCAACTAGAACAACTAGAGTAGTTTGCTCATGAGAAATGGGTCAAAATACCAGTTGACCAGTGCAGAAGTCTCATTGACAGTGACTGAAATCATTTGTTTGCAGAGTTTGCATCAAAACGTTGTGCAGCAAAATATTAAGTTAAGGTACCATCATTTTTGTCCAGGCCAGTTTCATTATTTAGTTTTTTCTAATAATCCTTTTGAACCACAGGTGAAAAACAATGTTTGAATTTTGTTGGACAATTTTCAGTAAATTTTTATTTATTATTGCTTTGATCAGTTTCAAGTTATTTCAGTGATGATTGCTGATGTTTTTTTCATTACCAGAGGGGTACCAACAATTTTATCCACGACTGTATGTGTATGTAGTAGTGTAATGCCAGTGCTCTTACCACAGGGTTTTCTGTAGCTCATATCAGTCATCTCAATTTCATCTGATATTTACTGTCCTTTTTTGTGTAAGTGATAATATGTGACAGTAATATGTATGACATAGTGTTGTTCAGTACTAACATTTCAAACTCTATTTCAATGCAAAGGTAAAGACTCGATGCTCAATACAGATTCCAAAACACACTGATAATAAAATCTCTTTCTTGATGCAGTAGAATATGATTTTCAACTTTAACTGGTAGTACTTTCAATTCTATTCTCATGCGGAAATAGAAAAATCATCCAGGTAGTGGTGCAGTAGGTTCATGTTGGTCCATGTGTGTATACTAGTCTATGTGCTCGTAAACTTGGTCTGAAACAGCTCAACATCATTCTAAAGACTTTCAGGAAAGGTTCATGTCTGTCCTATGAATGGGACTTTTTTTTAGAATTTATTCCTGCTCAAATGAGTATTTAGATTCAATACAAGTCTTAATATGGATCAGTATGTACAGTAATTTCTGAGACTTTTGACAACAGCAGCGTGAGTCATCATTTCAAATATCACAAACACTTTAATGAATGTCTTTTGCTACAAATCTGAACTAATGATTTTTCTCTCCATTCAGCCATGTTATCACGTTATCACCTCCTCCAAAACATACCTGGAGTTTTGTTTCATACACACAAGTTCTTTTTGTTTGTTTGTTTATTTGTCTACATTGTCAAAGCTCAAAATGCTTGGTTCTATCTTGTGATGTCATGCAGTGGGAGTTTTCAAGTTAACAGCTCCTTTTACCTTTCGTTCAGTGGAGATTGTCAATTCCAGGGTTTACATTGTCCAAATGATTCTAGTAAAAGTATATAGTGTTTACACAGTGGAGCACTTCCTGTATTATCAGGAAGTTTGAGACAAGACCTAAATGTGTACGTTTGTGTGTTAAACATGTGAATGAAACAAACAAAACTCCAGATGAGCTGTTTGTGATGAGGAAACAACTTTCGAACAGAGATCAGAGTGTATGAGTGTGACACAAAAAGTCTGACTCCTCATTTACTGTTTTACCTTTACAGCAAAAAAGTCACAATGGCACAGAACATGATTTATTACAAATATTTTATTGACAAATGTATGGCATCGTTTTCATGGAATTGCTGAGTGAGACCCTTTGATTGGTGGATGTTCTTTGTCCATCCTGATGCATATGGAACCAAAGTGCTTGTGGGTGTTCTGTCCATACACACATGACACTAGACATAAATAATTGCATTGTAAAAAGGACTCAAGTATTTACATGTATAATATACTTTATATAATAGAAACTTTATATTAAATCTGGGTACATACGGAGCCTTGTTGTCAGTGGGTTGCATAGTACAGGTGCTCATGGCGTGGTTTGGTTCAGGTACAGACAAGGACCACTGAACTCTCTGGACTCAGTGTTTACAGTCAAATTTACTCATATTTAAATTTTACAAAAAACCTAAAGCAGGAGGAGGAGGAGGAGCATGTGCCTCTCAGTGACCTCACAGTGTGGATCATCATTTTTTCCAAGAAGATCCACATGAACAAAACCAATCCTATAACGATCTGTCATGGACACAGTGGGATCAGAGCTGCTCTGAAACGCTCTGCTCACTCACAAGCTGGAGATGAACTGACTGAGCTTAAAAGAGGCTGAGGGGGGAGTCCTGTGGTGCAGATGCAGAATACCTGTCGATCTGTGATCTACCCGTGTGAGAGGCCCCACCCCTTTGTGAGTGGCCCCGCCCCTGTGCTGCAGTCCAGTGAAAACAAGGCTGTGCGGAGGCTGAGTGGGTGCTATCTGTGATTGTTGAGCAGCACCTCCAGCCAGCAGGGGCACGAGGTGATGAACTGTCTGGAGTAGCAGGGGCCCCAGCCTTTCCCAAAGCTGATGCGGATACTGTGTGGGTCCCAAGGGCCCTCCTGGACGTCAGGTTTGACCCCATGCTGTGCCATCCAGCTGGAGCGCTCATAGTCAAACACCCTGAGGGAGTACCCGGGCAGCACCCGCTCCACGGTGAGTCCGCGGGTGCCCGGGGCCTCCAGGGTGGGTGAGTGTACAAAGATGGGGTGCTGACTGCGGTTGTACACCCACACTCCGTCCTCCTCGCGGCTCAGGAGGATCCCGAAGCCGATCTTCTTGCGGCTCTGCTGCGCGGCCCCGGCCCCTCCTCCTGTCGGGTGCTGAGGGCCCCCTGGTTCCCCGCGCCGGCTGTGGTAGGCGTTGGCGTGGAGCTGGCCCAGGCACAGCCCCGTGCCCTGAGGTAGGTGGTAGAAGATACTGAGAGCGGGGTCATGGGCCGGGTACAGACGCCCCACACGAGTGCGCTGCTCCCAGTACGCCACGCTGCACCAGTGAGAGCGCAGGCTGCCCGTGGAAGAGCCCACCGAGGTGCCAGTGTCTGCGGGCACACAGAAAGAGAGAGGGGTTAGTCTGTGAGGGCAAACACACAGTGCAACTGTCACAGTGCACCTGTCACAGTGCACCTGTCACAGTGCACCTGTCACAGACAGTGGAGAGACAAGGGCACTACACAGTGTTATGAAGTAACAGGAACGGTGCTTCAGATCATCTGTAATCTCAGGTTTAGATTAAGATCACGCTCAATTTGTTTTTATTTCTTTTTTAGACAAGTAGTGATGAACAAATATGGATCATGTCAGGAACAGAATCCAGGAAATGAAGAGGAGTCACAAAGCACTGACACCTACGTGTGTGTGTGTGTGTGTTTGTGTTCTGTACACACGTGTGTGTGTTTGTGTGCATGAGCACATACACACGTGTGTGTGTGTTTGTGTGCATGAGCACATACACACGTGTGTGTGTGTTTGTGTGCATGAGCACATACACACATGTGTGTGTGTTTGTGTGCATGTGTACATCACATGTGTGTGTGTTTGTGTGCATGAGCACATACACACATGTGTGTGTGTGTGTGCATGAGCACATACACACGTGTGTGTGTGGGTGTGCATGAGCACATACACACGTGTGTGTGTGTTTGTGTGCATGAGCACATACACACGTGTGTGTGTGTTTGTGTGCATGAGCACATACACACACGTGTGTGTGTGTTTGTGTGCATGAGCACATACACACATGTGTGTGTGTGTTTGTGTGCATGTGTACATCACATGTGTGTGTGTTTGTGTGCATGAGCACATACACACATGTGTGTAGTTGCCTTCCTCTGTGCTCCCTGCTGCAGCCCCTGAGCTGTGACCCTTTGGCCTCATGCTATCAGCTCACATTATCACCCACACAAACTGATGCCATTATTTTGCTCCACAGACTCTATTGACACAGAGGATTTCAAGAGCCATGTGCCTGTGGCCCCATTCCTTTCACTTCCCAGAGCCTCTCCATGCTCCAGGGGCCCGGAGAGCCGCGCTTTGCCCATTAACAAGACTCTTTCTGGGGACACGGGCGTCTGGAGCCAGCTAGGTGTGCTGTGTTTGCACAGCAGCCATTTTGCTTTTGGAGGAGGGGGAAGGTCCCGCCAGGTATGTGGTTGTTTTCTTTTCTTTTATCAGAAACATCTACTCAAATGGGGAAAAAAAAGAAAAAAATTATCAAAAGTATGTGGAGGAACAAAGTTATTATAGGCTACTTCACTTAATACTACAAAACTTTTATCCAATACTGATACTTTTACATTTGCTGATGCATCTACTTATATTGCTAAGTACTTACAGAGGAATAACTAATAAGTACTGCGCTGCTAGCAGCAAAATCTGATAGTAATCCTAAGTACTCCGAGATGAAGGCTGCGTTCAGACTTGCACAACCAGGACATCAAACTGGGATAAAAGTGCAAATAAACTCGAACTAAAACTGAACTAGACCAGGATCATTCCAGGACCATTCCAGGACCACTCCAAGACCACACCAGGACCATTCCAGGACCACACCAGGACCACTCCAGGACCATTCCAGGACCACTCCAGGACCAGACCAGGACCACACCAGGACCATTCCAAGACCACACCAGGATCATTCCAGGACCACTCCAGGATCATTCCAGGACCACACCAGGGCCATTCCAGGACCACTCCAGGACCAGACAAGGACCACACTAGGACTAGACCAGGACAAGTGTGAACTAGTTTAGTCCTGGTTCCACTAGTTTGGCCCTTCTGTAATTGTAGTTTTGACACAGCTTTGTTCAGTCTTGAAAAAATCAAATCATATAGTGAGGAGTTTGTTGGTGCAAACTTTGAAGATAAACCTGTCTAAAGCTCTGGAGCTAAAGCCCTTTCCTCCCCCTCAGTGGGCGGGGCGTGCACTGGGACACTGTAGTTAGTTTGTAGGCGAACACAATTACATAGACGCAGAGATGAGGGCCTCCGACGTGCACACAAACTCCACACACACACACCAGCACACACAAACACACACAAGTGCACACACACACGCACACACACACACAAAATTGCACTTCTCATTTGAGGCCCACGTGTATCATTAGTGAATTCCAGGCTGGCAACTGCTGCGGTCTGGACGTTTTACAGCGCCTCAATAAGAGAGCATGAGGCCTCTCTCTCACTGCTTCCACCACCACACTTTCTTTGCTTCTTTCTCCTTCTTTAACAGGCGCTAGTGTTGTCAAAAGTATCTAAATCAGATACTAATCAATACTAAAGCTAATATATAAACTAAATACTCGTTTGAGCAGGGATCAAAAATTAAAAATCCCATTCACAGCACAGAAATGAGCCTTTCCTCAATAGTTTCAGAATGATGTTGAGCTGTTTCAGAACAGTAGAAGAGCACATAGACTAGTATACACCCACGGACCACTATGAACCTACTGCACCACTGAGGATTACACACATACAAGGACACATTGTAATATGAAAGAAAAGTCTATAATGTAAAGGTTTTATATTATGCAAACCTGATGCAGGAGAACGTCTGTATGTTCTAATGCTGTTACCTCCTCATAAACAGACCTGGACTTGTGTTTAGTTTTATTCACATGTTTGAATAATCCTGTATTACTCAGCTCAAAATACTCTGATCCACCTTGTGATGTCATTTAGTGGTAGCTTTAAGGTTAACAGATATATTTAGCCTCAATTGAACTGATTTACTCTTCATTATTCTAGAACAGGAGTCTCCAACCTTTTTCTTTTGATGAGCTACTTTAACTAAAAGAAAATGCCAAAGAGCTACACATTTTAACGGTCCCAAGAAATGGAGCAGAGGAAAAGCTTAGATGGTAAACATTTAGACACCTATAAAACATGAACTTTTATCCATTTATTAGTGCACAAAGTTAGGCATCAAAATGTTACATTTACAATAGTAGTTCATCAAGTTTGAGTCACTCAGCACAATATGTATAATTCAGAAATGCTGTGGTGAGCTACTTGGAAGGGGGTGGAGAGCTACTGTTGGGTCCGAGCTACAGATCGGAGACTCCTGCTCTAGAATATGCTTAAGCTTGTTGCTTTTGTGTTGAATGTTTTTGTTTGACCTTTCGTACAGCTCAGATTGTCAGTAGTTGTTGTTTCATCAGTTGCAATGAGGCTCAAATGATCAAAGTGATTCTAGTGAAGGTGTATGGAGTTTAAAAACACAGTGGAGCACTTCCTGTATTACCACTCAATGACATCATAAGGTGGAACAAGTGTTTTCTGTTTGAGAAAACAGTTTGAAACAAAACACAACTCCAGGTCTGTTCGTATCATAGATGAAAAATTGTGTGAATGTGAAACCACATTCTATTGTGTGAGTTTAAAAAAAATAATAATAATAATAATAATTATTATTATTATCATTGTAGTATCAGAATCTGCATTGTCCTTAGTACTGAAATGGAGTTTGGAGTTTTAGTATCGTGACAACACTACTAGGCGCTCGTCCCTGTAATTGAGCAGAGCGGGGAAGCACATCCACACCGTATGAAACTCACTCCCACAGACAACATAAAAACAGGGACTTTCTGGTTTTTGAAGGCCTTTTAAGCAGAATAGTCAACTTTAATTTCAATCGTTTAATGAACCAACCTCATCTAAAACAACAGCCTGTAATCCAGCGCGCTGACGTCACAGGGATATTCCAGATCTGCTCCAGTGTGGGGGACTAGATGTACCTGTTTTAGATTAGAGTCGCCAAATAAACACACTTGTTGTCGACTCTGCAGTGTTTTGTCTGGCGGATGAATACTAAGGCACAAAGTAGTTCCAAAATTCTAAAGTGTAGTGCAGTGCATACTCATGTGTTTCTAATGAACAGACTCGATACTCAATACCGATCCCAATACTACAGTGATAATTTTAAAAATGTAATGGCAGTACTTTCTTTTCTATTCCCATGTGGCCTTATATGTGTGTAATCCCTCAGTGTTCTAGGTTCCAGAGTGGTCCATGAGTTTAGACTAGTCTAGGTTTTTCAGTGCAATAAAGACAACCAAACTGAAAAACAAAATAAGAAAAAAACAAAAACAAAAAAAAAGTTACATACTGTGGCTTTAAAAAGATATTTATCTTGCACATATTATTAACACGAACCTTAGGGTGGTCCATCAAAATAAAGTTTCAGATCACCTCCATTAGAACCCTGCATCAGATTTTAACATCTGAAAGATGATTTAGGAAGAAATTTGGAAGAAAAAGGAGATGTTTTAGAGGTTGCTCATGAAGTTTTGAAGCTCCTGCAAATGATTTGGTTTTCCTTAAGAAGCTTCACAGTCTGAACATTCAATTGTGAAAAAAGCACCTGAACAGTTTTGGGCGACATCTTTGGTCCTTGAATAAAGAAATGTTTGGTCTGGCATTCTTCCACTCTAGTGTGACAGAAGAACAGAAGATGCTGATGGTTCATAATATTATGGAAAAGGAAGTTTCAGAGGTTCCACCAAAGGGAAGCAGATCAGGGATTTTGTTTCCACCAGCTAGATGCGTTTCTTCAAAGCTCTTGATCTGCCAAAAACATTTTGAACAGTTCCCCTGCAGACTGGGCTGATGATGAGACTTTCAGAAGCTGCTAAAACTGTGCATTCCAGGAAAGTGTCAATGATGTTGCTGAAAGGGGGTGAAACTTATTCAAGATTTTAACTGTAACCAAATAAAGAATGAAGATCAGAAACAGGATCTACTGCAGGTGTCAAAGAGCACAGGCATCTTTAATGACGAAGCCAACAAAGCCACAGTGGAGCTGGACTTTTTAAGTCACTTTTATGAACTTTACAAACTTTCTAATCAACTTTTATTAACTTTTTAAGTAATTCTTATGCAAGTTTCAGTTTGTTTGCAAAATAAAATGACAAATTATTCAAATTTTACAAGCATTTGAAGTGTCTTGAGCAACATCTAAATATGAATTCATTTGCATACAATTTTGACTAAAATATTTTGGCCAGGTATGGAACCAAATGCAGGGTTCCAATCTAAGGAATCTAAAAAAAAAAACGTTTTTTGGACCACCCTAACGAACTTCCAAACTAAAAATACACCATATCTTTCTAATAAGTGTTTCTCAACTAGGTTTCCAAGGGCTGGTTGCAGGGCTTTTCTAACTTCAGCTTAAGTCAACAGAACTCACATACACCACTGCTGCACTGGTAAGAAGTGCATGGTTGTATAATGTAAAACACAGAGTTGGAACATGTCCAGGTGAAGGGGCTGTGAGGGGCACAGGTCACATGAGCACAGCCTAAATCTCTCCAGGGGCAAGCTCTGGTCCAAGCCCCTGGTCCACACTCTGGAGGTATTTATAGCCCATACAGTAGTGTCTACATTACAGAGTAAGACAAGAAGAGCTTGCCCTGCTGCTCACGTTTCACAGCTCTCATTTTGTTCTTAGCTCGATTAGTTATTCAAATCAAAGTATTGATTTGTGAATAATCTGAAATGTGGTTGCTTGTTTTTGTACTGCTAAATTTGGAGAAGATATAGTGTACCGGTGTATATGTGCACTACAGGACACTGCGGATTGCAGTGGTTTTGTGCCTTAAGGTTAAACAAAAATAGTATAACCGATTGTATTTCTGTTTGTACAATCCAATCAAACGCATAAAGCAATTGTAATTAAAAAGAACAGCACCACCACAAGGCCTTGGGTTCTAGGGTTCCAGTACCAGGTTCTAGCTCTTGTTCTCAGTGGTGTTGTCACAATACTAACATTTCAAACTGGATACTTAATACCAATTCTGAAATGATAATAAAACGACTCTTTATTTAAATAATAGTATGAGATTTTCAACATTAAATGTTAGTACTTCTTTTCTACTAGTCTATGTGCTCTTCTACTTGTTCTGATACAGCTCAAGATCATTTTAAAGACATTCAGGAAAGGTTCATTTCTGTCCTGTGAATGGGACTTTTTAGTATCAACAGTGTTGGTAGTAATGTGTTATAAAAGTAACGAATTACTGTAATGCATTGCTTTTTGCTGTAACGCAGTAATGTTCAGTATTACAGGGGGAAAAAAATTTAATATTTTACTTGGTACAAACGTGAGTAACGCATGATACAATGCTTAGGTGGTTTAGTCCTCGGTTCAGTCCTGGTTTAGACCTAGTTTAGTCCTGGTTCAGTTCTGGTTCAGTTCTGGTTGAGTCCTGGTTTAGTCCTGGTTCAGTTTTGGTTTAGTTCTGGTTTAGTCCTGGATTAGTTCTGGTTTAGTCCTGGTTCAGTTTTGGTTTAGTTCTGGTTTAGTCCTGGTTTAGTTCTGGTTTAGTCCTGGTTCAGTCCATATACGGCACAAAAGTTCAGCATCTTCGCAGTTCTTTTGGCAAGAGTAACTTAAAAGTAATGCAATAGTCCTTAATGTCTTACATTTTAAATACAGTAGTATTGTAAAGTAACAAATGACTTTGAAATGACAGTAACAAGTCAAAAATAACACATTACAGTTTTAAAGTAACTTGCCCAACAGTGAGTATCAATACTTGCTCAAATGAGTATTTAGTTTTGATATTAGTTTTAGTGATAAGCATCAGATTTTTGATACTTTTGGCAAGCTTAGTTCTCAGCCTGTTTCTGTTGCAGCAGAGGAAGTGGGTGTTAGCAGTGCAGACCAGTGCATGCTCTGAGCCTGGCAACAATTATCCTGCAAGCATTTAGGCCCACCACCATCTAACAGCTCTGTTTACCAATTAGATAAGTAGCCTTTGTTATTCCATTTCAACATCACTGTCTCTTAGTGCCAATCTCGTCAAAAGTCCCTCAGCGCTCGGAGCGATGCGGCGTGTCCTCGGAGCTACAGACATGAAGCGGCGGCTGACGGCGGTAACACGGAGCAGATGTGCACGGCCCTTTGAACACTGATAGAGTCACACATTTGTCATTTTAGGTCAACTTTGTATCTTGCTGATGAGCAGAACACTTCAGTGCACAAAAGTAGTCTAGGCCGTACAGTATCTGATCCAAACTGTATGTTAAATCATGCACTGATACTAGCCTCAAAAGTGTGTCTGAAACGGATCTACGGACCAGTATTTTATTATCCTTGCCAAACAGGGATGTGGCGATATCTAAATCTCTCAGTACGATATTGTTTTATGGTACGATATTTATTGTGATATTTTGTGTAGGCAAAAGTGCGAATATGCTACTTTTCTGTCATAATGCAAACAATTAAATGTAAAAATGTTTAATACCAGTTATTTCATCATGTAGATTGGACTGATACAGAGCAAAGGATCATGGTAAATGTAGTTCTCTCTGTTTTTTAGCTCTTGCTGCACCATCACAATGAATGTAAGCACAGACTTGTAATTTGATAAATTGTAATGGCCCACGATATTATTGTGAAACTTATGACGATATGATATCATGATATTTTGGTTATTGTTACATCTCTATTGCTAGTATATGATTAAAAAAACAAAACATTAACACAAAAAAAACGTAAAAGTGATGTGAAAAACAGAACAAGTTCATTTGAAAGTGTTTGCGGTGGTCCAGAGTTCTTCTTCACTTACCTTACATTCACCACGATGAGTTGATAAGCACTTCTCACAACTTTCAGAGACCAGTGCAGAGGTTTGCAGGGATGTTATGACAAACAACAGCTAGCATGTAATGACACACTTCCTGATCACACACTAAAATACTTTCTAATTTGCTGCAGACAGCAATACAATACAGTTACCATGAATCTGTATATATGTGAAAAACTGGATACAGGGTGTTTAAATAATAAAATAACCATTTTAGCTAGCTGTTAGTTTTACCGTCCTGGCAAAACTCCACACGGGTCTTTGAAAGTTGTGAAAAGTGCTTAAAAACTCATCGCGGTCCACAATTAGGACACCCTGAATGCATAAGGTAAATGAGGAAGACTTTCAGACCACTGCAAACTTTCAAATGAACTAGTTCTGCTTTTCACAATTTAAGACAAAATCAGGAACAGTGCCTTTGAGTCTTTTTGCTAACAGTAAATGTTGACAATTAGCCAAGTCCAAACTTTCCACCCACAGCACAAATCGCTGGTGAGAATTTTCTGCACACTTCAGACAGAACAGAAGGTAACTTTAAAGCATGTTGAAAAGTTCATTTCCCTTTTCCAGGTGAATGCGTCAGGATGTGTCCTCACAGAGCTGCACGGGGCGGAAGAAAAACTGGAGGCAGAAAACAGAGGGAAGTAGAGGAGAAAAAAAACGAGTGCGCTGTGAACGAGGGAGCGGGAAAATGAGGAGGAGAGAGGGAGAGAGGCTGCCAAGCATAACCAGCGTCCACCGCGGAAAAAAACGCTCCGAAAAGACTGTGAGAAAGAGAGGGAGGGAGAGGGGGAGAGAGGGAGAGCCCGGGCTTTCATCCAGTGCCAAGGATTAGATTCCCGTCCAGTTATTAGACTCTTCCAGTGTGCTGAGAGAGGGGGCCACGGGGGCCGCGGGGGCTGAGGGGACAACCATGGGGACAGCACTCCACTCCTGACCAGTGTCACTTCTGAGTGACTGTTAAAGCAGACCTGCACGGTTTTATTCACCACTCAGTCAGTCAGAGTTATATTTGGAGTGATTTTTGCAGGTTTGAATCATCTTTAATCACTTACTTTCACTTACTTCTGCTGATAAACCCCTGCTTTTTCATCCATCGGTACATGCCAACTGTGACAGACGCACTTCATTCTCTAATTTTTTTCTTGATTAATAAATACATGTAGGATTCAGCAGCATCGTTAAGTCAGTTTGGTCCTAATGTGGTGTGCAGCTATCCATCGGAGGAGCCCACAGCCTGCAGCGCTTTGTTGTGATGATTTTTACGGCGACATCAGCTCCCACTGGACTCCACAGTCTTCAAATGCAGAAGTCAGCGCACTTTTTTCTTTTATAGATAAATACTGTGACTTTAAATGTTCAAGTGACGACACAATGATCTACAAGTGTCACAGATTAGGTTAAGTCAACTAAAGAAGTTCTTGGTTGACAAAACTGTTATGATCCGACCATATATCTGACCCAAATGGCACTAAAAGACAACATGCAAGTATATGAAAAACAACTCTTTATACAACACTGTGTATTTCTATTTAAAAAGGCAGATTAAACTTCAGCAAATCTTTAATTAAGCAACTAACTCACACCACCAAACATTCTGCTTTCTGTTGTGTCCTATAAATATCCTTATAATATAAATGCAATATTTGGTCAGCTATTACAAGTTTTTCTTGACTGAGATGCTTCTATTTTTGTAATTCTGATTTAGTTTAATATTTTATTTCCTAGTCCAACACGAGCAGTAGATATGATATGATATATATATATATATATATATATATATATATATATATATATATATATATATATATATATATATATATATATACACACACACACACACACACATAAATATATATATAGACAGAGAGAGACAGAGAGAGAGAGAGAGAGAGAGAGACAGAGAGACAGAGAGAGAGAGAGAGAGAGAGGTCATTCCATAAATGTTACCTAGCAACCACAATGTAAACAAGGACAACAACGTGTCTAAATGGCACAGTAGTTATAATTAGACCAATGCAAATAAATGACAGCACTTTTATTTTGTTCGATGAAAAGTTGTGTGAATATTGTCTCTGCATTTTGGATGTTTTGTGTGTGTGTGTGTGTTGATGACAAAGGTAGAGTTCTGTTATTCTGTAATAGAACTCAGCGCAACTTCCTGCATTTTTGTACTTTTCTTTTGAACTTTTTTCCCCACAACAGCCACTTAACTGATGTAAAACTATGATAATAAATATTTAGCACAGGTACAATCCACCAAACCAAATCAGAATTAGGAAAGTTGTGCTATAAGAGTCTGGTTGGTAAAGAGTAGAGGAGAAGCGGGGCACCCCTCCCTCTGCCCCTCAAATGGTAGGCTCTGTGTTGTTTGAGACGACTATCATTACAGGGCAACTTCAATCCAGCGAGCCACATTTAAGCTGGCGTCTGGACTATCTCTGGCATCAGCGGCGCGTTATCGGCAGACGGAGCAGGGCTGGCTCGCACACTATCGGGCCCTTTCCTGTCCCTGTGCTCTGGGGCCTCTCGCTGGAGGAGAGCCTCACACACACACGCAAACACACACACACACACGCAGACACACACACACTGACTGCTACACCGCTCTGCCCGGAGAACGGCCAGGGTCGGGTTACGTCTGATTGGCTAGAGGAAACATACATCATGTAAATATGGACTTTTACTTGAACATGTTTTTGTTTTGTTGTTCTGTACATGAGAATGGCTAAAGTCAAGGCAAAGTACAGAAATGAATTTTGTCCGGACAACTTTTAAGAAGGGTAATATTTAAAATTGACTTTTTGGAGCTTTTTTTTTTTTTTTTTTTTTTTGATGTTCTAGAGTTCCCTCATCAAAAACATGCCTGAAGTGGTTTTAGATATCATCCATGTATGTTTGAGTAATCTAGAGATCTCTCCCAGGCCTTATTTCCTCCTTATGATTAGCTGTAAATTTCTGTCCAAAAGTCCGCCCACAAAACAATTTTTCAAAAAAATATATTAAAGCATGACACAAAACAATACACTACAACTTCACAATCGATGCGATGTGCATGTATTGTATTGTATGTACAGTATGTGTGTATTTACATAAAGACAGATTTAACTGGCGATTCATGAGTTTAAGCTGCTTCTTTACAGGGAAATACCAAAAAACACCAAATCTTCAGCTCACTCACTCACTTCTGAATGAGTGAGCATTTGTGGGCCCCCCTCAACAACATCTCCCATAGACCCCTCAAAAGTCTCCCCACGGCCCTGCTCCTGCCTTCTACAGGAAAACGTCCGAGTGCTTCGAAGTGCGATTCCAGGGATCCTGTGTTTTGAGGCACTCCGGAGCACTTCAGGAGGGAAAGGGAAAGTGAGCAGCTTCCTGCTGCTCCGACAGACTCCACTTCAAAAAGCCAAGAATGTCTCAGGTTTGTTACGTCACATCCGGGAACATTCACATGTCACACTCTCACAGCGCACTGGGTTTATGTTATGGCTGAAACTTCGCAGCTGATGTTCTCCACATTCTCTGGGGAGGGTGAAGCTAACTGGAGGCACTGCTCTGAAGCTCTATGACTTATCTACTCACTTTTAACATAATAACACCATAACAAGCTGACTATTCAATAAGATGATTTGTACTGTTTAACAAGTCACTCTCAAAAGCAATTACAGTCAGCCACCAGTCTTTCAGTCAGTCACTCTCACCTTTTAGTCGAAAATCAAACTCCTAAACAGGACCATGAACACTCAGACTGATCACAGGCTCCTGAAAATGTGTGAGTTGTGAATTGTATGTGATCTCCAGTGTGAACATTAAACGGCCCAAAAGTGTCCCGCATGTGCACTGGAGACACGACGACGTCAACTGCAGCGAGGGTGCTCTGTGTTTACGGAAGTTGTACAAACATGGATGCAGCATTGAGCACCTGGAGATTTTAAAGTTCATCTCGTACCTGAGCCAGAACATGAACAACTTGTTTTAAGGAGGAGATTGAGAAGGAGAAGGAGAAGGACAAGGTTTTTGGTGTTTTGTGGGGCAGACTGTTGAAAGGAACATGTGGATGTGGAGACGGAAACAAGAGTGGTGAGTGGCGATGTGCTTCACTTCAGTGACACGGAGTTCATTAACAATTTTCGTATGACGAGAAGAATGTTTGTGTCAATTTATCACTTGTTGATAACGTGTAGGTGGATGAACGCGCCTTGGCCGTTCAGACTGAAGTTACATGTCAAAAGATCAGATATGTATGGGTTTTAGGAGCACGTATCCAAGTGGCCTGAGTCACATTTGAAAAAATCGGATCTGTGTCGTTCAGACTGTCATTGAAAGATCAGATACAGGTCACATAGGGGCCAAAAAAATCAGATTTGTGTCACTTCAGGCTGCAGTGTGAACGTAGTCTTAGACATGACCCTGGGGAGCTGTGTGTTGTGCAGGTTTAACTCCTCACAGTGGAGTGATGTAGGATGGATGGAACGCCTCCTGGAGTTCTCCCTGATCCTGGTACAAACATGAAAGAAAAACTGGAATAAAGTCCAGTTCTCTGACAGCACATTAACTCTGGTGTAATATTTGTC